>NC_092819.1:182801970-183101970 GCF_023375885.2 Dermacentor andersoni | reverse complement strand
CACCAAAGACAACATAGGAGAAATTACTTGTACCTACTAATTGAATTAAAGAAATGATAAATTAATGGCAATGAAAGTGGTTGAGAAAACTTGCCATAGGCGTGCGATGCTCTAACCAATGGAGCTACCGCGGCACCGTTTTCCCATCCACATTCTTGTGTATTTATATTTTACTACTAGAACTAACTACTACTACTACTGCTACTACTATTAGAACTACATCATTTCCCACCTGCGCCAAGTTTTTTTTTCATCCACTGTCATTGCCTATAATTTATCATGTCTTTAATTCAATTAGTAAGTACAAGTAATTTCCCTTATGTTGCCTTTGGTGACTTTGCTTGTTGGCTTCTCATGATATGATTATTAAATATCGCGCCCCTCGGTCAACCCCCTTTCTCCTCCTTCATTACTGCTTCTGTTTGGAGGATAAGAGTTCACGCTGTAATGCATACTATCAAAGTACAAAATGCGAGAATAATGTTATTTATTGTTTTAGAAAAAAATTGACCAGAAATTATTAAGGGGTACATACTGACTTAATAAATATGACTGAAGAAAGGACATCTGGATGAAAAATACAATGACTTCAGCTACAACGTGTCTATAAAGGCAAATCCATGCAGTCAAACTGCTTTTAGTGGTGATGTTTG
Source organism: Dermacentor andersoni (assembly GCF_023375885.2). Lineage (NCBI taxonomy): Eukaryota > Metazoa > Arthropoda > Arachnida > Ixodida > Ixodidae > Dermacentor > Dermacentor andersoni. The sequence continues at coordinate 183,101,317 of NC_092819.1, read as the reverse complement.
AGCAGGTAGGATGTCAGAAAAGTGATAGATGTCTTAAGCAGAATATTTCGGCGGCTATTATAGTGCAGCAGGACATTAACTGGAGCTCTCCTCCACTTGCACACCAATGCAAGCGCAGCACACAGCACAGTTGGAAAGGCAGTTGTTCTTCGTGCGTGTGTTGGCAACCTGGTTCCTGCATAAGAGAAGGGGTTGGTAATAAACATACAACGATGTTAAAAAAGGACCATGACAACTAGCTTAGGTACTGTATTCGTTTTCTATAGTTTACATTTCGTAATAATACATTCGTTTAAGAAGTTTGTGTTCTAGAGCGCGATTTTTTTTACATTAATTAGCTCATACTGTTTTTATTTATTTTTATTAGCAAAGAAACATTTTTCAGCTAGTCTACCGCTTGCTCAGCAAGCCCGACAACAACGATCTAACACTTACATAATGAACCCTATAGAGCTGGGATGTTCGCAATAAAAGTGTGCGAGATATATCTGCTACAACTTGCTAGCACTGTCTGTATAGAAGCTGTCACTACACTGCTACACCTTTATTTATCGGAATAAAAAATAATGTGATGCACAAGAACTCTACTTTGTTGTATTATTATTCTGTCTCTTTTATTCGAACAAAACGTTACATTAACCTGTGTATACGTGCAGGTATAATTCTGAATGCCATTGCATGGTTGGTGACTTCCTCGTTGAGCTTGGATCTTCATAGGGAAGACAAGGTAATTAAAGTGAATGGTTTGAAGCAAGGATTACGTAATAATTGCTTATGACTTTAAATTGCACCAACTGCACACGGTCCGCGCGAAATTACAGTACATTTCTTATTTTCCTTAGCGCAACTAGCCGCATCAAATTAAAGAAAATTGCAAAAATTAAAGTGGACGCACCTGCTCGTTTACAGAGATGCTCGCTTTGCTGCGGCGTGCTTAGCCGTCCTTGGATTAGCGTAGACAGTAACGATCTGCCCGAGTACAAACAGCGCCGACGGGGCGACGGCCGGCGCTCGCGCAAGCGATACACGCACAACAGGCAATACACGCACTGATGACAGGAATCTTCGTAGCTGTTTTCCTTTTACAAGTTCGAAGTCCGCCGCAGTTATGTATCGCACCGTGCTTGAACTGACGCGGCTTTCTACGATGAGCCGCGAGAAACACGTGAATGCACTGACGCCGATAGTAGTTTCGGAGCACTGGCGCGAAGAATACCCGTATGCAGGTCATCAACTGGCTCATGCACGGATTAAGACGACAGTCACTGCACGAGCTCGCAGTCTTCTTGACAGGACGGCCGATCTGTCTCGGCGCCGCAGTGGAATAATTCCGGTGCCGAAGCGCTCCAGAAAACTGCACCGGTCCCTAAAATGAAGCCCTTGAAAATGCGCAGCACGGTTAACCCAAGAAAAGCTACGGAGGCAACTGGCGTCCATCGGAAAATGCTGACGAGGCGAGCGACAGATCGCCAGGCAGCCATGTTAACGCACTAACTTCACTCGAGGAGCGATTCAAGGTAGCTGCGAGGCGACCTTGAGATTCTCGAGTAAAGCGCTCGAGCTTTCCTTCACTCAAGGCGCGTTTCAAGTCGAGGGCGATTTGTGAAATGAAAAACCGCCCTCAAGGATCATTTCGAGTGGAGGGTCAAGTCGAGGTGCGTTTGTGAATACAGGGGTCATTTTTCTTTCTCTATGGCTAGGCTGCTTCAATGTCCTCCTCGCCTGCCGCTCCGTACAGATTGGAGACAACCGCGGCGTCTACTATGGCGTTGGCCACGCGAATTGCGGACGCCGTAGCAAACGCCTTTGGAGGACGCCGTAGGGACGCGTTGACACAACTCGTGTGTCTTGCCAATGTGCGCGACCGCACGGGTCTCATCTTCAAAGCTTTCAAGATGTTTTCAGAGTCCGCGTAGTGCCGGTAGCTTCGTATGCGTTGTGCTTTCGACGTTTCGCTCGTGTTGAAGCAAAATATGCATGAAGGTCAATTCGCTTGCTGGTGCCGCGATTCCTCACTCCAGAATTTTGACAGCGAGTTTCAGCGCTCATCGAGCGACATGTGTTCATATTTACCTGTGCGCGCGTGACACCGTGCCGGTTAAGTTAGCTAAAACACGTTGGCGGGCTAGTTGCTTTGATGTCATGATAGAATGTGTAAGCGCGACTGAGCAAGGACGTAGAAAGAAGGAGACGCAAAGAGAGCGCTGTCTGTGTATCTGGTTCTTTCTGCCCCTCGTTCACTTACATATTATATTGTCACGTGGTAGTGACGGTTAAGAAGGCAGCAAAACCCCTATTAACGAAACGAGCATTTTATCGGGCGAACTTGTGCCCTGAAAACCGGTTACACACCAAGAACAACAGTAGCGGCGAACACGATCGGCGGTCGTCAAAATCTGATCAGCGGGTGAAGGGCGTCGGCTTTTATAGATCAGTCGTCGAATGTTCCAGAGTAATCGCTGGCACCCGCATGCCTTCCACAAAGTTCTACGCCATTCGCATCGCGCATGCATGCAATCAGATTACACAAGGTTCGGCGGCAACAGACAGCGGATAGAAGCGTTCATAACATTCCAGAAACTTCCGACATATGCAACCGCGTCCTGCGCTGTGCGATAACATTTGTTAGGCGGTGAAACGTGTCGCACGATAAAGACAAGTACACGTGTCAATACCCCCCTCTTAAAGCATCGACCCGATGCTGCGAACAAACGAAAGTAATAAAGAAAAGCACTCGTAGCAAAGAAAACAACAAAATAACGAAGTTTGTCAGCGTTCGTAAAAGGGTTTAAGACGCACCAAGTGGACCACTTCAGATCGTGCGCGGCGCCGCTGTGAACGCGAAATGCCGTCTTGCACGACCTCATAGTCTAGCGCGCCAATACGTCGGATGACCTTGTAGGGTCCGAAATAGCGTCGCAATAGTGTTTCACTCAGTTCTCGTCGGCGTATCGGGGTCCATACCCAAACACGGTCACCGGGCTGGTACTCGACGAAGCGTCGTCGGAGGTTGTGGTGTCGGCTGTCGGTATGCTGCTGATTCTTGATCCGTAGGCTGGAGAGCTGTCGGGCTTCTTCGGCGCTCTGGAGATAGGTAGCGACGTCAAGATTCTCCTCGTCAGTGACGTGCGGCAGCATGGCGTCGAGCGTCGTCGTCGGGTTCCTGCCATAAACCAGCTTAAACGGCATGATCTGTGTTGTTTCTTGCACCGCCATGTTGTAAGCGAAAGTTACGTAAGGCAGGACGGCATCCTAGGTCTTGTGTTCGACGTCGACATACATTGCTAGCATGTCAGCGAGGATCTTATTCAGGCACTCCGTAAGACCATTCGTCTGTGGGTGGTAGGCAGTTGTCCTCCTGTGCCTTGTCTGACTGTACTGCAGAATGGCTTGGGTGAGCTCCGCTATAAAGGCCGTTCCTCTGTCGGTGGTGAGGAATTCTGGGGCGCCATGTCGCAGCAGGATGCTTTCAACAAAGAATTTCGCCACTTCGGCTGCGCTACCTTTTGGCAGTGCTTTAGTTTCAGCGAAGCGGGTGAGGTAGTCCGTCGCCACGACGATCCACTTATTTCCGGTTGTTGACGTCGGTAAGGGTCCCAACAAATCCATCCCGATCTGCTGGAATGGTCCGCAAGGAGGCTCGATTGACTGTAGTAATTCCGCTGGCCTTGTCGGTGGTGTCTTGCGTCGCTGACAGTCTCGGCATGTTCTGACGTAATGGGCGACGTCGGCAGACAAGTGCGGCCAATACCTTTCCTGTATCCTCGATAGTGTCCGGGAAAATTCGAGGTGTCCAGTGGTTGGATTGTCAATACTTCTGGACGCAGTCCTGACGGTACAACAAGAAGGTAGTTCGCGCGCACTGGTGAGAAGTTCTTTACGAGTGGGTTGTTTTTAAGCGAGAACAAAGACAATCCTCGCTTAAATGCCCTAGGGACAACGTCGGTGTTCCCTTCCAAATACTCGACGAGTTTTTTTAAACTCCGCGTCTGCTCGCTGCTGTTCAGCGAAGTCTCTCGCGCTTAAAATACCAAGGAAGGCGTCGTCATCATCTCGCGGTGGCGAGACGATGGGGGCGCGTGATATGCAATCGGCATCAGAGTGTTTTCGTCCGAACTTATAGGTTACAGCGCCGTCTCCGGCTTGCCCAGCGTCCTTGCCGCCAGGATCTCCACCACTTGAGTACGTAGTCGCAGCTTGTATTCCAGTATTTCAGATGGTAGTCGTATCGGTAGCCCGTGGATTACCGCCCGCTTTACGTCCCCAGGCATGGCCACGTAAGCTTTTACTTCGTAATTAATGCCGCTGTATGGGAGGTACTTGATCTTCCTGATGACGTCCGCAACTTCTTCCTTGGAAGCACTTGCGATGACGATGTTGGACCCTGGTCGGAGCCTGACCAGAAAGTCTTCTTCCTTGAATTTCATCCCGCAGGCCTCTATGATGGCTTGCGTTGCTTGACATGGTTTCATGTCCTTGATTTTCAGCCCCCCTCTGGGCCGGATGATGATCTTCGCGTCGTCCGTCGGTAGCGGTGGCAGCCTTTGCCTCGGCTGCCGCGGCACTCCCACCTTTTGTTGTTGTTGCTGCGGCGGCGCTCCCGTCGCGCCGTCTTGCGTGATGCCGCTGCCAGCTGTGGCTGCCGGCGTCATATTGTTATTGTTCTCCGTGACTTGGGATCCTCTCGTCTTCAAAATGACGTCGCTCTCTGTAGCGCGCCTGAGATTCCCATCATTCCCAAGTGGGTCCTCTTCAGCGCAGTAGAATACAAGACATACCCCTACAGACCAACCAGACAGTTTTGTTACGTACGCGGCACGCAAGGACACCGCAAGGACACGCCGGGAGTGAGAACCTGCAGGCAGTGCGGAGCAAACAACCCAGTTGAAGGCCATCAGTGCCAACCAAGTGCCTGGTATGTGGAGGCGAACGCACCGCCGGTACCCGGGACTGCCGGATGCGCCTCAAGAACATCGACGAGCTGCGAGGACGAGCCCCGCAGAAAAGCCGAGGGCGGAGCCGGAGCCGTAGGCGCCGTCCCAGGTGGCTGAGCTCGGAAGGAAAGCAGAGCCGCTCGCGGTGCCGGGGCTGCAGCCGAACGCGGAGCCGGGACCAGAGCCAGTCCAGGGACAGCTCCTTCCCACCGCTGGGGCCATCACCCGCAGCCAAAGGGCAGTGGAAACAGCAGCCAAAACCACAACAACAAAAGAAGGACGGAGTTAAGGTAAGCTGGGGGGCAGGCCCTCCCAAATCACTGTTTCCGCACTCGGATAATCACAATAACGACAACGAACTTAAACAACTAAGGGAAGAAAACAAGGCTCTAAGGCGAGAAATAGAGCAGAGTAGGAAGAAAACCTAATAACTAGAGGAGAGAACCAAAGAACTGATCAGGAAACTGCGAGAGCAAAGGGTGGGTAGCCTGCCACGACAGCAGACTCCACCTCCAGCTATGGAGGAACAGCCACAGCAGCCGGAAAAGGGAGCTGTAGAAATGCAAATGCAATCCTTTATGCGAAAAATGCAGGAGCAAATGAATTTGATGCCACAAAAGATCGCAATGCAAGATCAAAGTTTTCGCAACTACATAAAAAATCAAAATACGCAAAAGATAACAAATGAGGCTAGAGATAGACTCTATCACAAAAAATACATTCGGCACCGAAAACCAAAGTATAACAACAACCAACGATAAACCAACATGGCTAGACACAATACATTAAATATATGGCATTGGAACTGCAGAGGCTACCGCAAAAAGCAAGGCCCGCTACAGCAATTCATAAATTCACAGTTAAGTCCTCCTGACATAATCGCGCTGCAGGAGACAAACACCGTGCCGACACTCAAGGGATACACGTGCCAAGAAAAAGATCGCACGGCCACCTTAATTAGTAAAACTAGTCGCCATAGCACACGATGAAATTCCGGACACGCGGATAGCACACATCGTGACAGAGATAATACCAAAGAAAACGGGAAAACAAAAAAGCACTTTTATCATAAACTTATACAGTCCACCGAGACAAAATGACGAGGATATTCAGAAACTTTTCATAGGAGCCAGCAAGCTAGCGAAATCGAACACCCTGCTTATAATGGGCGACTTTAATGCCAGGGGGCAGAGCTGGGGATATCAAAAAGACACTAAGAAGGGAACGCAAGTTAGCGACGCAGCAGAAATCACAAGCTACACCCTCTTAACGGACGCAAACCAACCAACGCGCCTAGGCAACAGCGTTAGTCCCGACACATGCCGAGACCTGACATACGTCAGGGGAGCTAGGCAAGCCACGTGGGAGAACCTGCTGGAGAACCTGCTGGAGAACCTGGGTAGCGACCATTACATTATAAGAACGCAAGCGTCAGCAGAGAACATCAAGCGCAAGATAGGAACAGCCAAAATAACGGACTGGAACGCTTTTCGCAAAGAATGCAAGCACATGGAGGGGGCGATAACCTCCATAAAGGAATGGTGCAAACAACTTAAGGAAATACAACAACAATACACCCAGGAGGTCGAAAGGTCAGAGCAAACACCGGAGGTGGACTCGCGACTCCTCAGGCTATGGGCGGCAAGGCGTGGACTAACAAAAAGGTGGAAGAAACAACGACTAAATAAGCTAAAGAAGAAGATAGCAGAGGTTACCAAGGAGGCAGAGGAATACGCAGCCCAACTCACACGACAAAGTTGGAAAAGTTTAGCGACTCGCTGAATAGAACCCTCAGCACCGCAAAGACCTGGCGTATCCTCAAGGCTCTAATGGGCCCAACCAAGACTAAGTCAGAAAGTAGCAAGGCCATCCAAAGACTAGTACACCAATTTGAAGGGACAGAAGAAGAGCTACTGGAAAAAGTCCATGTAAAGTGCTACGGGCAAGATAAACCCGAAGCGTACACGGAGAGATACCGAGACGAAGAAAACCCCGACCTAGACAGACCCATCACTAGGGAGGACGTTTTCGCAGCAGTTAAGGCATCGACTCGGAACACAGCAGCAGGTTCGGACAAGATTAGGAACGCACTAATCCGCAACCTAAGTGATGAGGCGGTCACACAGCTGACGAACTTCCTCAACACACATTGGGAAGCGGGGACACTGCCGGAGGAATGGAAACATGCGGAAGTAGTTATGATCCCCAAGCCAGGAAAAAAGCTACTAGTAGAAAACCTACGGCCGATATCACTCACTTCGTGCCTAGGCAAGTTGTACGAGCGAATCGTGACAAGGAGGCTACAACAATACATGGAAGATGAAGATCCGTATCCCCACAGTATGTTCGGCTTTCGCACCAAATTATCAACCCAAGACGTCCTACTACAAATTAAAGAGGGGGTTCTACATCCCCTACAACGGAGAAAACATAATAATGACACTCGATGTCAAAGGAGCATTCGACAACGTCAGCCACGCGGCCATCCTCAAGGGACTGGGCGATCTCAACAGCGGACGAAGAAGCCACGGCTACGTGACAGCGTTCCTATCAAACAGAACAGCCACGGTGGGGTTGGGAGACCTGCGGACAGACAAGTTCCACACGCCTAACAAAGGAACCCCGCAGGGATCCGTGATCTCACCGATCCTTTTCAACATTGCAATGATTGGGATAGCCCGGAAGCTGGAAGAGATCGACTGCATACATCACGCAATTTATGCCGACGATGTCACCGTCTGGACTAACCAAGGCTCGCTCAGCCAAAAAGAAGAACGACTACAAGCCGCAGCAACATGCGTGGAAGAATGTGTTAGGGAAAGAGGCCTCGCCTGCTCGCCTGAGAAGTCAGAGCTCCTGCGAGTCAGAAGAGGAAAACGCTCGGAAGAACAAATCAGCGCCACCCTACAAGGACAAAAGATACCAGAAAAAGAAGCCGTTAGGATTCTGGTAATGTGGGTGCAGAGCAATCAACGCTGCACACACACCATAAACCTACTCAAGCAAGCGACGGCACAGGTGGCACGTATGATCACCCGCGTCTCGCAAAAAAGAAGCGGCATGAAGGAGGAAGATACAGTCAAGTTGGTTAAGAGCCTCATAATCAGCCGGATTACGTACGCCCTCCCATATTACAACACAAACAAAGGCGAACGGGACCAGGCCGACGCCATCATAAGGAAAGCATTCAAAACAGCGCTTCACCTGCCAGCCAACACCTCGACAGAGAAGCTGCTGGCCCTCGGACTCCACGACACGTTCGAGGAGATCAAAGAAGCACAATTAGGGTCGCAGCTACTCAGACTCCAGCAGCCTACCACGGGCAGAAAGCTCGTAAAAAACTGGGGCACAAAGAAATTGAAAGGGAAGAACAAAGAACGGCAAACCTACCCGATGAGTATCGCAGTACCATCAAGGTAGGGTCTCTGCCAAGAAACATGGACCCGATTTTACACACAGCCAGGTGGAACGCTAGGGCAAAATATGTAGAAAAATACCTAGCAACCAAGGCGAACACGGTATGGGCGTCTTGCGCTGGAGTTTGAGGTATAGTAGTGGCGCCTGGTGGCGGCGCGGGAAACAACATCTGGGTCGTACCAGCTTGGGTCGTATTGAGCCCTGGCTGTGGCAAAGCAAGTTTCTAGGCCGAGTTTTGCGTCGATTCGCACTTTTTTTCTGCCCTGTTGCGAGTGCGAAAAGGCTCGTCACTTCTCACAGACCACGTCGACCACGCTGCGAGCTGGTCGCAGCCTATAGTTTAACGAAAACGGACTCTCCGTGTGCCGTGGGACGTAATGCTGGAAGCAGAAGGAATCGGCGACGCCGATCATGAGGGTCCTAGCTCAGCATCGAAAAAGCGTCACCGTCGATAGTGCTGCGTCGTGGGCTGCCATGAACAAGAAGGCCTGAATCCCAACATCCGATTCTATCGTTTCCCTTCAAGGCCTCACGAAGCGGAGCGTCGGGCACGCTGTATAACTGCAGTTCGTCGAGCTGGGTAAGCGAAACTTCGCGCCATGCTGGCTGCTTCACCTGTCTTGAAGCTTGCTTGATTATGGATCTGCGTTCTAAAATTCAGTCTTTTGCGCCTACAGTCCCGACAGCAGACCGACATAGCAGCAGGCATGGCTGGTGATTCACGATTCGAAACCCGGCCACAGCGACAATTAACAATTCGATCGGTGCGAAGTGGTGAAGTGCCCAGGTGTGTGCAAATGACCACAAATGGCCGGGCTGATTCGGTGACAATTCACTACCCCACTACGAGCAGCACAGGTTAGAGAGTTAAATGTGCTCATACTTGACCTCAAGCCAGTATGTTGAGGCAGCGCAGCAAGATAGTATTGACTACAGCCGATCGATTTTCTAGCGTTGTCATTAAAAGCTACATCAAGCGAGCAGCGCACGAGCTCGCGCTGCAGCGCGATTCGCTGCGAGCTCATATGCATTGCATCAGTTATTACCAGTTACTAAAAGAGACAGATGGCCGCTACTACAACGCAGGCATAACTACTTGTTTAGCGGCATGCAGTCAACAAAGATGGCAGCAGACCCGCCGTTGTCGAAAGACCGCTGCAGTCGCGGCGCGTACGATCGTGCGCTCGAGCAGTTCGTACATCGCGGCATGCTGAAAGACCGCTGCCGTCGCGGCGCGTACCGTCGTGTGCTCGAGCAGTTCCGTACACATGATGTCTGCTTATCGCTGCTGTGGATTAATTTATAGCAAGCATTTCCTCGCGTTTGTGCGCCTGAATCTAGCAGCATGCAAACCTTACCTGAAGTTCCACTTCGTACGCGACTCGCTTCACTTGCGATTGACACCGCGCTAAAACTTCGCCGCTTAATTCTTGAACGGCATACACGTATTCGGCACTCCATAATTTCTTGCCTTTACGCAGCGTGCCACTCCTGCAAAAATCTTCGGCGCCCGATATTAGCTGCAGGCCGTGATACAACACAACCGAAAGTGGCGGGTCCGTATTGTAAACGTGCTTTCCGAAGCAGACGACCGAGCTTGGTACGACCCATTTCAGGACAGAGGGCGCGTTTTAGCACCTTTTTCGCAGCGCCCCCTGGGCAATGCAAGAGCCCCATACACGGACGCCGCGGTATAGCGTTGAGAACGAAGGGAAACAGAACAAAGAGCCGTCGCGGCAGTAATAGACTCGGATTATAAGGAAATCGCTTGCGCGTCGGCACGGGATTGTACGGTAACCGACGGGGAGGAAATGGGTGTTGCTCGAGCAGCTGTGGAGGGCTACCGCACAAATAGATCCCTTATAATTCTGACAGACTCCAAGGAAGCATGCCAAAACTGCATTAATGGCAGAATCGGTCAAAAATCCCTCCAAATCTTCCTCCGCTCTGGCCAACAGAATAAACGCATTAGACACACCATCTTTTGGGTACCGGGCCACACTGAGATTGAGGGCAACCAAAGGGTCGATAGGATCGCTCGCGAGCATACAAACCGAGCGGACCTAAACAGAGATCCCGAGGACTTCATGACAGTGATCTCAACGTACTCTGACATACTAAATTACCATAGAGGGACGAGGATCAGATATCCCCCGCTTCACAATACACTCACTCAACAACAGGCAATTTTCTGGCGAAAGCTGCAGACAGGAACTTTCCCAAGTTTACATATACTATGCAAAATGTTCCGAAGTCAATACAGGGACACATGCCCATGGTGTGGCACAATACCCACACTTTATCACATCACATGGGAGTGCAATACCAATAAGGCATTCCACAAAATAGAAAATCCGAGTGCAGAGCAGTGGGAGCGCGTGCTCTCCAGCGCCAACCCTGGCCTCCAACGGAGGCTGGTGGTTCATGCCCGACGAGCAGCCACGCTCAGTGGTGCCCTGGAATAGGGGCGCCAATCATGCAGGCCGGAGATCGTCATCAACCAACAGAAAATGAAGACATCCGGCCCGACCGCTGAATTACTCTTTCTAGAGCAATAAAGTTTACTTCCTCCTCCTCCTCCTATAGGTTACAGTGATATGAAATTCTTGAAGTCTTACCCCCGTATTCAGAAATGCGCCTTGACTCGAACTTCACTTGCGGCCGCCTCAAGTCGGCGCCAACGCGCATCATAAACCTCCCTTGACTTGAAGCGCCTTCTCGCGGCGGACTTCACTTGACCAAGTACGCGAAAACTTCAAGACAGGGCCAGCGCTACCTTGAAGTGGGCTTGACAGGTTGAGGAGCCATGGCGGCTTATAGGAGCGACGTTGCCAGAAGAATCAGCGCGTACGACTTTGCGTGTAGAGCATGTGATGTCTTCTTCGGTGATGCATTTTACATGCAAACTGTGCCACGGCTATGGATGCGCGATGCACTGAGATTTTACGGCGCCGGAACCTTTCAAATTGTGAGCGAAGACTTGGTCAATGTGTCCCAGCCCACGGTGTGCCGCACGGTGAAACGAGCGACGCGCCTTCTTGCAAGGCACCTGTTCCGAGCAGTCGTCCGCTTCCCGGATGCCTCACAGCTGTCAGGTGTGATGCGAGATTTCTACGAGATCGCCCACTTTCCCGGGGTGACGGGCTGCATCGACGGCACACATGTACGCATAAAGAGTCCCGGAAGCGATGACGCAGAAGTTTACCGCAACCGCAAAGGAGTGTTTTCTATTAGCATTCAGGTAAGCCCTTTCTCACCATGTGTAGGGATCGTACGTAAGCGATTAGTTTTGCAGAAACGTAGAAGCAGCGGTAAAAGTCATATTACAATTCTCGCATGCTGTTTTAAGTAACTATGTTACGCGCGTCATATTCATTCACACGCTATATTTGACGGAGAGACGGTACGAGTGCCGCTTTTTAGTCGCATGTGTGGTCTCAACTGTAGCGCTGCGGCAAGGACGAGCTTCGCTTGCTGATCACGAAGCAACTGATATGATGTGCGCGTGCACATATTTTTATTTCGCAACGTACGAAATGGGCTATCACACTTCTGTCCATCGTGACCACTACAAGCTGTGCAACAAATTCCGTATATACATGTGCCGTGGCAAAAACGGCGGTGAATTATGGGCCACATGAAATTTTTAGTTAGTTGAAAATTTCTGCGAGATAGCCTTCAGTTGTTTTCAGATTATTATCCTCCGTCTTGCTGGGAGGTAAAATGTACTTACAGTTGTTGCAACGACAACATGCCGTTCCTGTACTCATACTCTAGTTTTTTTTGCAGGCAGTTGCCAGACCAATGCTGCAATTCCTCAACGCTGTAGCGAGCTGGCCGGGGTCTGCCCATGACAGTCGCATATTCGACAATTCTAGAGCACGAGTTATGTACGAACAGCACCGTGTGCCTGGTCTGCTGCTTGGGGACATGGGCTATGCCTGCTCTCCTTTCTTGATGACCCCCCTTGCTGAGCCAGGTCCAGTCAACTCACCAGAAGGCAGGCAAGTAATGCCTAATCCTTTCAGGGGTGTATATGATAGGTAACACCTCTCTCCATAATAACATACTATGTTTTTGTAAAGCTATGCAATACACCTGAGGTGTATTACAGTGAGTAGCTGTAATGCATAAGCAACATGTTCCTCTGTTATTTGTTGCTGCACCAAGAGCACACAGATGGCGTCGCCTATATAGCGCGAGATTGTTACAGTTCCGTTCAATATAATGGTGGGTAATTAAATATGGCTGGGCAGAACGAATGCAAAATCTAGGTGCTACATCGTTTGCAGGAAATGGAATGTATTTGTAACCATTCAATGTAGATCTGTGCTAACTACACAGAATAAAAGTTTTGGAACAATATAATGTACAGTGTGTATTCGAAAACTAATTGCATTGCATTGTCATTCTATCAGGTACAACAAGGCGCACATCAAGACCCGCAACTCCATAGAAAGGGCCTTTGGAGTGTGGAAAAGGCGCTTTCCATGTTTGGACATGAAGCTGCAGCACAAGCCTCGTAATGCAGCTCGCATAATAACAGCTTGCTGCCCTGCACAACGTGGCCCTCCTACGAAGAGAACCCGAGCCACTCGGTCTCCATGTTCCCACCAGCCGATGCAGACGTACAGGAACAAATACTCGCCAAGAGCACCTGCCAACTGTTAATGGTGTGGGGGGCAATCTACCTGGCATGCGTGCGCGGCAACTTCTTATCCAGAGAAGTTTCTCTTAAGATTGTTGTTTGAAATCCACCTCAGTGTTTCTGAATAAGAGGGGTGTGTGAACAGTGAATTTTAAAACTGAATCGAATGGAAATCGTGCAGAATCAAATCGAATGGTTTTGGAATAATGAAGAGGCATTAGCAGCATTACATAAAACAATGCTCACATCCTAGTATAGTCAGAAAGGTTCTGTCATTACATAGCACATTATGAAGTGTTTATTAAAAGCACAAACAGAGCATCAGGAGCAGACCAGTAGTTTCTTTGTATGCGCAGAACTCTTTAGAGTGTGCGAATGGTCACTGTATAGCCTGTAATGTATGGCTACCGAAGCGACGTAGCCTGTTCCACTACGCGAGTTCTCAAGTTTTATGTCTATACTATGCCCGAGGGGTAAAACCTTACCATGCTCTTGCTCCAATTTTGTTTAATTGGGTGCAGTTTATGCTTTGAAATATTAAAAAAGTTTCGAATATTCACACACCCCTACTGAATAGTTGGGTAATGTGTTTAGGGTTCTTCTATGTGTCGTGTGGCGTCTGTATGGCACTACAGACAGAAGAAATGTAAAAAGACCGTGCGTGTTAAAAACTGAGTTATTGATTCGACACGCAGCCTCAGGGGGTCATGCAGCTTTTATTTATCGCATTCAATTTTGCGAGCTCAACTTGCTTTTGAAGATTCAATATTTCTGTTTTGAGCTTATGCTCTTCATTCCTTTTTTCAAGTTGTCTGCGTGCTCTTCTTGCATGAGACGCATTCGCAACTTGTGCTCTTCCCTGAGCAAAGCAATCCTGACTTCATTTTCAGAAGCCAAAGTTTTCTCGAGGAGTGCCATCCTGCTTCTGGGTGGCCTCTGGCTTGTAGCTTCTCTGGCTAGTTCTGGCTCATTCTCCTTGTTTGAGTCAAGAAGCTCTGGCGCAGCTGTAGTGTCATCCACAATGGGTGAACTTGTAGCGTTCAAGTCATTACCCATTGATTGGTCGTTTTGTAGATGGCCAGGGCTCCTGTGCTCCTGTGAAATGATCATTAGTTCAAAATTATGCTCATCATGCAGCACACTTTGCATCACTGAATGTAACTGCCACAACAAATTGCTTTCGACATATTCAGCTGAGGGTTTTGAAAAAGCCTAAATGCCTTCTAAAGACATATGTAACTTCTCCGCACTGTACAAGAAACAGGCTGAAGGTACCAATTGCACAGACATGTATACAGCATCAAAGCCTCAGAAAACACGATAAACTGGGAAGTGGTTCCTCCCACTTTCCTCACAGCAGATTGCCTTCAAGTTTCATGCCACAAAAGCTTTGTAATGTGTTTCATGAAATAGTACTATACCATAATAGTCATATGTTGGTTCCACTTCTCCTGTTATGGGCTGCAGGAGCCGAATAACAAGCTCACTGTCAACTGGGGGGAGGTAGATTGCGCCATGAGAGTCTTCTTCATTTGGTATTCTGGTGGCCATGTGGCCTGCCACAGCCCCAACCAAAGCCGACAGCGGTGTCATGCCTGCTGCAGCAGGTCCTCCTCCTAAAGAAATGCGCAACAGTTGTAACATTCTATGAAGTACATTTATGAAGTGCTTTGAGTGGGCCCGTACACAATGCACATTGAATAAAAATGTTCAACATATTTGATTTCAAGCAGGTTGCTGAAACTGCTGTGACCCACTTTTTTACTCGCATCCTTTCCAGTATTGCATGCAAGGTATATTACAGTATTACATTGTGCCACATTTCATGTTCTCTAATCTTTGTATAAATGTGTTAATATTTTCCTAGTACATGTATTATTGTCACCTGCATTGCCTGTCAGCGTATGTTTAGAAGACCATGTGGTATTGCATAAAATGTCACTGCTGTATTGTGGATGCAATACACAATGCTCATTGAGGCTGTTCTGAGTCTCGCCGAAAAAGGGTGCAGCAAACTTCTATGCACATACAAACAAGTAGGCAGGCTGTTATAGTAATAGGGCATTTCAGGAGTTACAAAATGTGATTCAGTGCCAAATATTGTGAACTGGAGCTTTGGTGTATCTGATCATACTCAAATAAAGTACCCTGAGCGTGTCAAAATACTGCTAAGCTGTTTTTGCCAGCATACAATTGTGTCGGGGTACCATTAAAAAGACGTTACTTTTCAGAGCAGTAGAATGAGCATAATATGCTGTTTGAACAGCTCGCTTGTTGCATAAGTGCTTCGAGCCTAATGCCTGCGTTTAGCAAACCTAAGCTGTGTCTGCTCGTGTGTTACCCTACGCCCCATGTGACCCCCATCATGTGTTCCAGCACATGCACCACGCGAGAAGTGCTTGCGCATCACGTTCATCGCTTTGAGGAAAAAGCTTTTGTACCG
Organism: Dermacentor andersoni; assembly: GCF_023375885.2. NCBI lineage: Eukaryota > Metazoa > Arthropoda > Arachnida > Ixodida > Ixodidae > Dermacentor > Dermacentor andersoni. The sequence continues at coordinate 183,085,875 of NC_092819.1, read as the reverse complement.
TGCACCATTTCGGCCAGCTGCAAATCTCAACTCTACACGAAGCACACGTGTAAGCAGTGCAGTACAAACGCGCGAAAAAGTGGCAATGTTAATTTTCGTGACAACGTCGAAACGTGGAGACATAAATAACACGAACATACAGTACGATGCACTGTTCGTGTCACTTATACGTAGCGGTGTGTCGTTGTTTTCGCAGTCAATGACGCGAGTCTCGGCAAACATGCAATCACCGAAGCCAATATAATGTCGCCACCACAGACACACACACGCAGTTTGACAACACAATTCCAATGGCCTACACAATGGTGCTGGTCTTCTACGTTCCATCATCAATACAAGATCGCTTACCCGTCTTGTGAATTTTTCTTTTTTCTTCTGAATTCTCCTTTTTGCATTTCTGCTTCATGTTTCCCCAACATTTCTTCAGCTGCTTGGGGTCGCGAGGCGTGACACCATGCTGTGCGTTGTACTCCACAGCGAGCTTCTTTCACGCCGCAGTTTTCGCGCTCAGTGATGCCACGTCCTTCTTTTTACATTCTAGAACTTTTTTATGATTGTTAACTAAGCTCAAAAGAAGCGACTTCTTCTCGGATGTGAAGCACGGTGCCGGTTTTCTCGAGCCACACGGTGCTGTCGTCTCCTCCGTAACCACTTTAAAAGTGGCCGTCGAGCGGCAGTGGATCGACTTGGATGGTTATGGCTGTTTTCGTGCGGTTTTCTTTTATTTATTTCTTTTTTCTGCCAATGCCTGTCTGCAAACGGGCACCTAGCTTAACCTTTCAGGAAATCGTCGGTTCTACAGATATATGAGATATTATTACTGTCATTCAATCTGGTAACCTCGCTCCCAGACACACCGCGGCGTAGCTTGGGCTCGACTTGACGAAGGAAGGCAGCGAGAACGTTTATGAAACGTGATCGCTGCCTTCAGCTTGTTTAAGTCGGGTGTAGTCTTGAGCAGGACTTGTTCAAGTCAAGGTGCAGCTTCAAGTTAAGGCGCATTTCTGAATACGGGGGTTAGGCTCCACCGCGCCAGCCGTCCTGAAGGATCCTTTAAGTTCGCTAGCCAACACAAGGCGTGATGGTCGCTGACGACTTTGAATGGCCTGCCATATAGGTAAGGGCGAAATTTCGCTGTAGCCCAAACGATGGCGAGGCATTCCTTTTCGGTTGTAGAATAATTGCCTTCCGCTTTTGACAACAACCGGCTAGCGCAAGCTACCACGTGTTCATGTCCATCTTTTCTCTGGACTAGGACGGCACCGAGGCCTAGTCTACTGGCGTCAGTGTGGATTTCGGTATCGGCGTCCTCGTCGAAGTGCGCAAGTACGGGCGGCGACTGCATGCGTCGTTTGAGTTCTTGAAATGCGTCGGCCTGCGGCGTTTCCCACTTGAACTCGAATGAATGAATGAATATTTGATATTTTATGGCGCAGGGCCAAGTATGGCCAAAGAGCGCCATGTCCGTGGTAATGACTTCGCAGTGTAATCATGAGTTCGATGAAGTTGGTGTGCCGTGGCTGTAGAGGGGCCTTAAAAATGGTTGCGCTAAAGTGCGTAAAATCTGTATAATAAGTTTATGGCGATGACTTATGACGTGTACTATGAACATTAACACGCATTTAAAAAGAATGATATGATTTCTAAAAATATATCAGGTTATATAAGATATGCTAGAGCACTACTGCCTCCTTAGAGCCCTTGAAACACAAGGGCCTGGAGGCATGTGCTATTGAAAAGAATTATCGCAGCAGCATCCTCTGGAGCGATAATGCTCTACGAATTTAATGGGCTTATAACGTGTAGAACTACATCCTTTAACAAATCGAGGACTGCCTTGGAGTTAAAGAGCGGTTCCTTACCAAGAAACATAGCCGGGTGTAGAGGGATGTAATAACAATATGCAAGCGGAAAATGTTTTTCTTTCAGGTTCGGTTTTCCGACACTCCAAGAGGACATGGAGGTCGGTCAGCCTCTCACTGCATCTACCACAGGTAAGAGGTTCACTTCCATTAAGTAGAAAATGATGGGTTCCAAATGTGTGTCCTATTCTGAGGCGACAGAATAGGACATCTGTTCGCCAAGATTTTGTTCGGGAGGGCCAAAAGCCTAACTATGGCTTTATAATGTGCAGTTTATTATTTATTTCTGCGTCCCACATGCGTTGCCAGTGGTATCGCAGTTTTTTTCGTATGTAAGTTTTCAGATCTGTGAGAGGCACCAAAGCAGTATTATTAACAGCAGGGGGTGCAATTGACGTAACCATCTGGTCTGCCAGAACGTTACCTTCGGTTCCTCTGTGGCCAGGTACCCAGCATATGATGATATTGACACGTGTACTGATCTGTATCGGGCAACCACGTTTCGCCGCCTAACAAATGTAATCGCACAGCGTGGGACGCGCCTGTATGTATCCGAAGTTTCTGGAAAGTTATCGGTGCTTCTATCCGCTGTCTGTTGTCGCCGAACCTTACGTTATCTGATTTCATCGCGTGACGCGAATGGTGTAGAACTTTGTGGAAGGCACGCGGGTCCGAATGATTAGTCTGGAACATTCGACGACTGCTCTATAAAAGCCGACGTGCTTGACCCGCTGATCAGATTTTCGACGATCGCCGACCGTGTCCGCCGCTATCGTTGTGTAGCCTCTTTTGTGGGCACAGGTTCGCCCAATAAAAGTTAGTTTTGTCTTTCACAGTATTACTACTGTGTTCTTCAACGTCACCACCACGTGACATCTGATTGAGGTGCGGGGTAGTGACGTTGAAGAATATACCAGATGTCACGCGGTGGTGACGTTGAAGAACACAGTAGTAATACTGTGAAAGACAAAACTAACTTTTATTGGGCGAACCTGTGCCCACAAAAGAGGCTACACAACGATAGCGGCGAACACGGTCGGCGATCGTCGAAAATCTGATCAGCGGGTCAAGCGCGTCGGCTTTTATAGAGCAGTCATCGAATGTTCCAGAGTAATCGTTCGGCCCCGCGTGCCTTCCACAAAGTTCTACACCATTCGCGTCACGCGATGAAATCAGATAACATAAGGTTCGGCGACAACAGACAGCGGATAGAAGCATCGATAACTTTCCAGAAACTTCGGATATATACAGGCGCGTCCCACGCTGTGCGATTACATTTGTTAGGCGGCGAAACGTGGTTGCCCGATACAGATAAGTACACGTGTCAATATGCTGGCTAGATAGATAAGCTTTGCACAGGTCGGAATAGACCTCACTAAGTGCAGGATTTTTCTTTTTGTAGGGAGACATTAAGGCCTTCACCACACTTGGGGAGTCTGTATATATTACGGCTTTTTGGAGTTTTCATTTTCGTATATACTTTACTGCCGACCATAATGCGTAGGCCTCTGCCGTAAAGATACTTGTTTCTGGGTGTAGTACATCAGATTCCGAGAAGGATGGACCGACGGCTGCATAGGACACTCCAGCATGTGACTGGGAAGCGTCTGTGCAGAACTCTGTGCACGAGTGGTTGTACTGAAGTTGTAGGAAATGCATTCTTATTTCGACCTCTGGAGCGTGTTTTGTGACTTTTACAAAGGATACGTCACATTCTATCACCTGCCACTGCCAAGGGGGTAAGAGCTTGGTTATGTGCATTAAGGGAAGCTCGAGGAGTGGGACATGCATTTCATCGCTAAGCTCCTTCACACGCAGCGAGAAAGGCTGTCTTATAGACGGACGATTGCGGAAAAGTGTAGCACACGTCATATCGATAATGGTATTAAAACGTGGGTGTTCAGGATTGGAGTGCACTTTAAGGAAATATGTAAAGCTGATGTATGATCTCTGCAAGTGGAGCGGCCACTCATTTGATTCGGCATATAAGCTTTCGATCGGGCTTGTTCTGAAAGCGCCAGTGGCTAGGCGGATACCTGGATGATGGACAGGATGCAGCATCCTTAGCGCGCTCGGGGCGGCAGAGGTATACACTGCGGCCCCATATTCCAATCGTGACCGTATTAAGCTCTTGTAGAGATTCCTTAGACACTTTTTGTCACTTCCCCACGTAGTCTTACATAGAAGTTTCATTAAGTTCATTGTCTTTAGACATTTTTCTTTCAGATATTTGATGTGTGGAATGAAAGTGAGTCTATCGTCAAGTATAATACCTAGGAATTTGTGCTCTTTGTTGATAGGAATTTATTGTCCACACAGTTCTAAGCAAGGATCCGGGACCAGGCCTCTCTTTCGTGTAAAAAGAACACAAGAACTTTTGCTAGGATTGATTTTGAATCCGTTTTTCTCTGCCCATTTTGACACTTTGATCAAACCATGCTGTACCTGTCTCTCGCACACTGCGAGGTTACAGGATTTAAAAGCTATCTAAATGTCGTCCACATAAATAGAGTAAAAAATGGCCGGTGGTAATTAAGCACGAAGCGTGTTCATCTTCACTATAAAGAGCGTGCAGCTAAGCACGCCTCCCTGGGGTACACCAGTTTCTTGTGTAAAAGGACGTGACAGTACATTGCCGACGTTTACACGGAATGTACGATTGGACAAATAGCTTTTTATTAGGTTTAGCATATTACCATAAATGCCCATTTCTGACAAGTCTCTCAAGATTCCGTAGCGCCACGTTGTGTCGTATGCCTTCTCCATGTCGAGGAATATGGATAGGAAGAACTGTTTGTGTACAAATGCGTCACGAATGTTTCCTTCGATGCGTACAAGATGGTCAGTTGTGGAGCGCCCTTTTCTGAAACCACACTGATAGGGATCAAGCATGTTGTTCAGTTTACGGAAATGTATGAGTCTGCGATTATTCATTTTTTCAAATACCTTACAAAGGCAACTTGCGAGGGCTACCGGGCGGTAACTTGCCACTGTGGAAGGGTCTTTGCCTTGTTTCAAAACAGGGACCACAATGGCTTGTTTTCATGCGGTTGGGAGGTATCCCACAGCCCAAATAGTGTTAAAAAGGGCGAGTAGTGTAACTTGCGTGTCATTGTGTAGGTTTTTGATCATTTCATACATTATTCTGTCAGATCCAGGTGCAGCGCTCTTGCATGCGCACAAGGCAGCTCTAAACTCTGCAATACTAAAAGGACGGTTGTATGGTTCATTCTGACGACATTTTCTGATGAAAGGCTTACATTCTTCTATTTGTTTGTATTTGAGAAAGGATTGTGAATAATTTGTTGAACTTGACACGCTCTCGAAATACTTCCCAAGTGAATCTGCCTGGTCTTGCAGTGTATCGCTCTGTGTGTTTACCAAAGGGGGTGAATATGTTTGCCGCCCTCTAATCCTATTAACCCTGTTCCAGGCTTTGGCCTCATCTCTGAAAGAGTTAATACTCGATAAAAACTTGTGCCAACTTTCTCTTCTCGCCTGTCGGTGGGTTCGCCTGCCTTGGGACTTTACTTTCTTAAAGTTGATAAGATTCTCTGCAGTGGCAGAAGCGCGTAGGAACCCCCACGCCTTGTTCGGATTCTTACGGGCAATCCTGCATTCGCTGTTCCACCACGGTACACGTCGTTTGCATGCCAAACCACTTACTTCGGATATGTATTTCGATGCGGCGTCTATTATGAATGCTGTAAGATACTCCGCAGCAGCATCAATTTCTAAAGAAGACACGTCACCCCATGAGATGCTTGTGAGAGTTCAAAATTTCTCCCAGTTGGCTGTGTCTATCTTCCACCAAGGAGCTTGTGGAGGATATTGGTTTTCTTTAGATGTTCTTATCAGTATGGGGAAGTGGTCGCTCCCGTAAGGATTGTCCGTAACTTCCCATTAGAGTTCGGGCAGTATGGACGGGGAAACTATACTAAGATCTATTGAAGAAAAGGTTCTGTTTGCTAGAGAGTAATATGTGGGTTCCTTCTTATTCAGCAAGCACGCACCTGAAGAAAAAAGGTACTGTTCAACAAGACGACCTCGCGCGTCTATACGAGAGTCGCCCCACAGGCAGCTGTGCGCATTGAAATCGCCAAGAACAACATAAGGTTCTGGCAATTCGTCTATAAATGACTGAAATTCATGTTTGTTTAATTTGTAGTGTGGGGGTACGTAAAGCGAGCAAATAGTCACGAGTTTATTTAGAATGTGAAGAAGAAGACGCGCCTCGCGGCACAGACGCATCGCCAACGCGCGGCTCGGCTCCGCTCGCGCTGTTGATTACTGTCGCCTTTTTTGGACAGTGCTTCGGGCTGTCTCGCCGTTCCCGGTCGCTGCGCTTTTGCCTTAGGAGCCGCCAATAAACCTCTTCTCAATTGGTGGAGGTGCGGGGACTCAAACCCCGTCGCTTGTAACCCTGGAGCTGCGATCAAGAACGCTATCGCCCGCCATGACCGACAGCTCATCCCAAACGGCGCCGACGCCACAGTCCGTCACTTGCACCGGCGTTGCACGACAACGCGACCCCAAGATCTTCAGCGGTGCAGACGACGAAGATGTAGAAGACTGGCTGGCGTCATATGAACGGGTGAGCGCGCACAACAAGTGGGATGATCCAGCGAAGTTAACCCACGTCATCTTTTATCTGGCTGGTGTTGCCCAACTCTGGTTTCACAACCACGAAAGTGACTTACCCACATGGTCAATCTTCAAGACAACCTTTACAGAAGTGTTCGGCCGACCCGCTGTTCGCAAACTGCGCGCTGAACAACGCTTGCGCGCCCGAGCACAGCAGACGGCAGAAACATTCACGAGCTACATTGAAGACGTCGTGGACCTGTGTAAACGAGTCAACGCGGCAATGCCCGAAGCTGAGCGAATTCACCATATACTGAAGGGCATCGATGACGGCGCTTTCCAAATGCTTCTAGCCAGGAATCCGCGCACTGTGTCCGAAGTCGTCAGCCTATGCCAAAGTTATGATGAGTTACGCAAGCAACGCGCTTCGACTCGGCGTGCTCTGGGCAGCGACGACTTGGTGGCAAGCCTTGACAGCATGTACGACCCATGCTCATTACTTCAACGGGTCAAGGACTTCGTGCGTGAGGAAGTTGCCCGCCAACTTTCTTTAGTCCCCTTCACTCAGGAGCCCACCTCCAGTCTTCCAAACACGCTCCGCACTCTCATCTCCGAAGAGGTCGCTCAAGTTGTCCCTTCCGCACACCATCAGCCGCCTGCAGCCACGAATCTCAACTCTGCTTTGGCAGTGCAGCCTGTCGCGACTCCTCGCACCTATGCGCAGCCAGTCCTGCCTGTGGCTGCGCCTCTTACGTACGCGCAGGCAGTACGCAGGCCTCCGCCTGCGTCTTTCGCGACCCATTCCCAACCGGTGCCACCGGAAGCCCATGCTGCATCTTGGACCGCACCGAGAGCTAATCCTTGGAGGACGCCTGATAATCGTCCCATCTGCTATTCTTGCTGTACTCCTGGACACGTCGCCCGATATTGCCGACGTCGGCCTCAAGCGTTCGGCGACGCCTCTCGGCCCTTCCAGTACGGCAGCCAGCCCTTTCGCCAATACGCCACTCCTTCCCACCAACCGTATGCTCGTGCTGACCTTCCAGAATTTCCTTCGCGTCGCTCGCCATCCCCTCGCCGACGCTCGCTCTCCCCAATGCGTCGGCGACCCGCACCACCTGACCAGGAAAACTGAACGTCGCAGTTCACGAGGCAAGAACTGCGCCCCATTCGAACTGTCCAAGTCCTCGCGCCTGTCCTGCTAACGTGGTCGAAATTAGTGTAGAAGGTGTTCCTGCATTCGCTCTGGTGGATACCGGCGCAGCCGTTTCTGTGATAGCCGCCAAACTGTGCCGTTCGCTGCGCAAGGTGACCACGCCGCTTTCTGGACTGTCGCTTCGTACGGCAAGCGCTCAGCACGTCACTCCGCACGCAGCCTGTACTGTACGTGTGCTTATTCACGGCATTGTTTACATAGCCGAGTGCATTGTTCTTCCCACCTGCTCGCATGACGTCATCCTCGGATGGGACTTCTTATCCCGTCATAAAGCCGTGATCGACTGCGCACGCGCCGAAGTTGAATTTTTTCCTTGTGACGCACCCTCGCACGAAGATTGTGACCGCCCTTCTAAACTTACCGTGCGCGAGGACACAGATATTCCACCTGGCTCCTTCGCTCTCGTACCCGTCTCTTGCGATGCCATCACTGATGCAACGGTCCTCTTCACACCTTCCGACGTCTTCATGAGCCGTAAATCTCTCCGACTACCCTTCGCAACACTTGACATGGCTGGCGGCTGTAGCAACATATACTTCTGCAATCCCCTCTGTGCGCCGATTACATTGCTCGTTGGTGAATGCCTTGGCATCGTGGAACTCCTCGACTCTTCGTCTTTGGTTGACGTCCCCGGAGACTCTTTTGATGTCGACTCCGGCCAGTCGTCTTCGATTTCCGCGCTTGAAGAGACGTCCAAGGATGCATTCTCGAGTGCCATCGCCGATACCCTCACACCTGCCGAACACGCCGACCTTCTTGATCTCCTGCACCACTTTAGAAGTTCATTCGACGTTTCACAACCTCACCTGGGCCGCACGTCGGAAGTGCAGCACTACATTGACACCGGTTCACATCAGCCGTTACGTCAACGACCCTACCGCGTCTCGGCCGAAGAGCGTCGTGTCATTACCACCCAAGTCGAAGATATGCTGCGCCGTGACGTTATTCAACCTTCGCACAGTCCCTGGGCGTCGCCTGTCGTTCTCGTTCGCAAGAAGGACGGGTCTATTCGCTTTTGCGTCGACTACCGTCGGCTGAATAAGGTAACGCGCAAAGACGTCTATCCTTTGCCACGCATCGACGACGCCCTCGACAGTCTTCAGGGAGCAGAATTCTTCTCGTCCCTTGACTTGCGTTCGGGGTACTGGCAGGTACCGATGGCTGCAGCCGATCGCCAGAAAACCGCATTCATTACGCCTGACGGCTTATATGAATTTAACGTAATGCCGTTCGGGCTTTGTAACGCCCCTGCCACCTTTGAACGACTCATGGACAACACGCTGCGTGGCCTCAAGTGGTCCATATGTCTGTGTTACCTCGACGATGTCGTGGTTTTCTCGCCTGATTTTCCGACTCACCTGCTCCGCCTCAGACTTGTTTTGACCTGTCTAACGAACGCTGGCCTCCAACTCAACCTCAAGAAGTGCCGCTTCGCCGCGCGAGAGCTCACCATTTTAGGCCACGTTGTGTCCAAGCACGGCGTTCTACCCGATCCTGCAAAACTTCGAGCTGTCGCTGAGTTTCCGAAGCCTCAGACCATCAAAGAACTTCGGAGCTTTGTGGGCCTATGCTCATATTTCCGGCGCTTTGTTCGGAATTTCGCATCGATCATGGCGCCATTGACTCAGCTTCTGCGCGGTGACACCACCCTCTCCTCCTGGTCCCATGCATGTGACTCCGCCTTCGCTACGCTGCGTCGTCTTCTCACCTCCCCACCTATTCTTCGCCATTTCGACCCGTCGGCTGCAACTGAGGTACACACAGATGCCAGCGGGGTCGGTCTCGGCGCCGTCCTCGCCCAACGAAAGCCAGGCTACCCCGAATACGTAGTCGCCTATGCGAGTCGCACGCTGACGAAGCCTGAGGCCAATTACAGCGTGACCGAAAAAGAGTGCTTGGCCTTAGTATGGGCACTTGGCAAGTTCCGACCATACCTGTACGGGCGCCCATTCGACTTGGTCACAGATCACCACGCGCTTTGTTGGCTTGCCAACTTGAAAGATCCCACTGGCCGCCTAGCCCGTTGGGCATTACGCATCCAGGAGTACGATATTCGCGTCGTATACCGCAGTGGGCGAACACACTCCGACGCCGACGCTCTGTCTCGTTCACCTTTACCTCCAGACTCGGCCTGCGGAACAACTTCCGCACACTCCATCTCATCTCTCGACATGGACTCCTTTGCCACCGCACAACGTCGTGACCCGTGGATCGCTTCTCTTTTCGACTATCTTTCTGGATCATCGACCATGCCTGTATCCCGAACCCTCCGACGCCAAGCAGTTCATTTTGCCATTCGTGACCAGCTGCTCCACCGACGCAATTACTCTCCTGAAGGCCGTCGGTGGCTTCTGGTGATTCCCCGCAGCTTAAGGTCACAAATATGTGCCGCTTTCCACAACGATCCACAGTGTGGCCACGCCGGAGTCTTCAAGACGTACGAACGAATTCGCCACCGCTACTACTGGCTCGGCATGTACAATTTTGTACAAAAGTTTGTTCGGTGCTGTCTTGACTGTCAACGCCGCAAATCGCCGCCTTTACGCCCGTCTGGTGCCTTGCAGCCGCTCCCGTGCCCTGCCACACCCTTCGATCGCGTCGGCATCGACCTATACGGCCCGCTTCCTATGACGCCAGACGGCAATCGGTGGATCGTAGTTGCTGTCGACCACTTGACACGCTACGCCGAAACTGCTGCTTTACCAAGTGCAACGGCACGGGATGTAGCCTTTTTCGTTCTACATCGCTTCGTGCTTCGACACGGCGCACCTCGAGAACTCCTCAGTGATCGAGGTCGCGCCTTCCTCTCCGAAGTCGTCAAAAGTTTGCTCTCGGAATGCCGCATTATTCATCGGACAAGCACGGCATACCACCCCCAGACTAACGGACTCACAGAGCGATTTAACCGCACACTTGGTGACATGCTGTCGATGTACGTGGCATCTGATCATGGTAACTGGGACCGCATCCTTCCATTCATCACGTTCGCGTACAACACCGCGATCCAGGCCACTACGGGATTTTCACCTTTCTTCCTCCTGTATGGCCGCCAGCCTACGCATACCATCGACACGCTCCTTCCATACCGTTCTGACGCCTCCGAGTGTCTACCTGTGTCCGACATCGCCCGACAGGCCGAAGAATGCCGCCAGCTAGCGCGCTCCTTTACGGCCGAGCAACAGCAGCGCCAGAAAGAAAACCGCACCGACACGCTTCCGAACACCACCTACGCTCCAGGCGTTCTTGTGTGGTTGTCTGTGCCTTTCCAGACACCGGGGCTTTCCTCGAAACTCGTCCCAAAATTCGAAGGGCCTTACCGAGTCTTGGAGCAAACATCTCCGGTGAATTTTCTAGTTGAGCCACTGTCACCACCTGAAGACTTGCGCCGGCGTGGACGTGACATTGTCCACGTCTCGCGTCTGAAGCCCTACCACGATCCTCTGCCTCCTGATTCTTAAGGCGCCAGGATGGCTCTTTTTGTCCGGGGGGGAGATTGTGAAGAAGAAGACGCGCCTCGCGGCACAGACGCATCGCCAACGCGCGGCTCGGCTCCGCTCGCGCTGTTGATTACTGTCGCCTTTTTTGGACAGTGCTTCGGGCTGTCTCGCCGTTCCCGGTCGCTGCGCTTTTGCCTTAGGAGCCGCCAATAAACCTCTTCTCAAGAAGAACAGCTCGAACCGCCACTGCTTCAAGGGGTGTTTGTAGCTGTAAACGCTGACACGAAATGCTTTTATGAATAAAAATGGCAACACCGCCTGATGATACGACAGCATCATCGCGATCTTTGCAAAACTTGACATACGGTCGGAGAAAGTTTGTGTGCTGTGGTTTTAGGTGTGTTTCCTGTAGACACAGCACTTTTAGATAGTGTTTTTGGATAAGCTCTTGCACGTCATCAAGGTTTCTAAGAAGACCTCTGACATTACATTGAATTATTTGTGTATCCATATTGGAAGTAAATAGGTGCTGTGTATACGAAAGCAGAAGTATTAATTACAGAGATTTCAGGGATTGGATTACAGAGCTCTTTCGAGGCCCTGTAACCGGGATTTCGCCCTTTTTGAAGCGTTCGAGGGAGCCTCGCCGCTCCTTAGGCGCTTGGTGCGCCTTGAGGATAGGTGTAGTGTCCATTGCCTCTTGTGAGGCGCCGGACACGTGCTCTTGTGAGCGAGAAGTTTCCCGAGAGAGTCCCGCCTTGGAGGACAAGACCCCTGCGCCCACCAGCCCGGAGGTCAATGGGGCTCCCTGAGGGATTTGGCTGCGCCGGCTGTTGCCAGCGCTGGAAGAGGCCGGGGAGGTTGGGGCAGTCTCGGCTACGCCCACCTTCGGGGTTGATGGTCCCTTCTGCTCGGTTGGTGGAGCAGCGCTAGCTGCGACTACCGTGGGGGCAGATGGCGTAACTGCCGACTCACTTCTTGTGGGTCGGACAGCCGCCGGAGGCCGTTGTGACGCTGCCCCCTGACGCTGCCCCCTGACGCCCCCACTTCGGCAAAGCTTTTCTTTGACAGGTATGCTACCCGCCTTCGTGCCTATTTGAAAGATATATTCTCTTTTACTTTTATAGTTACAATTTCTTTTTCCTTATTCCAGGAGGGGCACGACCGCGAGTACGTGGCGTGATCCCCGTCACATTTTACACAGTGGAGAGAGTTCTTACAAGCTTCAGTGGCGTGTTCAAGGGCACTGCATTTCGCACATGTTTGGCGGCCCCGGCAGCTCTGCGAACTGTGGCCGAAACGCTGGCATTTGAAGCATCTTAGGGGATTCGGCACATATGGTCTGACACGGAGCTTGATGTACCCGGCCTCTACAGACTCGGGCAGAATACTTGAACCAAATGTGAGTATTAGGTGCTTCGTTTGAATTTCTTTTCCATCCCTTCTCATCTTAATTCTTCTCACGTTGACAACATTCTGCTGACTGAAGCCCTCCAAGAGCTCAGCCTCTGTCAGCTGGAGCAAATCATCATCCGAGACAACGCCGCGGGTGGTGTTCAGAGTGCGGTGTGGAGTTACTGTCAATCGAACATCCACAAATTATACTAGACTGGGCAACTTTTCGTATTGTTTCTGATCATGCAGCTCTAACAGGAGATCACCACTTACCAGCCTTGATACCTTGTAGCCTGGACCAAGGACATCAGTTAAGGACTTGGAAACTAGAAAAGGGGAAATGTTTCGTACTAGTTTATCGGATTTTTCTGAATGAATCACATGGTACCGTGGGAAGTTCGGGCTTTGGCGTCCAAAGAACTGGAAAACATCTTCGGTGCGCCCTCTTTTCTGAGGGCGATCGGGAAGGCGAGGAAAGGAGCTAGGCATAGACAAATTTAAATTTCGGCAATAACGCCAGCCACCCACCATAGAGCCCTTCAAGGGGACGCTACAGGAACTGTATGAACAGGTCCTGTAAACGCCAGCTGTACGTCATCACTATAACCAAATATGAAATAACCTAGGTTGGCGATTCACACAAGGTTAACCCTTGTTGCCTGGAAAATTGGAAGTAAAGGGAAGCCAGGAGAAGACAGGAAAGGTGGAAAGTGAGAGAAAGACGAAGGCTGGAGGGAGAGAGAGACAGGAAACGGCAACTACCGATTTCCCCCGAGTGGGTCAGTCCGGGGGTGCCGTCTATGTGAAGTAGAGGCCAAAGGGGTGTGTTGCCTCCGCCGGGGGGCCTTAAAGGTCCAAACACCCAGCATCAGCTCAACCCCCATGATCCCCCTTTCCCCAGACACGGCTAAGCCGCGCACGGCTACACGCGGGAGGGTCCAACCCTCGTGTGCTCGGGTACGTGGTGTCGCAACACACCAAACGCCTGCTGACGCAGACGCCTCTGCGGGGCCCACTTGAACTCGACGTCACATTTAGTTAGCTGTGTCAGCGGCTCAGCGATGCCTGAAAAGTCCTTGACAAAGCGCCTGTAGTAGGTCCACATCCCAAGGAATCAACGCATTGCCTTCTTGTCGACGGGCTGTGGGAACTTTGCGATGGCAGCAGTCTTCTGCGGGTCGGGGCGGACTGCAAGCCTGCTGATGACGTGGCCTAGGAACAGAAGCTCATCGTAAGGGAAGCGGCACTTTTCTGGCTTCAGAGTGAGCCCTGATGACTTGATGGCCTCTAGTACTGTCGCAAGCCGCCTAAGGTGATCGTAGAAATTTCCGGCGAACACGGCGACATCATCCAAGTACACAACACAGGTCTGTAACTTCAATCCTCCTAACACCGTGTCCATGACGCGCTGGAACGTAGCAGGCGCCGAGCACAGTCCGAATGGCATGACCTTGAACTCGTAGATGCCGTCTGGCGTGATGAAGGCGGTCTTTTCGCGATCTCTTTCGTCGTCTTTTATTTGCCAATAGCCAGACTTGAGCTCCATCGACGAGAAGTATTTAGCGTTGGAGAGCCGATCCAATGCGTCGTCTATTCGTGGGAGGGGGTATACGTCCTTCTCCGTGATCTTGTTCAGACGATGATAATCTACGGAGATACGTAGGGTTCCGTCCTTTTTCTTCACCAAGACTACAGGAGATGCCCACTGGCTTTTTGACGGCTGGATGGTGCCGTCGCGCAGCATTTCGTCGACTTGGTGCCTTATAGCCTCACGTTCTCGCGTAGAAACTGGATAAGGGCTCTGGCTGAATGTTCGAGCACACTCTTCGGTTATTATTCGATGCGATTGGTGTTTGTCGAATCCTTGATGACGTCGAAAAACACTCTTTGTATCGTCTAAGAAGACTTCTGAGCTGTTGTTGCTTAATCGTGGGGAGACATTCATTTATGTCGAAGTCTGGTTCGGGAACTACGGTCGTCGGGGTAGATGCGGCAGAATCCGAGAGGACAAACGCATTGCTGTTCTCCAGAATTTTCTGGATGTATGCGATCGTCGTGCCCTTGTTAATGTGCTTGAAGTCCTGGCTGAAGTTTGTCAGCAACACTTCAGTTTTTCCTCCGTGCAGTTGAGCGATCCCTCTTGCGACGCAAATTTCCGGCCTAGCAGTAGACGTTGGTAACCCTCAATGACGCCTTCTACGTCGGCAGGTGTCTTGGTGCCGTCGGAAATGACAATGCTGGAGCGAGGCGGAATGCTGACTTGACTTTCGAGCACGCTTAAGGCATGGTGGCGAAAGCTCTCCGGCGGTATCGCTCGATATTCCGACAGCGTTATCGACTTCCACTTCAGGTAGATGATTGCGCCGTGTTGGTTCAGGGAGTCCATGCTGAGAATGACGTTTCGTGAACACTGTCGGAGGATAACGAAGGTGGCAGGGTAAGGCCGGTCATGAACAGGTAATTCTTGCCGTGCAGATTCCAGTCGGCGTGATGAGGTGTCCTCCAGCGGTCCGTATTTGAGGCCCTTCCCATGCAGTGTTAACTTTCTTCAACTAGGCGGCAATGGGTCCACTCATGACGGAGTAATCGGCTCTTGTGCCTACTAAGGCGGTGACTGCGTGGCTATCGAGAAGCATGTCGAGGTCGGTGGTTCTTTGTCTTGCGTTACAGTTAGCTCTTGGCGTCGGATCACGGCTGCGTCGCGTTGGCCTATGGCTGATACGTGGCGTCGTCAGGTCGTCTTTCGTCGGCGTATTCTTTGCTTCCAGACTTCGTCGCGACGGCGGCGTGTAGTTATGTCGTCGAGGTATTTTCTTTGGCGTCTTCGTCGGCGGCGGAGGATCTTCGTCAGTTCGACGAACAGCAACCGCACCTCCATCGGTTGCTGCTTTTAGTCTTCCGAATATGGGCTCGCAGACCGGCCCCGGGCTGGGCCAGTGTATGGTCGGCGCTGCGGCGACAGGTAGCAGCCTGGTGACGGCGAACGGGACGGTCATTGAGGGCTCCACTGAGTGGTGGCGAGGTAGTCGACGATATCACGAGGTTGTTCACCAAGCTGTGGTCGTGGCACGTTCACGGCAAACCCTCGCAGTCCCATCTCCCGGTATGGGCATCGGCGATAGACGTGACCCTCTTCTCCGCAGTGGTAACAGAGCGGGCGGCGGTCAGGAGCGCGCCAAACGTCTGTCTTCCTCGGGTAGCTGTGCTGGGCGACGGGTGGGCGTGCTGGCGGTGGCAGCGGTGGTCGACGGCATTGCGGCGTTAAACAGGGCCCTGGCGCGGTCATGAAGGGGGACCTTGACGGCGGGCGACGGCGGCGTAGGTCATCGCTTCCGGCTGGGTCTGCGGTGATTCTGGTTGCAGCTCAGGAACTCCAAGCGATCGCTCAAGCTCATCTTTGACGATTTTGGCGATTTTTAGGCTACTTGAGGCTCTGACCTGGGGTACAACCTCTGCAGCTCTTCCCGTACGACCACTCTGATAGTCTCGCGCAGATCGTCGGTGGCCAGTGATTGAATCCCTGCGTAATTGGTAGAGGTCGTGCGGCGGTTGAATTGCCGGTTCCGCATTCCGAGTGTCTTCTCGATGCTGGTGGCCTCGCGAAGGAACTCTTTTAGGGTCTTCGGTGGGCTTCGTATCATTGCGCCGAAAAGTTCTTCCTTCACACCCCGCATGAGAAGGCGGACTTTCTTCTCCTCGGGCATATCCGGGTCGGCGTGGCGGAACAGACGGTCCATTTCTTCCGTGAACGTGGCAACATTTTCGTTAGGCAGCTGCACTCGGGCGTCCAGCATGGCTTCGGCCCTTTCCTTGCGCACGATGCTCGTAAAGGTGCGCAGGAAGCCACTACGGAACAGGCCCCATGTTGTGAAGGTCCACTCCCGGCTCTCAAACCACGTTCTGGCGGCGTCGTCTTCTAAGGCAAAGTATACATGCCGCAGCTTGTCATAGGAGTCCCAGTTGTTGAAAGTCGCGATTCGTTCGTAGGTCTCCAGCCAGGATTCCGGGTCTTCAGTCGCTGCTCCATGGAAGGTCGGTGGGTCCCGAGGTTGTTGTAGGATAACGGGGGACGCTGGGGCAGCCATTGGGGTTGTTTTGACCACGATCTTGTCGTCTCAGGTAGAAGTCCGTGCTCTGGGGGCAGTCCTTGCAGTCTGCGGCTAGCACGCTGGTCTGGAGCGATGTTGGTTTTGTCCTCGGGCTTCGGGCTCGGACCGCGGCTTTGTAGGGGCGTTCGGTACATGAACGCACAAGCACCTCCACTAGATGTCACGTGGTAGTGACGGTTAAGAAGGCAGCTGAACTAACGCAGAAGAGCGACAACGGTCCAGGAGCAGAAAGGCAACTAACTTTATTGCCAAGAACGGCTTGTTCTTATACAGAAAACGCTATGACGTTACAGGGTCGTGTGGCGTCACTATATTAACCCATAGTTAGATATCACAAGACGTCACACACAAAGCTTGTGCTACGACAGCAGCAAAACTGTGATTAACAAAACGAGCGTTTTATTGGGCGAACTTCTGCCCTCAAAAACAGGGTACACTCAAAGAACAACGGTAGCGGAGAACACGATCGCTGGTCGTCGAAATCTGATCAGCGGGTTAAGCGTGTCGGTTTTTATAGATCAGTCATCGAATGTTCCAGAGTAATCGCTGGGACTCGCATGCCTTCCACAAAGTTCTACGCCATTCGCGTCGCGCATGCATGCAATCAGATTACACAAGGTTCGGCGGCAACAGACAGCGGATAGAAGCGTCGATAACATTCCAGAAACTTCCGACACATGCAAGCGCGTCCTGCGCTGTCCGATAGCATTTGTTAGGTGGTGAAACGTGTCGCCCGATAAAGACAAGTACACGTGTCAGTACCATTGGTAATTTAGTTAGTAAGCGAATCCTTAATTCGTACAGCTACCTGCTAATTAGCTATCGCAATCAGTGCTTCGCCTTTCAGGCGGAACTGCGATTTTTTCTTATTTATTTTGAATTCCCTCCCCTGTCGTCTCAGGAGGTAAACCAAAAGTGCTGCGCACTAAACGAGTGCCACTCGACGCTCCTTACACTAAAACATTTGACTAAAAAGACTATATTGCTTTCGCATTACCACACGTAAGCAGTCTTAATAGTCTCTGCCGAATTTTTGGTTTTCTCCTGATGCTGAAGAGTTTAATGCATTGTTGAACAAATGCATTATTGTAATTAGCCACATAAATTTACAAATTACTATTTCAGGAAGAAAAAGGCTTGTGAAAATACAGCCTCGAGGACTTACGACGAGTGACTGCGTTCATTATTGCGCGGTTTCTTGCCATTTTAAATTCACGGATCACAAGCCACAATCATTTTTGGGAACCGCTCCCATTATTTAACTTTCCCTGAACGCCTACGTCGATAGAGCAGAATAGGTAAGAGTGATGTGCTCCCTTTCACCCTTGTCATACCCGACCTAGCAGCCGAGCGTCAATGCCGGGTGCTACAAAAACACAGGCAAATTTGCTTTCGTTGACGGCCAGATGGTGTAGCTTGCCGCGTTTACCTAGGGTCTGCAGTAAAACACGTTGTGGGGCTAGTTGGTGCATAGCTTTCAATAGGTGAAGCGCGAATAGTGACGGCACACAAGAAGAAACACAGACAGGACAAGGCGCTTCCTTGTCTGTATTTCTTCGTGTGTGGCGTCACTATTGGCGCTTCACCCATTGAAAGATACCTAGGGTCCCTAGATAAACACGCTTACCATGTTTACCTGCGCATAAGAATAAGCTCCTCTTGCGTCGGCACAGCTCGCTGCGATGGCGCGGGCTGTGCAATGCGGCGTTCGATCTCCTCTTGGCTGCACCATAGCACGGTTTCTGCTGCCAAGTGAGCGGGCTCGGGCCTTGTCTGATGGAACGCCCGCAAAATTCGTTGCACCAGATTGCTCATTATATAACAGATTACAGGCACTGGATTTTGTTATTGTTGTAAAATCCTGGCTTTTATCCACTACGGGAGGTTCGATAACGAAGAAAGAGGTAAAAAATATTTCTGGGATAAAAACTGTAACACACAATTCTCAGTCTATATCTCTTATAATTATTTTAGTTTTGCATTATTTTTAAGTCTTGCGTTGTGCGTTACCCGGTGAAAAAGAAAATGCCCGGCAGAACCCATCTCACAATGACTGTCTACGACAATGCGATAAGCATCAAAACTGACAGCTGGGCGAGTTGGTGTAGTTCCACCTTAATGAAAAAGTGAGCGAAAAAGACGTAGACGAAAAAGAGAAAAATTACAAACACGGGCTCTAAAGCGCCCGTGTTTGTCGTTTCTCTCTTTCTCGTCTGTCTTCTAGGCGCACTTTTTCGTTGAGATGGAATGCGATGAGGAATCATGTATCTATTTATTTATGTTATTTCTTTATTCAGATATACGTACAGCGCACTGATATGCGCACTATTGTAGGGGGGGAAACATCGAAAGTTAGTTCAGGTAGTAAAACACAACAGTAAAAGAACGGAACGTTATGATTAAAAATAACGCATCTTCACTACGCATTCACACTAAAAGAACGATACAAAACCTACTTTTGGGAAGACAAAGCTAGATGTCACCTAATGTAACGCGATATCTAATTAAACAAAAATTCACCAAGAGCACCGTCAAATCAAGTGGGCGACGCGGATACATTTTCCTCCAGCAGACCATTCCAATCATGAATGTTTTTTGGAAAAAAAGAGCGTTGGAAAATGTTCATTTAACACTTAAGTTCTCGGACCTTTAGGGAGTGATCAAAGCGAGCATACCTGTAGGTAGGATCAAGTACATATGTTTCTTTGCTTAAACCTGTTGAGCCTGTAAATATTTTGTGGGATGACTTATGCGCATAAATTTCCGTCTCTCTTGCAAAAGGGGCCATCCTAAGTTGATTGTTACGTCAGAAGTTCTTTGGGTGAAGTCATAGTTCGGTGAGACGAATAGTGCTGTACGCTTTCCGATGCCCTCTAATTTGGCAATACATGATTTTGGCCCAGAGACCCAAGCGGAACATCCGTATTCGAATATAGCGCGCACGTGTTTGAGAAGTAAAGAGTTCCTTTTAATCCAGCAGGAGCTTGATTAAAAATTTGTTTTAGAAAGTTAAGGACATGGCCAGCCTCGGCTGCTATATAGTCGATACGGTCATTCTGGGAAAAGTCATTCTTATACAAAACACGGCAGTAAATGAAAGTTGATGCTTTGGATAGGTTTTCGCCATCGAGAGTCTTTGTAGTATTTAGAATTACATGTGTTCTGGCAAGTAGGCTACTGCGTACTTGAAGACTTCATTTCCCATACTGAGCCCAATACAGTTCTTATTATTAGAACTGTGCTCACGAGCAAACTGAGCTAATTCTTTGCGAGCGATTCTGTCATTTTTTGAGTAATCTTGACAGATAACAAAATTGGTTATTTTTTTTAGTTTCAGAGCAGCGGCAAGTACTCGTTGTTTTTCTTTAAATGAAAAAGTTTGGCAATCAGTGGCTGCATTCCCTCTGCCGTTCCAGTCGGTGTGCTCTTTCGGTAGATGTCGGAGAAACCAGAATATTTAGGTTTGCAAAAAGAAATGGAACAACTCTTTCTTCTGATTCCGCCCACCTTCCATTCGTAGCACCCGTGATGCCATAGATTATTAAATTTGCTCCTTCGTTATCCGTTATCCAAGTCATCTGCCGCAAGGGAAGAAATGGCTGTTCAACATGCGTGGAAATATTTTCTGCTGCGACCTTTAAGGGCAGTATAGACGAGGCTCACATTTCTACGCGTAACATCTTGGCGGCTACATCAGTTACCCTTTTCCCGATCGCCGGCTGGTCAGACCAAATCGAGCGAATTTCGTTAAGAATATCTGCCTGTGTTCGCACCAACAACGGTATCTGCAGGATAACCTCAAACATTTCCGTTTTCTGCTCAGCTGAAAGAGGCCTAGGATTTTTCTCGATATCCGCAGAGCGAAGAAAACACCTTCTGTCAATGACAGCTACGCCTTCCCATCAATACCAAAGAAAAGTAAGCAAGTCGTGAGCAAACGTATGCAGACGTACAGTGGGATTTGACATCAGTTTTCTGAACGCTTTACCATTTCAGTTTCACTTTCAGCTTATTGTTCTTCAAATACAATGATTGGGTGAGAGACTATACAAACGAGGGTCCCTAAGTGAAAGACTGCAACGGGAAGTTCGGTTAACGATAACGTTACAAGAACAATCAATCTGCATAAAAGATTAGGCAGAAGCCACGCACTGTGGGAATGAATGTAAGCGAAGCTTTATGTACTGTTTGCTTTGACTGACGATAATTAGCGCCGATGTTGACAGCGAATGTTTAATTTCTTCAACGTTTTGTCAACATGAGAGTGTTGAGTTGACGTTAAACGTTACCTTGCCTGCACCACTGCTGTTTGTCGGCATAGTACACAAAACACAAAGGGAGAGGTTTTTGCTTGAGGCGTTGTTGTGCTCCATATTTCATAACCTCTGAGATGGTTTAGCATTGTCATTGCCTGACATGACACATCGCATCGTGGCAGTAGCATTAAACTTGAATTGGATTATGGGGCTGTAGGTGCAAAACCACACTTGGATTATGAGGCAGGCCGTAGTGGCGCATTCTGGATTAATTTTAGCACCAGGATGTTCTTTAACGTGTCCCTAAATCAAAGTGCGTGAACGTTGTTTTATTTCGCCCCCGTCAAACTGTGGCTGTCTTGGTCAAATCCCATAGCCGCAAAGCTATCGCCAATGATCGTGTGTTCTAGTGCCCTAATGAACTCTACATTAACTAAGTATACCTTAATCAGCTTAGCCATAATTACCACCAAAGATCGGGGGTTCGAGTTCCTTAATTCACTCTATATTAATTACCTCTGGCTTAATCAACTTCGCCCTAATTAACAAAAAGGGCGTGCGTTCACCTCCCAGCAAAGGTTCAGGGTACTACTACCACGAAAGTTCGTGGGTTCGAGTCCCTAAATAACTTGTAGTGGACAGTACTCATAGAGCCCCGTGGTGGGAGACTGTATTAGCGCCATCAGGCATATAGGCTTGACAGTGGTAGCCACGACATCAACGCAGTCACCTCATAAATAAATGGCAATTCTTTGTGCGCCTTCTGTTCCTACAAGTTGGGGAGCCAGACGTTATACCACATCATAACTGTGTACGTCTACCAAGTTTCTTCTCGACGCCATGGAACCGGCCACCGAACAACGGCGTCTCGAACAAAACGGAACGTCTTCCGTCGCCGCATTGAAACGTCTCGATTTCTGGCCCTCGGACTGTGAACTCTGGTTCGTCCACATCGAGGCTCAGTTTCGCCGTCACCGAGTCACATCACAGGCGGCCAAGTACGATAATGTCGTGAATGCGCTTAACCGGACCACTGCAGCTTTGATCCACGACATTTTGCTAGCTCCTCCGCCCGATGATCAGTACGGCACCCTTAAGCGGGAGTTACTATGGTAACTCCCGCTTAGTAACACCGACCCTGAGTCGCGACGGATTCAAGAGCTCCTCTCATCAAAGGAACTTGGTGACAGAAGGCCGACTGAGCTGCTTCACCGCATGACACAACTCCTGGGAACTAGTCCCTCATCAGGAGACTCGAAAATCCTGCGGGAGCTCTTCTTCCAGCGTCTACCGAACTAGGTACGCATAAATTTATGTGCCTCACCTACTAAGACATCTGTCGAGGCCTCAGCAACGGCGGCAGACGAGGTTATGGATTCTTTGTATCCTGTGACATCCGCTGTTGATCGTTGTAATGCACCCGTGGCGACACGACCCCCGTCACTGCAGCACTTTCACGAACCCGACAGTTCAAGCACGCACCTTGCTGCGCAAGTAGATGAACCAACTCACCAGTTGGCTGCCTTATGCTTTCCTACGAATAACCATCAGCAGCGGCATCGCTCGCATGACCAAAACGTGCCACGCCCTGCGTCTCCATTTGTTTGTTAGTATCACACCAGATATGGCACTCACGCACGTCAGTGCCGCCCGCCTTGCAACTTTCCGGAAAACGGTCGAGTCAGTCACTGAGGACGGCTAGTGCTACTGGCCCTAAATCAAGCGCTCTCTTCTACGTCATCGACCGTGTCACGAAAGACCGCAGAAGACATCGCCATGACACGTCTTTTCTCAGTGCCGTCAATGGTTCCAGCATTAAAACGTATGGCCAGAAGTCTGTCGCTCTCGACTTTGGTCTGCGACGCCCTTTTCCATGGCTATTCGCCGACGTCCGCGGGGTGGATCATCGGCGCTGACTTTCTGTGGAAGTTTAACCTTCTCGTCGACCTCCACCGCAGCCGCCTTCTTGATTCTCAACAAACCTATCCGTACGAGGTATCACCACGTCTGCACCACCTTTTCGTCTCGTACAAGCCCCCACCCAGGTATTGAAACCATGGTACATACATGGTGCACAAGAAGACGGCTTATTAGCAGCCGTGTTGCGATTACCGCGCCTTAAACAAAGTAAAGATTTGCGATAGGTACGCTATACCCCACATCCAGAATTTCACCGCATCGCTTCATGGTTGCTGCATATTTAGCAAGCTGAATCTAGTAAAAGCCTACCACCAGATTCCTGTCGAGCCTTCCGACATTCCTAAAACCGCAATCAACACCCCTTTTGGCATGTTTGAATACGTCCGCATGTCATTGGGCCTCCCTAATGTCACTCAAACATTTCAGCGATTCGTCAATCAAGTACTCGGTGTCCTGACTTGTTGCTTCGTCTATTTAGAGCAGATTCTTGTATTCAGTCGCTCTGCTGTGGAACACGAATCTGACCTACCTAAGGTGTTTGAACGCCTCCGTCAATATGACCTGGCTGTAAACACCTCGAAGAGTGAGTTTGGCGTTGCTTCTCTTGATTTCCTGGGTCATAGAGTAGAAGAAACCCGTCCCATCCCGTGTCCAAGCCATTAAAGATTTTCCACGCCCGTCTTCCACCAAGCAATTACGGGCATTTTTGGGCCTCATTAATTACTATCGCCGTTTCATTCCTCTTTGTGCTTCAGTTTTGCAGCCTCTGCACATTCTGCTCTCTGACGCAACACGAGCTCATGATACAGCACGCCTGTATCATGGACAAATGCTGCTGAATCTGCTTTTATCTCTGCCAAGAACGCCCTTGCTACCACTAATCTACTGGTGGTGGTAGCCCCCGTGGTGGAAGAAAAGACTGTACTAGCGCCATCAGGCATACACGCTCGACTATGGTAGCCGCGACATCAACGCAGTCACCTGATGAATAAATGGCAATTATTTGTGAGCCCTCTTTTCCTAGAAACTCTTATCTCAAAAACCTGTACCTTAATCAACTTCGCCTTAATTACCACAAACATCGTGCGTACGACTCCCACCAAAGGCGGAGAGTTCGACTCCCACCAAAGCTCATGGATTCGAGTGTCTTAATTCACGCTATAATAATTTCCCGTCCCTTAATGAACTTCGCCCTAATTATTACCAAAGGTCATGGGTTCGACTACTACCAATGATCGAGGGTATTACTCCCACCAAGGGTCGTGGGTACGAATGCCTTAATTAACAGTGGCGCATTAATCCAGCCTTAATCAAATTAATCAACAGCCTTAATCACCTTCGCAGTATTTAACATAAAAGGTCGTGGGTTCGACTCCCATCAGAGGTCGAAGGTTCGACTCGCACCAATGTTCGTGGGATCGTGACTCAATTTAACTCTATATTACCCTCCCTTAATCAACTTCACCATAATTAAAACCAAAAGCCGTGGGTTCGATTCCGACCAAAGTTCGTGGGTTTGAGTGCCTAAATAAGTGTATATTAGATCATCATCATCATCATCATCAGATTTTAAGTCAACCGCAGGACGAAGGCCTCTCATGCCTCGGCTGCCGCACGAGGCATGAGAATCACTTTGCTGTGTGCTCCAGAGGGGTTGTATATGCAATTCTCTTGCACCCTTGTGGGCAGCTCTACATTGGACAAACCGAGCACTGCGTGAATGACCGTTTAAGGGAACATGCGCAAAAGTTAAAGAAAAAGGAGGATAAGGGCGCATATTTGGTGGCTCATGTTCATTCCAGTTCTTAAAAATGGTGACAGTACATTAATACATAACTACCGCCCTATTTGTATTTTACCTTTTTCGGCAAAGTCCTGGAGAAATTTTTCGCATTGCGTCTAACCAAATATCTCGCTAAATTTATTATTCTATCTTCATGCCAATTTGGCTTTCGTAATGGATACTCCACAAATTTGGCACTCATACGTCTAACTGACCAATTAAAACAATAATTGACGATGGTCTATTTACAGGTTCAGTTTTCATTGATCTAACAAAGGCATTCGGCTGCTTAAACCATATTATCCTTTTTGCTAAGCTTGAGGCTATCGGTGTTCATGGTCCTGCGCTCTCAGTATTAAAAAGTAACTTATCAAACAGAGTTCAGATAGTGTCTGTGTCTAATGTCTATTCCAGAGAACAAACCACTAACGTTGGCGTCCCTCAAGGATCCATCTTAGGACCACTACTGTTTTTTATTTATATCAATGACCTATCTAACTGTTGGTCGTCTACTAAGTGTATTCTGTACGCTGATGATACTACCATATTTGCCTCTGATAAAAACATGTCACTTTTTATTAAGCTAGATGCTGATCTTGAAACTGCTTTAAGTTGGTGTAATGCTAACCTATTATCTATTAATGCCACCAAGACTAAATTTGTAGTTTCCTCACATCAACAACATTCGGCATCCTCCCCTTCTTTAACTTCTGGCTCACACTCTATCTTTCCCAGTCCATGCTCATCTTTTCTTTGGATTTCTCTTGACTGCAGCTGGAAATATAAAGATCACATTTCTAACATCAAAAATAAAATAGCATACGGTATTCGCCTTCTAATTAAAACTCGTCCCTACTTTACACATATTACATTAATCTCGCTATACCGCTCATTCATTCACTCTCATATTAACTACGGCATAATATGCTGCGGTAACACTTATAACATTCACTTGGCATCCTTCCAGGTAATCCAGAATCAATCCGTAAGAATTATTACAAGACGTTCACGCTTTGCAAATGGAAAATCCCTACTACATGAAACCAA
Organism: Dermacentor andersoni; assembly: GCF_023375885.2. Taxonomy (NCBI): domain Eukaryota; kingdom Metazoa; phylum Arthropoda; class Arachnida; order Ixodida; family Ixodidae; genus Dermacentor; species Dermacentor andersoni. The sequence continues at coordinate 183,060,266 of NC_092819.1, read as the reverse complement.
CATCCTAACCATTTCAGAACTCATCAAATATAATCTACGGATTTTATTCTACAAATATATGGCTAAGGAACTACCATCAATCTGCTTCTCACATTGTCACCTGATAGCTCATAGGCACACTAGATTTGCACTCAATATTAATTTCCGTCTACCTAAAGTGCGAACTATGGTAAACACACTGAGGAATTTTCCTCAATATCGCTTTGGAATACTCTACCACCTATAATACAAAAAGGCAAAACATTTATACCAATTTAAAAGAGAACTAAAACCATTTATAATAAATACTGATAGTGTCCATTTTTTAAATTTTATTCTGTTTTTTTTTGTATTGTCATGCTGTTAACAAGTGTTCTTAGTACTCATATGCTATAAACATGTTTTGACATTACTCTTAGCTCTCATCTGTACTACTGTTGTTTTAAACATTGTATAACATCATAAGTGTCTTTAACAGGAGGTCTCAATACAGTCTTTGACTATGGGACCTCCTTATGTATACTACGCACATGTAATTATCTGTATCTCTACTAATAAATACATTATGAAATTATGAAATTATGTTAGCGCGTATGGTTGTGACGCTCGATCTTCTGCGACTACTATTCTGGGTAGGAGGGGCAACGCCTCTTCCAAGCTCGCTCTTGAGGTCTTCTTTATAAAATAGAATAGAGATAGGTGTATAAGTGAACCTTCTATCTCATTACTAGATCTCGAATTTGACTTCTTGAGCAACCGCCTTTGATGTGCATGTGCCTGTTCTCTTCTGCTTGGTATGGGCATGCGTGACAAGAGATATGAAATATATGTACTATCCTTTCTTTCATTAAACCGTTGTGGGTAGCGCTTGTCCTTGTACATCTTTCTTATTTCCGTATTTTTATCGCGCTAAGTTGCTACTTCCATTACGGACGACCAACTAGCCCAACAATCAACTCTTCTTGGATAAGAGCGCAAACGGGTGTAGACGACATTCTAATTGACATAAAGAGAAAAAATATGGAGCTGGGCAGGTCACGTAATGCGCCAGTTAGATAACCTTTGGGCCATTAGTGTTACAGAATGGGTACCAAGAGAAGGAAAACGCAGTCGAGGACGGCAGATGACTAGGTGGAGCAATGAAATTAGGAAATTCGCGGGGGCGCTAGTTGGAATCGGTTGGCGGACGACAGGGGTAATTGGAGATCGCCGTCCTGCAGTGGGTATAAAACAGGATGATGATGATGATGATGATGATAGTGGTGGTGGTGGTGATATCACATGCTTAAAAAGTTACCCGTATATATATGACTGTTTCATTTGAAAGCTTGCCCACATTGAATGATTTGGAGCATTTATTGCTGTAAAATCTTAAAAAGCCCGTTATTGATCAACACGAGTATTACTTCGCCATAACATTTCTCAAGGTGTACTCCCTCCCACCCTGCGCTCCCCTTCCACTCAATTTCCGCTAGATTTGATATCGGTTGAGTTCATAGTTCTCCGAGGGCAGCGGGATAAATTATTTGTTCGCAAAACACATTCATAAAGCTCTGGATTGCTTGCATGCGTAATTTGCTGCAAATGCCATAATTAGTCCCCTGTCTTTGAAGTTTGTCCATATAATACCCATAAGGAGCCCTTTATTTTCGCCAGACAAAAACAAAATTTCTTTTTTTCATCGCTGAAGCCAAGTCGGAACGCCTGAAAATGGGGAAAGAAAAACGATGGCTCAGTAATTATTTCCAACGCTTCTAACTAGGCCAGGGACGTAAAGTTCTGTCACACATTGCAGTTACCATGCCCCCCTTCCCTTTCCACAAAATGTAAACCTGTTGTTACCTACAGCTATGCCGAGACGCTGGGAAGCATAGCTGATAGCGGCCATATCACGCGCCGTAACACTTCAATAAAAATTTTGTTTACAAAGGCTATGTTTCGTCCAACCGCTTTTAACTTCGCACAGAAAGTTTCCATTACCTACAAGCAATTTTTGCTAAATTTGGTCCTGGTGGCTTTTACAGTTTTACCAGGGCAGCGGGCTCAGTTGTTCTCCACTCGTTAGACACGCCCGCAACACTCTAGCCTGGTTGCATACGTAATCTATTGTGAAAGCCCCAATTAGACGTCAATTTTGAATTTTACCTACACTGTAAAAAATGTCCGTCAATATACGATGGATTTCCGTCATTATACGGAGAATTGCAGGTAAAAATACGGAAAGTATGTCATATTTCAAAAATACGGCAACATCCGCCGTTAATATACGAAAGTGCTCTCCGTTTTAAGCTTTACGGACATTTCACTGTAATCATATAGCGGCTATACACTGTTTTGCACGAATCAGACAGAATTCCGTATTTTTGTTATGCAAGCTGCCGTATTATTGTGAGAAAATTTAAGCTGTCTGAATGAGCGCTCGTACTCACAAAGTTTCAGCTAACAATATTTTACTGACCACACAAACTGTACGCATTATGAAGATACGTACAAAATGTGAGAGCTAGCCTTCTACCAAAAGTTGCAATAATAGATCGTATAAATATATATACGCATCTTCTATTCCGGTCGCAGTTAGCCGCACAAATGGGCCTTGTAACGCTGATCGTATGCGCAAATATATGTGTGTTCTTGCAATGTTCTCAAATTAAGCGCTTTGTAGTTACTAATACAGCATATATGTTTAAGTGAACGAAGAGCCGTGGGCATGCGTGCATATGTAAACAAGCTTGCGGCACTCAGATGCACGCTGGTGCACTGGGAATGACATTGGTGCTCTACGCCAAAACTTGTGCGCCCTATAAATCAGTACCGAAACGCAGGGAGTGGTATAATGACCGTAACTGCGTTTACATTTAGCAACAAATGGTCTCGAAGGGGACCGGCGGCCTATAGATCCAAGTACAATGGTCGGATGAAATTTTCGAATGCGGCAAGCAATTAACCCAAGTGTGAAAGGGCTTTGCTGAACTGCAATGTAGTTGGTTTAACTCAATCCCATAATATTTACAAGATATCTCGTCTCTGTCAATAACTGCCCACTCATTGAGACAAATCGATTACGCATAATCTTCACTGTTCATGTGTTAATTCTCGTGGTAAGATGTAATCGCAAACATTTGGCGCTTCATCTTGAAACAAGACCGGTAAGCGCGCTCGTTCTTGTACGGCAGAATACAGAACGCGAACATGCACCGACATGTGTGCAAATTACTGGAAGGTGACTGAAGATGACGGACCTAGTACCGTGCTGGTACTGTGTGTACTACTGTCAAAAAGAAGGAAAAAAAGACGGAAAGAAAGAATGCCCAGTGCCGAGACGTAGCGATTCAAGCTTTATTTCTTTTTGACCCAGAATGCAACACCATTAGTTTCATGTGCTTTATAGATGGGTAAATGTTATGACACAACTCATTATTTACCCGTTCATTACATGCACCAACCAGCCCAAATTATCACTATACTAGAGCTTATTGACGCATCGCAGTGCACTGCTTTGCACTTCATTGCAGCACAGCACAGCACATCCCCAGTAGCGAACGATTTGGTTGACCTCCCTGCCTTTCTGCTTCTTGCATTCTCCCTCCCTTTGTATAAAACGCACTAACTTGTGGGAGAGAAAGCATTCTCCTCTTATAGAATTCAATTATTTGTCAAGCAATTATTTTGCAGTTCCAGTAACTAGAGCACAAATGCGTAAACGAAACCGATTCTGTTCTGTTCTCCACGCTCAAAGAGTGCGGCACCAGGGGGCAGCGCGCGCTGCGCTTCCGTTGAAGTGTTTGTTTAGACTTTCTGGCGAATGGACGTGCTTTTCGGGGCTCCGTGGCGACAAAGAAATCGTAAGTTTTTGTGCATGCTTTGAGCTTGCTTCTGTTTTTTATTTGCTGGTTGTTTGCATTTAAATAGTAATTGGGGGTTTTCTTTTTCTTTCCTTTTTTTTGTCTCTCGTATTTCGGGTACGCGGGTGTGCCTCGTGTACATTTGTTTTGCAGGATGATTAGAGCGTCCTTTCGTGCCACGTGTTCCAACACATGCAACCGAGTGGGACGTTGAGTGTTTCTAGTCTCTAAATAGTACCTTGGAAGTGGCAAGACAAATAGCTATTAGTGGTTTTACTGTGCGTGTTTGGTAGAAAAGTGAGAGCGTGGCCGCGTGGTTGAGCGCGTGCGAGAGTGTGTCATACCTTCAGTCTCCGCGGCATTGATTGTTTTTGAAACAGTGGTGAGAGTTGCTTTGCGGCATTTTGAGGATTTGGATCCTGTGCGTATTGGTTTTTTCTAAGAGGCATGTGCTCTGCATTGATATAATATTATAGTATTTGCAAAAAGCCGTACAATACATGGCGAGAAAGCCAGTAAAGCAGCCAGTACGGGGGGGGGGGGGGGTCCCTCAAGGCAGATGAGGAGTCGCGTGAGAATGGACAGGGCGTCGAATCAACCGGCACACAATGTGATGTCGATACTAGGCTGCAGAAAATGGAGGCTTTCCAGGAAGAGCTTCTCAAGCAGGTGTAAGAGCTCAAAAATGAGCTAAACAGGGAGCGTGAGGCAGGGAAGGTAGTTGAAAAGAAACTTGAAGCAGCCGAGGAAAACCTGAACACGGCCGCCATTGTGACCGAGAATGTGCGTGACAGTGGAACGCAGACCCCCGATGCGACAGGCGAGGGAGGGTCAGCGAAATACGTGGAACGCAGGCAGGGTGATGAAGGGTTCGCTGGAAAGATCAGCACCTACCTTGAGGCCGCTACGCGGAAAAACCAGGAGCCCAGGGGACAATGCCCCTTGTCGAGTCCGAATCACACGGAAAAGAGAAGCAGGGAGAAGTAGGAGAGAGTGAAAGGGTGATTATCGCTGGCGACTCAAACCTGGCTGGGTGCTCAAAATCAATTGTGGAGAGGGTGAAAGGCGACAAAAGAGTGGCGGCAGGGACATTTCTAGGGCGCACACTGGGTTCTGTCATGGAGCGATCAAAAGAAAAGCTCGCGGAAAATGCCCACGGGCACCACCTCGTCATGGTAGCAGGTGGGCTAAATGACGTCCTAAACAGGAAAGGGCCAGGCCTAGCCCAGCGCTTGGCGAAGAGGTGCACGACTTGCGTGAGCTATCCCCTCAGGTGCAGATCGTGGTGTGCACGGTGCCGGAGGCGCCTGTGCGTGACAGTCACGTACAAAGAGCCGTAGTGGCTGCTAATGAGGTAATATGGAAAATGGTGTGGTGGTTTTAAACGAGACGGGATCCACTTCAATTACAGGCTAGCACGAGAAGTGGGCTGGCGACTTGGTGGTCGTAAAGCCCCTCAATCTCCCAAAGTAGCGCCATTCGCTTCCCTCCTCCTCCGCTTGGCGCTGCCTCGACGGTGGCGCCGCCGGTGGTGGGCCTGCCGTAGCAGACGACGGCTAACACGCTACGGCAGGAAATCCGCAGAAAAGTTCGTTCGAGCCCTGCGGAGCAGTTTTTTCAATCGAGATATTTCTTCGTCAGTCGGTAACTGGCCTTTAGAATTTCGTATTAGAATTGCGGAAGAAATAGAGAAAATGACCATTATTCAAGGCGTATTTAAGGCGTAAAGCGCGCGACGTTGAGAGTTCGTGTTGCTGAAACACGACGCAAGCACGCGGTGTACTCAAACACGCGCGTAATTACCAAGGTTTCAGTTGTTAACAGCGTGAAAGTATGTGTACGAGGTTTCGCAGGTTCATTCACGTACCTACAGGACACTTTTGTTAGGTCGGTGCGTGAGAGATTCCGTCTGTGTGCGGTCAGCAATGCCTGGCAACAGGGCCGTTTTTTCATTGCGGGGTGCTTTGGTAATCGTGACGATATATGGTTTTTCTTTACAAGTACTGCTCCAGGAGGGCACATGTAATGGTTAACGGAGGCCTCTGAAGAGCACGTAACATTACACTAATGCAGGCGTCGCAGGGAGTGTTCGCATACAAAATTGGCTGTCCGCGATCTTATACCCCCTTGGCATGCACAGGCTTCGGCGAGCCCCATCCAGCCCTGGTTCTAGCTTTGGTGTTCCCGTTGCCGCTTTGGTGCCCTGGAGGCGCCGTCAATAATAGGAAATAATGACCAAGTTGTTACACTAGTAAATTAAATTTATTGAAGAAATACAATCGCGCCGAGGCGCCAACTTCTAAAGCAGCGCCAGCGCGCGAGTATTATGAAACGCCAACGAGGAATTTACCGGCCCACGTACGACTCTACGATCAAAGTGCACGTTAAACATCCCCAGGAGAGCTAGATAAAGTTATCCGGAGCCATCCACTACGACCTCCATCCTAGCTTTAGTCGCTTCGGAACGTTAATCAACACAAACCAAATCAATACATGCGGGCGTACATACGAAACTAAAAGACTGCATCGTAAGTCATAGTGAGCCTTGCAAAAGCGTCGAGAATGTGCTAACTTCTGGTGGAGCTCAAAACACACCCTGAATAAAGTCGCTTTTATGTCACAGGCCAGCTGCAGATGCGTGCATTTCCCCCACCGCAAGACGATACTACATGAAACAAAGAGAGCACATTCGAAAAAAGAAAGTCAAACAACGCGCTAAAAACCACGCAGAACATGAACACCCACATTTTCGAAGCGGAAGGCGTGAACTAGGCTCAAGATAAGAGGTTGTGAGTAGCCGTGGCCCTTACTTCACTAAGCCGTGCGTTCTTTGCCACTTCTCGAAGTCAGCCCGCCCGATCCTGCGAATCCACACTTCTTTTTGCGTTGCGGCCGCCGGACTGCAAAGCAAGAAGCTTTTTGCCCTCGCTGTGTCTGTTGCGGCAATCGAAGACGCAGCAGCATGGCATCGCAATTGAGTTCTCGGCCCTGCACATTCTATTACGCTAACGCACTCCGTCAGTCCGCCCGCCGTACTTTCGTCGCGCAGGCCCAACAATGGAGGTCGGCGCGCGCTGGAAAGAAAAAAATATACAAAAGCGCGGCGCCTGCTCCGCGCTGGAAAGAAAAAATATACAAAAGCGCGGCGCCTGCTTCCACGTGACACAGAATGGCCAATGGGGGAGCGGAGGAGGCTGGGGCGACAGGAAGCGTGGAGAAGGACGCGCCAGGGTGAGCGGGGTGGCGGAAAGATCTAAGAATGGCGCTACTTTTGAAAAATTGAGGGGCTTTAGGTGGTCGCGCTGTTGCTTTTTTAGGGGGCCCGCGGGTGCTCAGGAGGTCGAAGTAGATAGTAATGAAGAAGGTCCCCTAGGGGAACATCAGAAGAGCACCGCCGTTGATAACAGAAAAAGGAGGAAAGCAAGAAACAGAGCTCGCCATGCAATAGGCTACATAAACATGCAGGGCGGCAGAAGAAAGGTAAAGTGGGCAGAGATTGAGGAGCAGTTGCACAGAGAACAAATAGGGGTGTATGCGGTTACACAAACGCACCTTAGAGACTCAGAAGAGCCGCCAGTTATTGAGAATTATGTTTGGGAAGGGTGCAACAGAACAAAGTCGGAAAAAAGGGGAGTCGGAACGCTCATCCATCAGGGAGCCAAATAGAAAAGAGTAAATTCACAATGTCAAGCGCATCTTTGGTTATCAGGTACAATGAGTGGGAAAGAAACTTAGCTGGGCGTTACGTATTTGTGGACCGGAAAAAATTGCACAGAGAAGAATAAAGAGTTAGTGGAATGCATGAGCGCTGATATTAACGGTTTCGGCAATGGTGCTGAAATTGTCCTATTAGGTGACATGAATGCCCACATACAGGATTTAGATGGCTATACTGACCATAACGGGAAGTCAATGCTGGACCTTTGTGAGCAACATAACCTCGTGATCGTGAATACTGGGCCTAAGTGTGAAGGACAGATCACGTGGGAAGCGGGTAACCGGCAATCGACCATTGATTACTGTCTGATGACAGAAGGAATTTATGATAAGTTGAGAGAAATGGTCATCGATGAGGAAGGGTTTAGCAGCATAAAGAGTGACCATAAACGCATCATTTTGAAATTGGGATATGTAGCTGGGAAAGAGTACAATGAGAGCAAAATGGCCAGTCCAAATTTGAACGCTGAACAAACAGCAAATATAGTCACTAGAGTTGACGAAGAACTTGGCAAATGGCCAAGTAATGAATGGGAATATGGTGAGCTTTTAAGTGTAATAACGGCAGAAATACGGAAAAGCAACAACATGTTTATTGGAACGGAAAAAAGAAACCGAAAAGCTGGTGGAACAAGGAGATACGAGAAGCGATTGCCGAACGACAGAAAGCATTTTGAGAGCACAGGCAGGCAAAGAAGGCGCAGTTGCCACAGGATGAAGTAACCAGTAAATGGGAAATATACCGGGAGAAAAAGTCTATGGTTCAAATACTGGTGCAAGCAAAATTAAAAGGTGAAAGTGAACGTTGGTTATCAGAAATACGTGAGAAAAAGAAGGCCGCACCTAGAATATATTGGAATCCCATAAAATAATTAGGCAGGAAGTCAACAACAATAAAACAACATATCCTAGACGAAGATGAAAACAGACTGGAAGGAGGAGCGGCAATAAATTACATCCAAAAAGTAACAGCCGAATCTTTCCAAGGCAATGACGAGGTTGTATTCGAAGAAAAAAAGAGCATGAAAGAGACCCAAGGGGAAAAGGAGCTGGTGCTGACAAACTTGAACTGGAAAAAAGCGGAAGAGAAAATTCCTAAGCGCACAGCCACAGGGCTAGACGAGGTTCCCGTTAGGCTGATAAATGAACTAGGACCAAAAAGTAAGGAAGCTCTGGTGAAAGCAGTGGAAAAAACTTTAAAAGATAGACAAATACCAGACAGTTGGCGACAAAGTAGAATGAATTTAATTTATAAAGGTAAGGGGGAGAAAGACAGAATTCACTCGTATAGACGGTTGACCCTTACATCGGTAATATACAGGCTAGCAATGCAGGCAATCAAATTAAAGCTTCAAGCATGGGCAGAGAATAATGGCATTTAGGGAGAGCTTCAGAATGGCTTTAGAATAGGTAGGCGTTTGGATGATAACTTGTTTGTTCTTACTCAGTGTATTGAAATATCAAAAGCAGAAAGCAGACCGTTGTATGTGGCCTTTTTGGACATTACAGGAGCCTACGACAACGTAGACCGCAACATTTTGTGGGATATTCTGGAAGGGGAAGGCTTAGGTAACGATTGTCTACAGCTTTTGAGAGAGATTTACCTAGAAGATATCGTTTGCGTTGAATCGGAAGGGATGAGAAGTGAGGAGAAAGTTCATATCAACAAGGGCCTGAGGCAGGGGTGCCCTTTATCCCCGCTGCTGTTTATGATGTACATCGTGTTAAGAACGGCCAGCTGCAGTGCGAAGTTTTGCCAACCCGTTGCGACTGTGAAAGCAACATCTTGGGAGCATCGCCGCCAACCTCTAGCCACAGCGTGACTAAATCGACTTTGTGTCGGGGAACAAGACGCGCATTCCCCACTCCGTCGCTTCAGCTAGGATGCGTTCGATGAAGCAGGCTTTGTGCTGAAACCGCCGCCAACCTCTAGCCTCATCGCCGTTGTGACGGAATGAGTTCGGCGAGCCAACTATTGTTCCCAAACTCCCCAACGCGGACCTGATCTGCTACGGGTGCGCGAGTTGCCGCGGGAACGCCGTTTTGCTCTGCTTCCCACGCACCGACCAAGACGCAAGACAACGCGCTACCCAGAACGGCTCCGAGTTCTACGGGGCCCCTCTGACGTCGGCTCCGGACCTTCGCACCTATGTGTATGCGTGTGTGCATGTGTGTGTGTAGACCGTCCTGCGGGGAGGCGGCTAGTTTGCGATGACTAAACGAACGTTCGCATCACCTTGTATCGGGAGAGGACCGAGTGTTTAAAATCCGCGGTTGTGCGGCTGCTCAGGTCACTCTCTCTCAAGCAGTCATGTTAGAATGATGTACTTTCTCAAACAGTCATGTTAGACTGATATAAATACTGTAAATAAACCCATATTCCTCGCTCTCGATGAGAAGCAGTCCTTCCCTTCTTCAACGTCCTCAGCGTGGAGAAGTTGGACGTCGGCATGGGCCAGCTACCTTCGAATTCATGCCGGACTCTAATCTTGACAATGGATCACGAGCGATGGGATTGAGCCCCCAATCATGACAACTGGCTGACAGCGGTGAGATGGACTTTGCGACGTGGTGCAGTGACTGCGATGAGTGCTTGGTTCTTGCTTTGACTCTCTAGGCTTCATTTAGTAGTTGTTCTGTTTAAAACAGTAGGGAAGCTAGATTGTTGAGTGTTAGCTAGGTTGTGTTTCCCTAGCTAGATTTAGAGAGCAGGATCAAGGCAGTAAAGCAGCAATCATGGAGTTAAGGACACTGCTGAGAGACGAGTTGTTGATTGTTGGTGAGGAACTGGGCCTAGATGTACGCAAGGAAATGATAAAATCGGAATTATTGCAGGGAATTTCCGAACAGGCCAGTGAGGAAGAAATTGAAATGGGGTTTGAACTTCTGAAAAAGAGAGAAGAACGAGAGAGAAAAGAACGAGAGAGAGAGGAATGCGATAAAGATCGCGAGTTAAGAAAAATGCAACTTGAACTTGAAAGCAAACGTTTGGAGTTGTCTGAAGGAAGTGAAGGCGCTCTGGGACGATCAAGTGAGGCAGAATCGTACCGCACGGACAGGCTATTAAAGCCATTTGAGGTCGGGACCGACATAGGCTTGTTCCTAAGCAATTTTGAAAGGACTTGCGAGAAGAAGAACTTCGGCCCGAGTACATGGCCACAGCGGTTGCTGTCTATGTTGCCGTGTAAGGCGGCGGAAGTAATCGCCAGACTGAGTGCACAGGATGCATATGATTATGCAAACGTTAAAGCTAGTCTCCTGAAGAATTACCGCCTTTCAGCCGAAGCTTTTCGGCAAAGGTTTAGAAGCACAGGCAAGAAAGATAGCGAGGGGTATCCGGAGTTCGCATATAGCTTAAAGGCCAACCTAGTCGAGTGGCTGAAAAGCGCGCAAGCGTACGACAGCAGAGACATGATCGTAGAATGCATGTGTCTAGAGCAGTTTTACAAAACCATCCCCCAAGCTGTGAAACTGTGGGTGCAATACAGAGGGAATGTAAACACTGTGGATAGGGCGGCTGAATTAGCCGAGGAGTACGCAACCCGTAGAAAGTTGAACGCCGAGGACGGAAATTGGGACGGTCGAAATGGACCGCGGAAACCATTTCCGTTCAAAAAGGGTTCGCAGACTAGACGATCGGAGCCTGTAGACGTGGAGGAAAAGTCCGCAGAAAAGAGCGAGGAGAAACTTAACGGGGAAACCGCACAAAAGGAACAGAAAAGAAAATTCGAATCTTTTAGGCCGATCCGCTGTTATAAATGCCACAAACTGGGACATATAGCTGTAAACTGCCGGAAGCCTAGCGTAGTTTTTTCCTACGTAGAGGAAAAACACGAGAATATGGAACTTTTAAGCCCCTATCTTCACGACCTGCAAGTTAATGGCAAACCATGCCGAGTGCTAAGAGACAGTGCCGCCACGATGGACATTGTCCATCCGTCTTACGTGACAGTAGATGACTTCACCGGAGAAGTAGCATGGATCAAGCAGTTTGTATAAGAACACAGCGTATGTCTGCCCATGGCCAAAGTCAAAATTTGTGGACCATTCGGGGACCTAGAGACCGAGGCTGCAGTTTCCAAATTTTTGTCACTACAGTACCCTTACATCTTTTCGAATGGTTCAAATCAGTTACTGCGTGAAAAAGGGCTTAAACTGGGAGAGGGCGTAGTACAGGCATTGACCCGAGGCCAAGCTCGTAAAATCGCGTCGCTTTCGGCTGAAAATGCACAAGCTGCTCCAGCGGAAGCAGAAAAGGGGATAACTTCAATGCCCGAATCGGAGCTAGGTTTGAGGGATGAAAAATCAGTCGAGGAGAGCCTGCCAGCTGCCCAGCTCAATGAGAGCGTATCTCTAGAGTGTCAAAGTTCAAGCCTGCAGGAAGAGCGAGCTGACGCAAACGTAAGCGAGACAGGGTCGTTATTATCACCGGCCTCAAAGAACTTTGATCAGCTCTTACGTGTGAATAGAGAGTCCTTGGCAGCCGAGCAAGAGAATGATGAGAGCTTAGCTAAATTACATGACACAGCCAAAGAAGGCATTGCTAGGCACAACGTGACGATACATGAGAGGGGAGGATTGTTGTATCGGCACTACAGAGATCGAAAGGGTAGGATTTTGGATCAGTTAGTCGTACCTACTAAGTATAGGGAGGACCTTTTGAGTCTGTATCATGGAAATGGGTGGTCCGGCCACCTCGGCATAAACAAATCAGAGGAAAGATTGCTTATAGAATACTACTCGCCTGGCTGTTTCAAAGACGTAGAAAACTTTGTAAGATCATGCGACGCCTGCCAGCGTTCTGGTAAACCAGGAGAGACATGGAAAGCTCCACTGAAGATAGTGCCCTTAACAACAGAGCCTTTCAGACGACTTGTAATAGACACGGTAGGGCCTCTTCCAAAAACAAAATCGGGCTACAGGTACTTGTTTACCATGCTGTGTCCGGCTACAAAGTTTCCAGAAGCAATCCCTCTGAAAGAGCTCAGCTCCACCGACGTAGTAGACGCGCTTTTGACAGTGTTTGCACGAGTTGGGTTTCCAGCCGAAATTCAGGCAGATCAAGGGTCAGTATTCACGAGCGCACTGACTTCCACATTCTTGCAGAAGTGCGGGGTAAAGTTAATACACAGTTCTGTCTATCACCCTCAGTCAAACAGTGTAGAGAGGTGGCATTCGGTGCTTAAGCGAGTTTTGCGTGCGCTCAGTTACGAGCACAAGGAGGACTGGGAGAACTGTCTGCCGGCAACTTTGTTCGCTTTGCGAACGGTTCCACATAAAGCGACAGGGTTCTCGCCAGCAGAACTAGTGTATAGGAGGACACTCCGTTCTCCACTAAGAATGTTAAGAGACATGTGGGAGGAAAGAGGGGAGAGTCCAACAGTGGTTGAATACGTACTAAAATTGTTGGAACGGCTAAGCGCAACCCAAGAACTAGTCGGAAAGAACATGGGAGTAGCTCAAAAGAACGCCAAATTCTATTACGACAACAATGCGAGGCTTCGAACGTTTAACGCCGGAGACCAGGTCATGATCCTCAAACCTTCAAAAAAGAACAAGCTTGAAGTTCACTGGGACGGGCCCGTTAAAGTGTTGCACAAACTTTCAGATACTAACTATGCTCTGAAAATGCCCGGTCGCAGGAAGGAAGTGAGGATATATCACTGTAATTTGATGAAGCCGTATGTAGAGCGGAGCGGAGTCGTTAACTATACCATCAAAGAGCAGGATGGCACTAGTACCAAGTTTAAGGAGTATAGGGAGACCTCCAACTCTGAAATCGGCCTAGAAGAAGTAGTAGAACACTCGGTAAGCTCGCACGCTCTAAGACCCGAGCAGCTAGATGAGCTAAAAGGGGTGTTAGGGGAATGTATCGACAGGTTCAGCAATCGGCCAGGTAGAAGCGAACTAATAACGCATGAAATGGAGCTGACATCAACCGAACCAATAAGATCAAAGACTTACAGGGTGTCTCCAAGACAGAGAGAGATTATGGAGGCAGAGATAAAGCGCATGCTAGAGTTGGGAGTTATTGAGCCCGCTGAGAGTGACTACACGTCACCGCTAATACTGGTAGAAACCCCTAACAAGGACCTTCGTCCGTGTGTTGACTACAGGAAGTTAAATGTCATCACTAGGGATCAGCTGTACCCGATACCCAACATGAGGAACGAATTGAAAGAGTTAGTGCTGCTAAATACATTTCAACTATAGATCTCGTGCGGGGGTACTGGCAAGTTCCCCTTTCAGAAAGTGCCAGCCGCTATGCCGCATTCATCTCACCTGTAGGCACTTTTCGCCCTCTCGCACTCAGCTTCGGGCTGAAGAACGCGCCGTTTAGCTTCTCTAAGTTAATGGATGTTGTCCTAAAAGACTTGCAGGAGTTCGCCTTGCCCTATCTTGATGATGTAGCAATTTTTTCGGACAGCTGGGAACAACACGTATCGCACCTCGAACAGGTGTTCTCACGGTTGAGGGAAGCCGGCTTAACGATGAAAGCGGAAATGGGTAGATTTGGTTGTTCACAGGTTACTTATCTGGGCCATGTTGTCGGCCAACGCATGAGACGGCCGGCCGAGCTGAAAATAGCTACGATTGGAGAACTTTCTCAGCCGCGCACGAAAACAGACCTTCGTTCATTTTTGGAATTTGTGGGGTATTATCAACGGTACATTCCGAATTACTCGCAAATGGCAAGTCCATTAACGGACGCCCTCCGAAAGGGAGCACCGAGAAGCGTACACTGGGATAAGGACAAAGAGAACGCTTTCCAAAGTTTGAAAACGCTATTGGTTTCTCGTCCTGTGCTTCGCGCGCCAGACTACACAAAGGCATCCATAGTTCACTGCGACGCAAGCGACAGAGGTATGGGCGTGGTACTTAATCAGGTCGGCGACGATAACGAGGAGCATCCTATCCTCTATGCCAGCCGTAAACTAAATCTAAGAGAGGAGGCCTACAGCGCTTCAGAGAAGGAATGCGCTTGTTTAGTTTGGGCCGCCCAGAAGTTGTCGTGTTACTTGTACAGAGCGAAGTTCATCTTCGAGACCGACCACTGTCCTCTGACGTGGCTCAATCAAATGTCACACAAGAACGGCCGCTTGCTCCGATGGAGCCTCACTCACCAAGGGTACAACTTCTCCGTTAGATATAAGAAGGGAAAGTTGCATAGCAATGCGGTTGGTTTGAGCAGGCTAATTTGAATTCTGCGTTTGAGGGTCCCGCCTAAATTTTAGGGTTACTAGTGTAAATTTTGTTAAGCCAAGAAGATCCCCTCTCATTTAGCAGGATTCCCTCCATGATTGCTGAATTTGTCAGCACGAAATTGCTTCAGAAATTGGCATAGCGAAATGCAGCATATTTTTTGTTTCTGCACTTATGTGTTTTTTTTTAATTTTTTTGAAGCCTAGCGGGTCTAAAGTGAGAGCCAAGGTACGTCATCTCGGCGTAGAGCCGTGTTGTGGGGTTCATTTTGCAGTTGCCTGTCCTTGTTGGATGTTTTGGGCGGTGAAATCAATACGCATGTTGTCGCTGCGAGCCAAGGCATCAATCACCCCCTGGCCACCAGCCGTTCTCTTCCTGCCCAGCGGTTGTCAGCGCTAGACAGTCGAGATTTTTCGGGCCATGGAGGCGCTGTTAAGAACGGCCAGCTGCAGTGCGAAGTTTTGCCAACCCGTTGCGACTGTGGCAGCAACATCTCGGGAGCATCGCCGCCAACTTCTAGCCACAGCGTGACTAAATCGACTTTGTGTCGGCGAACAAGACGCGCATCCCCCACTCTCCGTCGCTTCAGCTAGGATGCGTTCGATGAAGCAGGCTTTGTGCTGAAACCGCCGCCAACCTCTAGCCTCATCTCCGTTGTGACGGAATGAGTTCGGCGAGCCAACTATTGTTCCCAAACTCCCCAACGCGGACCTGATCTGCTACGGGTGCGCGAGTTGCCGCGGGAACGCCGTTTTGCTCTGCTTCCCACGCACCGACCAAGACGCAAGACAACGCGCTACCCAGAACGGCTCCGAGTTCTACGGGGCCCCTCTGACGTCTGCTCCGGACCTTCGCACCTGTGTGTTTGCGTGTGTGCATGTGTGTGTGTAGACCGTCCTGCGGGGAAGCGGCTAGTTTGCGATGACTAAACGAACGTTCGCATCACCTTGTATCGGGAGAGGACCGAGTGTTTAAAAACCGCGGTTGTGCGGCTGCTCAGGTCACTCTCACTCAAGCAGTCATGTTAGAATGATGTACTTTCTCAAACAGTCATGTTAGACTGATATAAATACTGTAAATAAACCCATATTCCTCGTTCTCGATGAGAAGCAGTCCTTCCCTTCTTCAACGTCCTCAGCGTGGAGAAGTTGGATGTCGGCATGGGCCAGCTACCTTCGAATTCATGCCGGACTCCAATCTTGACAACGGATCACGAGCGATGGGATTGAGCCCCCAATCATGACAATCGTGAGCATGGAGCGGGCGCTGGAAGGAAGTAATATCGGGTTTAATCTTTAATACAAACAGGCGGGTACAGTAATAGAGCAGCACCTCCCAGGTTTATTTTATGCGGACGACATTGTGTTGCTAGCTAACAAGCAAAGTGATTTGCAACGTCTGGCTAATATCTGTGGACAGGAAGGCAACAATTTAGTTTGAAATTTAGTGTTAGAAAATTAGGTGTTATGGTATTCAATGAAAACAGTGAACAGACAGTGGAGATGCAGGGCCAATAAATACCTCGGGTAACAGAATGTAAATACCTTGGTATATGGATAAATGAAGGCAATGGATATATGGAAACACAGGAAAAAACCATAACAGTAAAGGGGAAGAGAAATGCAGCCATGATGAAGCACAGAGCGCTATGGGGATACAATACATACGAGGTCCTTCGAGGTATGTGGAAAGGTGTAATGGTTCCAGGACTTACTTTTGGAAATGCGGCTGTTTGCTGTAAATCAGGGGTACAATCAGGACTCGACGGGAACCAAAGGTCAGTGGATCGCCTCGCATTGGGCGCTCACGGTAAGACTACAAATGGAGCTGTGCAGGGTGATATGGGCTGGACTAGTTTTGAAGTGAGGGACGCTCGCAGTAAAATCGAGTATGAAGAAACGGCTGAGGAATATGGAAGAAAGTATTTGGGCTGGGAGGGTGTTCAGGTATCTGTACAGGAAAAACATTGATTCACAGTGAAGGAAAAGAACTAGGAAGCTTACCAGCAAGTATGCGGCCTGTAGGGTGGGCAACACAGCAACAAAGAAGGTCAAGCGGAAAGTCAGAGAGGCTGAATTAGTCTCATGGGTGGCGGCACTGGAAAAGAAACCTGCCATGAGTAACGACTTAAGAGGAAAAAATGAAATCAGGAAAGAAAGCATTTATGATAACTCAAAGGGAAGCTCATTACTTTCCGAAGCGAGATCGGGATGCACCTATACCACGCACCTAT
Organism: Dermacentor andersoni; assembly: GCF_023375885.2. NCBI lineage: Eukaryota > Metazoa > Arthropoda > Arachnida > Ixodida > Ixodidae > Dermacentor > Dermacentor andersoni. The sequence continues at coordinate 183,043,292 of NC_092819.1, read as the reverse complement.
AAAGCGAGATATAAGAAGGAAGAAGAAGCATGTGCCTGCTGCAGTAAAGCTAGGGAAACTACGGAGCATGTTTTATTAGAATGTGAAGACGTCTACCCAGCGGTCGATCTAGGCACTACTAGCCTCCTTGAAGCCCTTGAATTCAGAGGGAGCAGTCATAAAGAAAACATGTCCGCAATAGACATTAGTAAGAGGCGATTGGAGGATTGGTGGAAGAAAAGTAGTGAAACGACAAAAGAGGGAGACGTACAAAAGCACAGTTCGCAATAGGGGATCAGAAAATTTGGGCGTGGTAGTTCATATTGTTTTTTTTTTCTTTTACATTGTTTAACCTAGGTAGGATATTAGGCAGTATAGTAGCAAGAGCTTGGTGGCGCAACCCACCGCCCCTTTCCAAAGGGGATGCTCTTAACATCCATCCATCCATCCATCCGTTAGGAGTGGTGGACGAACCTGCAGATGTGTAGTCAGCCGGCATTTATCGTTTCGTGTTGTTAAAGTTGTTAATTTGCCGTAAATATCTCTTGATTTGTACTCAAGAGTGGAGCAAGACCCCAAGGAAGAGAGGTTGACGCATCGGGAGAGAAGAAGAGAAACGATGGATGGTTACGCTGCTTGGGTCTCGGCACATTCGAATTGACAAAGTTCCGAATTTGTCGCCGTGTGGTGTACGCTTGTGCGCTCGTCATTTGCTGTCATCGCGCGGGGAAATTTGCGCTGAATGTATTTCACTTCGTGTACAAAACTCTCTACGCTGCGTCATCGAAGAAGTTGACCTGTGTTTGGGTGCACGTATGCGCTTGGATATGTGACAGCCTGCTTGCTCTCAACGGGTGTTCAGCAGTCTACGCGTGCTCGTAACTTGTTCATGAGGTAAGCCCATTTTAATCTTATTTGGTTTGCATAACGTAGGTGTTAAAATGATGTGTGGTAAGCCGGTGTCGCGAACAGAAATATTGTTTCAAACGACCACTATGCAAGGTCTTCGGGCAAAAATGACGCATGAATAGGGAAAAGGATCACCCTATCTTTTCAGATCGATTCCAGTGGTAGCGCGATCAGCTCGATCGCAATTTTCGTGTGGCACTTCTAACCTCTTGCTAACTCGCGTTAAAAGCGTAGAACAAAAGTGCGTTCAGTTGCGCACTTGTATTGACGCTTGTATTGGCTTGAGAGCACACTGTATCCGATACAAGAACTTCTGTTAGAATACGGAAATAAACGTGCGAGGCAATAGCAGTGGCTCACTACCTGTGATCGTTACTTTCTTGCTTGGGTGCACGTTTTAATTGTAGTGACCAAAGAAAAAAGAGTTCTTCGCTCTGACTGCTCTGCTGTGTTTCCTTGGTACATCTGTGTTTCCCTGGTGCAGCAAGCAGTAAACGGTGTATCCGTGCGAAAAATTTAGACATGCAAGAGAAGCGAATGGTATCATCATAGACTCTATTTTACGAATAATTAGTTGTATCGCTAAAGCGGAGAGTGGATATGCATGAAAGTCAGATTGTATTTATACTCGGCAAAAACAATGTAACTTATCATTACTAATTAATCATTTTCATTTACTGAAAGGCAAGTTGCTGTTGTTCTGCTGGAGCTGAGAAGATGTCTGCTGCTTGCAATGGGTCCATCTCTCTCAAGTTATCACAGTATTGTAGCTCTCAAAGTGAGTGTTTTTTTTTCTCTCTTAGCTATTTGGTACCTCAATTATGACCATCTACTTAGCTGTGTAGGTGATCACTGTTAGTGACATTGGAGTGCTGGTGGACAAGCACTCCTTTATTATTGTAACGCATATGACAGAGTGCAGCTGTGGCAGTATGCGAAGGTGTTAATCTAGCAGCCAAATTAGGTTCTTTGAGTTAATATGTTAATATATTGATATCATTGGATTGTGGTCTAGCAGGCCAAGATGCTAATCAAGGAGAATTAATCTTAATTTGCACTTAGTAAGATGTGCAAGCAATTCAGGCTGTTATACATGAAAAGGGACATTTGTAGATGTCTTCTACAATGCTGCAGTCCTGAGTAGCTTTAGAGTTAAGTGATACCACTATAATTTCTCTGTAAAGCATGTAGCACGGTTTAGCATTGGGGAGGGCTGGCATCAACAGACGTCTACTTACTGTGAAGTTGAAATGAGGTGTTACTGTTAGGGTGACTATATATAATTTATGCTTTAGTTCTAATCTTGTATGAGACAGGCATAGTTTAACCACTTGGTTAAACAATAGTTTCTGCCATTTGGACAATGGCAGAAATGCATGGGTAATACTTGTACACATAGACATTACATCACTATTGTTTAACCAAGTGGTGCCCCTGCATGCTAAAATTTCGTCATCATCATCATCCTCAGCCTCGTTACGCCCACTGCAGAGCAAAGGCCTCTCCCATACTTCTCCAACTGCCCCGGTCATGTACTAAATGTGGCCATGTTGTCCCTGCAAACTTCTGAATCTCATCCGCCCACCTAACTTTCTGTCGCCCCCTGCTACGCTTCCCTTCCCTCAGAATCCAGTCCGTAACCCTTAATGACCATCGGTTATCTTCCCTCCTCATTACATGTCTTGCCCATGCCCATTTCTTTTTCTTGATTTCAACATATCATTAACGCGCGTTTGTTCCCTCACCCAATCTGCTCTTTTCTTATCCCTTAATGTTACAGCTATCATTCTTTTTTCCATAGCTCGTTGCGTCGTCCTCAATTTAAGTAGAACCCTTTTCGTAAGCCTCCAGGTTTCTGCCCCATACGTGAGTACTGGTAAGACACAGCTGTTATAAACTTTTCTCTTGAGGGATAAGGGCAACCTGCTGTTCATGATCTCAGAATGCCTGCCAAACGCACCCCAGCCCATTCTTATTCTTCTGATTATTTCACTCTCATGATCCGGATCAGCAGTCACTACCTGTCCTAAGTAGATGCATTCCCTTACCACTTCCAGTGCCTCGCTACCTATCGTAAACTGCTGTTCCCTTCCGAGACTGTTAAACATTACTTTAGTTTTCTGCAGATTAATTTTTAGTCCCACCCTTCTGCTCTGCCTCTCCAGGTCAGTGAGCATGCATTGCAGTTGGTCCCCTGAGTTACTAACCAAGGCAATATCATCAGCGAAGCGCAAGTTACTAAGGTATTCTCCATTTACTCTAATCCCCAATTCTTCCCAATCCAGGTCTCTGAATACATACTGTAAACATGCTGTGAATAGCATTGGAGAGATCGTATCTCCCTGCCTGACTCCTTTCTTTATAGGGATTTTGTTGCTTTCTTGATGGAGGACTACAGTGGCTGTGGAGCCGCTATAGATATCTTTCAGTATTTTTACGTACGGCTCGTCTACACCCTGATTCCGCAATGCCTCCATGACTGCTGAGGATTCGACTGAATCAAATGCTTTCTCATAATCAATGAAAGCTATATATAATGGTTGGTTATATTCCGCACATTTCTCTATCACCTGATTGATAGTGTGAATATGATCTATTGTTGAGTAGCCTTTACGGAATCCTGCCTGGTCCTTTGGTTGACGGAAGTCTAAGGTGTTCCTGATTCTATTTGCAATTACCTTAGCAAATACTTTGTAGGCAACGGACAGTAAGCTGATCGGTCTATAATTTTTCAAGTCTTTGGCGTCCCCTTTCTTATGGATTAGGATTATGTTAGCGTTCTTCCAAGATTCCGGTACGCTCGAGGTCATGAGGCATTGTGTATACAGGGTGGCCAGTTTTTCTAGAACAATCTGCCCGCCGTCCTTCAACAAATCTGCTGTTACCTGATCCTCCCCAGCTGCCTTCCCCCTTCGCATAGCTCCCAAGGCTTTCCTTACTTCTTCCGGCGTTACTTGTGGGATTTCTAATTCCTTTAGACTATTCTCTCTTCCATTATCATCGTGGGTTCCACTCGTACTGTATAAATCTCTATAGAACTCCTCAGCCACTTGAACTATCTCATCCATATTAGTAATGATATGGCCGGCTTTGTCTCTTAACGCATACATTTGATTCTTGCCAATTCCTAGTTTCTTCTTTGCTTTTAGGCTTCCTCCGTTCCTGAGAGCTCGTTCAATTATATCCATATTATACTTCCTTATGTCAGCTGTCTTACGCTTGTTGATTAACTTCGAAAGTTCTGCCAGTTCTATTCTAGCTGTAGGGTTAGAGGCTTTCATACATTGGCGTTTCTTGATCAGATCTTTCATCTCCTGCGATAGCTTACTGGTATCCTGTCTAACAGAGTTACCGCGGACTTCTATTGCACACTCCTTAATGATGCCCACAAGATTGTCATTCATTGCTTCAACACTAAGGTCCTCTTCCTGAGTTAAAGCCGAATACCTGTTCTGTAGCTTGATCTGGAATTCCTCTATTTTCCCTCTTACCGCTAACTCATTGATCGGCTTCTTATGTACCAGTTTCTTCCGTTCCCTCCTCAAGTTTACGCTAATTCGAGTTCTTACCATCCTGTGGTCACTGCAGCGCACCGTACCGAGCAAGTCCACATCTTGTATGATGCCAGGGTTAGCGCAGAGTATGAGGTCTATTTCATTTCTAGTCTCGCCGTTCGGGCTCCTCCACGTCCACTTTCGGCTATCCCGCTTGCGGAAGAAGGTATGCATTATCCGCATATTATTCTGTTCCGCAAACTCTACTAATAACTCTCCCCTGCTATTCCTAGTGCCTATGCCGTATTCCCCCACTCCCTTGTCTCCAGCCTGCTTCTTGCCTACCTTGGCATTGAAATCGCCCATCAGTATAGTGTATTTTGTTTTCACTCTACCCATCGCCGATTCCACGTCTTCATAGAAGCTTTCGACTTCCTGGTCATCATGACTGGATGTAGGAGCGTAGACCTGTACAACCTTCATTTTGTACCTCTTATTAGGTTTCAGAACAAGACATGCCACCCTCTCGTTAATGGTATAGAATTCCTGTATGTTACTAGCTATATTCTTATTAACCAGGAATCCGACTCCTAGTTCTCGTCTCTCCGCTAAGACCCGGTAGCACAGGACGTGCCCGCTTCTGAGCACTGTATATGCTTCTTTTGGCCTCTTACTTCACTGAGCCCTATTATATCCCATTTACTGCCCTCTAATTCTTCCAATAGCACTGCTAGACTCGCCTCACTAGATAACGTTCTAGCGGTAAATGTTGCCAGGTTCATAATCCAATGGCGGCCTGTCCGGAGCCAGGGATACTTAGCACCCTCTGCAGCGTCGCAGGTCTGACCGCCGCCGTGGTCAGTTGCTTCGCAGCTGCTGGGGACTGAGGGCCGGGGTTTGATTGTTGTGTTCATATAGGAGGTTGTGGCCAAGTACTGCACCAGGGTGGCCAATCCTGCTCTGGTGAGGGAGTGCGTTACCGGTTCTGGTCACCGGGATCAGGCCACACTCCAGGCCTGTTTATGCAATTTTATCAACACGCGGATATTTTTTTAATCCGGTGGAAAATTGCGCGGCACCGGGATTCGAACCACGGACCTCTTGCACGCGAGGCGGATGTTCTACTTCTACGCCACCGCTGCACCTTTGTTTACAGGGCTGTTATTAATTAATGTAAACTTTTGTTGTAACATTAAGGCGCCTTTTAAATTATTACAAATTACCACCATTGTGTACCATCATAGTGTGATATTTGCACTAAATGTATTTGACTTTGCTATAAAACCCTGCACAGTGGTGCGTCATGAAATCTTTTTTTCGATAGTTTCTCGGCTCAGAATGCACTTCACGTTATATTCTTGTTTGCAACAAGACTATAATACAGTTTTCTCTCCTTATATTTTGTGGCACTTCAAACTGCGCCGAGCGAAACCACTGGGCAGCAATACTGGAATCGCTACTGCGTGTGGAGCTGTCTTCAAACACACACAAGGAACATATAATTACTTTTTTAGCGCAAAACAACGGACACAAAAAAGACGACAGGACAAGGCGCTACTCTCAACAGACATCGTTTTATTGCGTCAGACCTTTATAGAGAGCAGAATCTAGAAGAACATGAGCTGTGAGCACCATGTGCAGGAACCACCACCATCTGATCACAAGAGCGCACTCATGCGACAGAATCCCAAAAAAACATATTGAGCACTGCACAAGGTTAAAGAAGGCACACTAATGCACTGTGACCCCAATGACTGTCTGAAGAAAGCTTCCGATAACTCTCGGGCGGTGGTATCACTGCTCCTTTTCAAAATCGTAGTATCACGAAACATGGCGAACATGAGTGATCCATACCAACAGGCACAGGTTCCCATTTGGCTCAACATTGTAAAATATTGAAGTGCAATGCCATGTTTCGTCATACTATGATTTTGAAAAACAGCCGTGATACCACCGCCCGAGAGTTATCGGAAGCTTTCTTCATTCAGTCATTGGGGTCACAGTGCATTAGTGTGCCTTCTTTAACTTTGTGCAGTGCTCAATATGGATTTTTTGATTCCATCGCATGAGTGCCCTCTCGTGATCAGATGTTGGTGGTTCCTGCACATGGTGCTCACTGCGCATGTTCTTCTAGATTCTGCTATCTATAAAGGAGCGACACAATAAAGTGATATCAGTTGAGAGTAGCGCCATGTGCTGTCTTCTTTCTTGTGTCCATTGCTTTGCGCTAAACAAAGTAATTATGGATTCGTACCAACTAGCCCGCCAACGCATTGTGTTGAACACAAGGAAATGCAGCTTTGCCTTGTTTGACTGTGTTGCGGGTACTTCTGAAGTACTGTCTGTTCAATAACCTTCGTGGCATGGAAGTGCCGTCCATTTATATGCCTTGCTTTCAGTTTCATTGTGGCATCACATCACATTATAATCATAATGTGTATGTACTTTTTCTAAGAGACCCATATTCCTATCCTTGTGTTAAATTTGCTGTCGCATTATTTATGCGCAAATGATCAGCGCTCCAAGTTCCATTTTATCGCAAAGTAAACTACTGGTACCTAAACAGTTCTGTATATCAGAAAAACAAAGCCGAACTGCCGAACAGTACCAAGCAGCAGCCTTAGTGCAGTGTCAAGTAGTCAGATTTTATTGGTCATGCAGAGGCGCACAGCGCACCTCTTTATTACTTGCTGAACAATTAGGCTGTGTGAAAACTGAATATTTATGTAGCTTCAACCATATGCTATTAGCCATTTCGCCTGCCCTCAGCAAATGTGGAAGTGTATCACGTCATTTCTTTTTCTAACTCTTTTTCCTTATTACAGTGGAATTACTGCATGTGTAAGTAGGAAACGGATCACATAGGCAATCAAAAGCCAACAATGTGTAAACTTGAAACATTGATTGTACAGTTTGATGACTTAGAATAAGTAGAAATACACCATAAACGATTGACAATTAACTTTTACTTGACACAGGGCTAGAGCATATAGTAAGCATACTGTATGCTCATACGGTGTCACATAAATTTACATTTTAGTGTAGCTTTCCAGTGTATGCTTCTATTGTTGCATTCTGTCAGAGGGATGGTAACGTATTGCATGTCTAACAACTAGACTGTCTATATACAGTAGTAAAAATGTGCGAACTGTATTTTTTACTGATTTGATAGAATGTGTAGAAAAATAAAGCCATACAGTCAACGCACAGTGGTGTGACTTTCTCTGCACATGTTGCAGGTTCAAAAAAGTATGGTAGAAGCGGTTGCCAAGGTTCCGAGCAGAAAAGAAAGCCATTATAAAGGGGTCCACACCACTGATCTCTACTACAGGGCATGGACAGCACATCGAGCGCCTTCGACTGAAGCCAACCTTGTCCCAGAAGTTGGTGCTTCACAACTTTGCAGCAGCACTTCGTCTGCAAGGGTGTGTGGTATTTCTTCCCCTAACATGCCTGTCTGATCTGCCACAAGCTACCCAAGCAGACTTTGGAGGTGTCCAGCATTTTTCCATTGCAGTGTCCACAGTGTCGCTAACATAAGAGGCGTGGAATGGAAACAGTGGTAAATGAGAAAAAACTTGATGTAAGAGAGCACTCGTATACGGGTTCAGAGTGTCATAAAAACGCTTACCAGACATGTAGAGACACCTCCTAAAATGTAAAAAACTACAAAGAAAATTTTTTACGGCAGCAATATTATCTGATTGCATGCACTAGTTAGTCCACCATACGCCCTGCTTCAAGGACAAGCGACTGCATGACACCGCATTTCCACTGGCTTCACCTGCATCCGGTGCGGTGTGGTGCATCCAGCAAAACATATTAGAAGTCAATGGTGCACAGTGTTTTCTGTCTCCTTTCTCGACGCCTACTGAACGCATGGTAAACTGTTTCCAAAGCAGAAAAACAGGGAAAGGGCTCTGAACACATTGCATCTTAAAGTGGCTGGTACTGGGTAACGCAAGTACTGTGACATAGTAGATTTGCACCAGGCAACCTGGAAGCCCTAAAAGACTGCTGGTTACTTGCAAATGGCCAACATATTGTTACCATGTTGAAGTTCTTTTTTATTCTCATCGCTTATTTAGCTAGTGGAGACAGCTTTCACAACTGGAGAAGAAGCCTTAGAAGCATGAAACACTTCACAAAACCAGCTTCAAAATATCATTTGTCTGCGTCACAGAATTTCATGGCTCCATGAGTGAACCCTCTGGTTAATATGTAAGAGTGTTCATGATGTTTGCCATGCATTATCCACTTTATCTACAGGTCCATTATCCACTTTATCTCCCTATCTTGAGGCTTAAGCTGATGTTGCGTTTAGAGAAATTATGGCCGAGAGCCAGCTTTTGAGAATGCAGACTTAGCTCAACAGATTAGACGCCAGAACAAGTTGTTGAGGATTTCAGATCAAGAATCTTCAAAGGCCAGTTCATTTAGTGGTGTTAATATTCTGCTCAAAGTTGTTGATTGTTACGTCCATATGGTGCCCAAGCATTGCGGTAGCAACTTCACTTGGAGTACATAGCATGGGTGTACTCGACATAAGCTGGTGGCTTTTTTTCTGCATTCTCAAAAACTGGTTTCTTGTTCAGTTGAGATTTTCAAATTTTGCATTTTTTATTAGGGGTTGTCTCCTGTTTGTTTTTCCTACAGCTTCTTAGTTAAACATCTGAATAGTGAACACAACTTGACTTTTGCTTGGTTTCTAGATTACACGCCCTTGATGAAAACTAATTTGGCTTCAGAACAGCTTGTACCTTACTGAAAGAATAACTTGAAGCAGTCATAGCCACCAATAACATGCAAGAGATGATTATAAAATTTTTAATATTGTTTTTTGATCTACAGTGTGTCCTAACTATCGTGTACCAAGATTTAGAAATATGTAAATGCGATGTAACTAGACAGCACGAAGGTAATTTTGTCTGCCATCGCTTGGAGATACTCTGATTATTTTTTTGCATTCTGCCTAATTACTTAATAATTCTTAATTAGTTAATAAACATCTAAAACAAATAAATGAAACGTGTGAATGAAAAGTTGCAGAGCAATATGAAAGCCTCCCGATACACTTTTCTGTTACTCATTGTGCGCTACATAAAAGTGTTTTTCCAAGGAACAAGCCTGCGTATACAAGTAAAATGTCTTGAGTGGCCTGTCACGTGGCAATATTGTGGCAAATATAACAATCAGAAAAATCGGGAAATTTTTGAAGCATTTTGTACCTCCGATGAAAACGATTACTGTGTCAGTGCTCCTTCTGTTGTACTCGGGAAAAAGAACTTGATTATTTCAGGGCAAACGGGTGTGTCGAATCAGCTAGGTAGGGCGGGAGATGAGCAAGATTGTACTGAGTGATGTAAAAAAGAGGGGAAGAAAAGAGAGGGAAAGGCTTTTCACCTTTTTTCACTTTTTGCTTTTATTTCTTTCTTTTGGTTGGCACTTCTGATGACTGCTGCCTAGACCAAGGAAATATTGTTACGTGAAGCTGAAGCCGAATACTGTTTGCAATTTATTTACAGGTAAGCTCACGGAGGCCAAAATGGCGACGCTAAATCAAACCGGCACACACGTCGTCTTCTTCCACCTCAGTGTAGCCACCCTGTGGCGGCTGTTCCGTAGCATCACCCCCGGCTGTAGAAGCACCGTCCCGGTGCTTAATCTACACATCCGCGGTGAAAGGTGTGTGGTAGGGTTTTAGTCTTGCCACGTGAACGATGTCGCAGCTGATGATGACGCTGAGAGATCGGCGGGAATGATTTCCTACGTGACATCGGTCACTTAGCGTACCACACGGTAAGGGCCTGTGTAGCGCGACAGCAGCTTTTCAGAAAGGCCCACACGGCGAACGGGTGACCAGAGAAGCACCAGAGAACCCGGAGAAAAGTGCACGTCACGATGGTGGAAATCATAGAGGCATCTCTGATGCTCCTGTGAGGCCCCGAGACGGGAGCGGGCGAGCTGGCGCGCGTGGTCGGCGTGTGCGATCGCGTCGCGGGCGTATTCAGTGGCGGAACGTGTGGCCGAGGGCAGCAAAGTGTCCAAGGGCAACACGGGTTCGCGGCCATATAGGAGATAGAACGGTGAATAACCGGCGGTGTCGTGACGCGATGAATTATACGCGAACGTCACATATGGTAAGTGAAGATCCCAGTCGTGGTGGTCGGTCGCAACGTACATGGAAAGCATGTCGGTGATGGTTCGATTGAGGCGCTCCGTGAGGCCGTTGGTCTGGGGGTGGTAGGACGTGCTGAACTTGTGCTTTGTCGAGCAGGAGCGGAGTATGTCCTCGACGACTGCCGACAGAAAGCTGCGGCCACGGTCAGTGAGTAATTGGCGCGGAGCACCGTGCACTAAAATGATGTCATAGAGCAGAAAGTCAGCAACGACAGTAGCGCAACTTGTCGGGAGTGCTCTGGTGATTGCGTACCGCGTAGCATAATCGGTAGCCACGGCGGCCCATTTATTTCCGGAGCCCGGGAGAGGAAACGGTCCAAGCAGGTCTAGACCAACACGGAAAAAGGGTTCCGGTGGGATGTCGATCGGCTGGAGATATCCAGCTGGAGGTGGATATCTAGCTGGAGGTGGAGGGCTTCTTCCGGCGCTGACAGGGCTCACAAGCGGCAACGTAGCGCCGCACGGAGCGGGCGAGACCCGGCCAAAAGAATCGACGGCGTACACGGTCGTATGTGCGTGAGACGCCCAAGTGTCCAGCTAAGGGATCATCGTGAAGTTGCTGGAGGACAGTCGAACGCAGGTGCGATGGAATGACGAGCAGAAGGTCAAGGCCGTGTGGATCGAGATTACGGCGGTATAATGTCCCCTCCTTAAGGAGAAACATCCGGAGAGAGGCGTCGCCAGGAGTTGACTCCAGACGGTCGATGAGGGCGCGTAATGAAGGACCGCGCCGTTGCTCGTTGCCGATTTGAAGCAACTGGGACACAGAGAAAACGCAAGCGATGGCGTCCGCATCAGCCGGTTTGTCGACGGGGTAGCGGGACAAACAATCGGCATCCTGGTGCAAGCGTCCCGTCTTATATACCACGGAGAAGGTATATTCTTGCAGGCGTAACGCCCAGCGAGCGAGTCGTCCCGTGGGGTCCTTGAGCGAGGATAGCCAGCAGAGAACGTGGTGATCAGTGATGACACAGAAGGGGCGTCCGTACAAGTATGGACGAAATTTCGCAACAGCCCACACAAGAGCGAGGCACTCGCGCTCTGTGATTGAATAATTGCGCTCGGCGGGTGATAGAAGTCGGCTGGCGTAGGCTATAACGCGATCATGTCCACGCTGGCGCTGTGCTAACACTGCTCCTATGCCGTGACCACTGGCATCAGTTCGAACTTCCGTTGAGGCAGACGGGTCAAAGTGGGCCAAAATTGGAGGCGTGGTAAGGAGAGTAGTCAGCTGCGAGAAAGATGAGGCATGGTCAGGCCCCCAAGAAAAAGGGGCGTCTTTCTTCAAGAGGTCGGTAAGGGGACGTGCGATGGTCGCAAAATCCTTCACAAAGCGTTGGAAATAAGAGCACAGCCCTACGAAACTACGAACGTCCTTGGTAGACTTCGGAACAGGACAATTCGTAACGGCGCGAATTTTGTCCGGATCGGGTCGCACGCCTCTGGCGTCTACGAGGTGTCCAAGGACGGCGATTTGGCGGCGAACGAAATGACATTTTGACGAGTTCAACTGGAGGCCGGCTCGGCGGAACACGTCAAGAATCGCTGAAAGACGGTCTAGGTGCGTGTCGAATGTGGGCGAATAAACTATAACGTCGTCCAGATAGCACAAACAGGTGGACCACTTGAACCCCTTAATAAAAGAGTCCATCATTCGTTCGAAGGTGGCGGGCGCGTTACAGAGACCGAAAGGCATCACCTTGAACTGATAAAGGCCGTCAGGGGTAACAAATGCAGTCTTCTCTCGGTCCATGTCATCGACGGATATCTGCCAGTAGCCGGACCGTAAGTCGATAGAAGAAAAATAGGTGGCACCGTACACGCAGTCTACAGCGTCATCAATACGTGGCAAAGGGTACACGTCCTTTTTTGTGATTTTGTTCAGGTGGCGATAATCTACACAAAAGCGCCACGTTCCATCCTTCTTTTCGACAAGTACGACGGGAAATGCTCAGCGACTACAGGAAGGCTCGATAAGGTCCTGTGCAAGCATCTTTGTGACTGCCTGTTGGATAACAGCTCGTTCTGACGCAGAAACACGGTATGGACGTCGGTGAATAGGGTTCGCATCGCCAGTATTTATGCAATGGGTCACGACGGACGTTTGGCCTAAGGGTCTGTTGTCAAAGTCAAAAATATCGCGATAGCCTTCAAGAACGCGGCAAAGAGCTTCAGCTTGAGCAGGTGTAAGGTCAGAGGAGACCATCTTCTTAATGTCAACGTCAGTACCGTGCGATGACGTCACGGTATGGGCTGAGCTGTAACGATCTTCCACTGTGAATGGCTCGACCTCATCATCCTGCAAAGCGCGAATTATAGCCAAGGAGATCCCCTGAGGCAGAACTTGCGCGGTTAGCGCGAAATTGACAAGTGGAAGGCAGGTGCGGTTGCCAGTAATTTTCAGCACAGTTTGCGACACGGTAACACCATGTGTAAGCATAACGGCCGGAATTGGTGCGGCCACGTAATTGCCGTCTGGTACAGCTGGCGAGGACAACAAGTCGACGTGGGTCACAGAGTGAGGTGGTAGGCGAATAAAATCTATGCAGCTCAGATGGCTTGGAGGCGGGTCCAAAGGGTCGGCAAGGAGAGGCAAGTCAAGGCGAAGTGAGCCGGCGGAACAGTCAATGAGGGCAGAATGATGGGCAAGAAAATCCAGACCGAGAATGAGTTCGTGAGGGCAATGCTCGATGACAGTAAAGAGAACGACGGTGTGTCTCTCAGCAATGGTGAGTCGGGCAGAACACATGCCAACAATAGCGACAGTCCCTCCGTCGGCGACTTGTACAACTCGGTTCGGGGCAGGCGTCAGAACTTTCTTGAGCCGACGGCGAAGAGCAGCACTCATAATGGACACATGCGCCCCGGTGTCAATCAACGCGCACACAGGAACATTGTCGACGAGAACGTCCAAAAGATTCTTGTGCGTGGGTAAGGTGCAGCGAGGATTTCGTGCCAATATCGTCAATGCAGCTTCACCTCCAGAAGCTGCACTGTCTAGTTTTCCGGTCGAGGGTGCGGCGAGTAGGTCGGAGAAGGAGCACGGCGTGACCGGGGCGAGCGAGATTGGCGGCGGGAGGGAGAAGGCGAGCGGGAGTAGCGGGGTCGTGGCAAAGGTGTCGCAGGGTCCGATGATGGAGCGGGCATAGAAGGGGCGAAGGAAAAGGAGGCGGTATAGGGGCGAGGGGGGTAATCAGGATAATAGCGCGTCGGAGAAGTCCAGCGGCTGCGGCAGTGGCGAGCGACATGTCCAATGCGTCGGCAGTTAAAACAAATCGGCTTTTCGTCCACGGTTCGCCCTTCCGAGGGGTTGCGCTGTCCATAAGAGGAGTAAGAAGAGCGCGGTGGGGATCTGCGTGGAGACAAAGGTTCCGAGCGTACGGGACGAATGGATTGCACGCCGACGTTGGACAACTCTTGACGGACGACGGCCTGGATCAAGGATATTGTCACCGGAGAATGTTCAGGTAACGGGAATGAAGGGGACGCCGGTTGTGCCGCTTCGACCTCACGACGAATGATACGGGTCAAGTTGTCACATCGCGACGGCTGGTAGAAGAGGTCGTCACAGGATGACGTAGCAGCTGTGTTGGGAAGTCGCGTGATGTGCTGGGATACCCGGCGGCTTTTAGCATGCTCGAGACGGCGGCACTTCTTGAGGATGGTATCGATGCTGGTGACGTTCGTAAACACCAGTAAATTGAAGGCGTCGTCAGCAATGCCTTTGAGGACGTGATTAACCTTATCCTCCTCAGTCATGTTCGGGTCAGCCTTGGCACAAAGGGCCAACACGTCGAGAATGTATGACACGTAGGACTCGGTCGACGTCTGCACACGTGTGGCAAGGGCTTTCTTGGCGTTGACTTCTCGACCAAACGGATTGCCAAAAAGGTCGCGTAGCTTGTCTTTGAAGAGATCCCAGCTCGAGATCTCTTCGTGAGTCTGGAACCACGCCAATGGAGCTCCGTCGAGGTAGAAAAGTACGTTGGCAAGCATAACAGTCGGATCCCACCTGTGACTGGTGCTGACACGTTCTTATAAGCGGAGCCAGTCGTCAACATCAGGACTGCCGACTCCGTAGAAAACACCAGGATCCCGAGGTGAGGAAACGGCGACGTAGGTCGGGGCTGCAGGTGGAGACGCTTGCGCAGATGAAGTGCCGCCAGCAGGAGCCGAAGTTGCATTGTCGCCGTGGCGAGCGCTGCGAAGCTCCATGACGGGTACGGGGAACGTCCACCTCCACCAAATTAATGTTACGTGAAGCTGAAGCCGAATACTATTTACAATTTATTTACAGGTAAGCTCACGGAGGCCAAAATGGCGACGCTAAATCAAACCGGCACACACGTCGTCTTCTTCCACCTCAGTGTAGCCACACTGTGGCGGCTCTTCCGTAGCAATATTTTTGGGTGGTCCTACGCACTAGCAGCCACCCCCCTCCCCCTGTTAACATAAAGCCCTGTTTTCCATGAATAAAATTCAGCTGAAGTCCGGCGTTCGTGTTGTCTTTCCCTTCTCGTCCGTGTTCAATTGTGCGCTGGAACGATGTTTCATAATGCCACGCGAAAGACACCGGCCTCACAAACAATAGATGAAGGCCTACCATTAAAGAAAACGCCCCAGCTAAGAGCTGAACCGTCCCTTACACAAGAGTCATAAGAAAATGGAAAGCTGCGCGAGCTCGAAGACAAGGCATTTGAGCTCGGGGATGTCCTCCCGCCAACCGAGCACTGGGCAATACAGAAGTTTTGTAATTACGATGGAATTGCTTATGTTTTGGCCTCCCTCAGCCGTGATACTGAAGTCGTCAGCATTGAAAAGACCGTGCTCATGAATTACGGGCCTGATCCAAGTGTGGTCATTTGTCGGACATATGTTCGGAAGAAACAAGTCTCCGAAACAATATGCGACAATGTTGATGATGCAAAGAAAGTACTGTACGCCGCAGACTCCCTCCATCCTTGTAGAGGTGCAGGTAAACCGAACGATTTCACAAAGGTAGCCCTTACGAAGACACTCCAGCAGCAAATCTCCCATTCAGATGACCTTGTCTTCAGTACCAAGTGCACAGGAGCAGTAAATCAAAAATTTTAATGTATACAAAAGTTGTTTGAGATGTTGCTTGCACGTATATTTCGAAATTATCTAATCGTCACAGAGATCTAACCAAACAACGAGTTCGTATGACCCTCAATGCTACTATTCACGAATAGTAAATGGCTATGTTCGGAACAGTTGCGCGTGTAAGAGCACGAACACAGGAAACGAACGAGGTAGATGGAAAGAGCGTGTATCGACCGGGTCCCGGTCGAAGAAACCAATAGCAGGCGTGTCAAGACAACAGTGAACCCTTATATTTATTGCGCTGGGCATTTTATACCAGAGCGAGGGAAAGGGGGTAGTGGAAATACAGGGCAAGGAAAGGCACGTGTTCTTCCAGCGTGCCAAGATAGCTTGTGCTCGTTGAACTGATACGATACATTTTCCCTTTCATCGCCGTTGGTTTGTCTGCTGGAAGTTTTGATCGTATCCCAGACGTTCAGGAGGACGGGTGTGACGCAGCGACCTTCGTTGTGGCAGAACTTGTTGCGAAGGTGGCTGCGTACAACTAACTTGTTGCGAAGGTGGCTGAGTACAACTAAATTGTTGCGAAGGTGGCTGCGTACAACTTGCCACTGGCGCACTTGAGTTGGACATGCGAGATTCTAGAGAGGCCGGAACCTGGCCTTCATGGCAATACTCTTCGTCTGTAATGTCCTCAAAAGGTTCGCTCGTTGCCAAGAGGTGCTGCCGATTACGGCGTAAGGTGTTACGGTCCTGCGTTTTCACATAGAAGGAACGTGGTCCGCCTGATCCGAGCACTTTGCCTTTTCGTGCTCATGCCGTCCCCTTTATGCGAACGACGTCGTTGCTCTGAGGCAAGGAAGTACGAGTCTGTTGTGCTTGCCCTGCTTGTGCTTTCTGACTCGCGTGGCAGCAAGGGGTCCGAAGTCCGGTATGGGCGTGCGCAAACGTCTTCCTTGCAGCAGCTCCCCTGGTGAGCGGCCATCCTCCAGTGGACTTGCTCTGTAATTCACGACGCCAAGCCGAAAGTTTTCATTCGCATCTTTTGTCTTTTTTAGAATGCGCTTTATTATCTGTACACCTTTCTCGGCAAGACCGTTTGACTGAGGGTACTCTGGGCTGGATGTGACACGTTTGAAATCGTACTGCTGAGCAAATAGCGCAAATTCATGGCTGGCAAACTGTGGGCCATTATCTGTGGAAACATCGGTCGGTATACCATAACGAGAAAATATGGCCCCCAATTTTTGTATCATAGAATTGGCCGTGGTATTAGGCAATAGTTCCACGTCAGGGAAGTTCGACATTGAGTCATAGGCGCACAGGTAATGGTGGCCGCCGTACTGAAACAAATCAACACGGCACCAGGCTTGTGTGGGTGTTGGGCGCAAGATGAGTGGTTCTGACTGCTGCTTATACGCACAAGTCTGGCACACTGGACATTTGTGGATTAGCATTTCAATGTCAGCATTTAGATTTGGCCAGTATACTAACTGTCTTGCTCGTGCTTTGCATTTTCCAATGCCGAGATGCCCTGCATGAATGCGCTTTAATATTTCCAAGCGCAAGCTACTTGGCACTACCACCTTCGTTCCTTTCAAAAATTCCTTTTACTACAGAGCTCAGAAGTAACAGGCCTTAGCGGACCTTCCACAGCACACCCTCGCCCAAGCTTTTGTAGTACCTGGTTGAGATATATGTCACGCTCGGTCTCACTTGCCAGCCTTGAAGCGGTTCTTTCACTTACGAGGGCCGATACTACGGTCAATCCGTGAACTTCGACGTCACTTGTGGGTGAGGCTGTGCCATCTTGAGGAGCAGGTACCCGGGGAAGCGTGTCTGCCACCACCATCTGCTTTCCGGGAACAAAAGATAAGGTGTAATTATATTTGGACAACCGCAGAAAAAAACGTCGTGCTCTTGGCGGCATATCAGCAATGGCTTTTTTTTGTATGTCAATTAATGGGCGATGGTCGCTCTCAAGACTGAACGGGTGACCGTATACAAAGTGATAAAACTTTCTTAACAACGAAAAAGTCAGTGTATATCTTACGGTCACTAATCGTAACGTGCGTCGAAAATCTGCCGAGCTGTTTGATGACGCTGCCGCTATACGACCGTAGAACTGCGTGACTTGTCTTCAGCGAACCGGCTTTCAACTTTCGAAATAGCGACAGAGGTACAAGGTTTCCTTGAGACCCTGTGTCGATATTAAAGTTGATGTCCTTGCCTTCAATATTTGCCGTCATGATCCAGTCCCGGTCACTGATAATATTACCGATGGCGACGTCCAACACATTGAAATCGTCGTTTTGGTCATGAGTTTTAAAATCGTGCTGTACCTCACAGACGGTTTCTCTTGTTTCGCAGCATAATGCGAAATGGTTACGCCCCTTGCACACGTAGCATGTTTTCTCGTAGGCTGGACAGCGTCGTGCTGCATGTCTTCGGGTGTAGCGGAGACACTTAAAGACTCGCCGTGATCCTTGCGCAGCGCTTCGGCTCGACGATGCTGCAAGCACGCGAAGTTCCCCGTCTGTCTTCTGCCACAGCGCGTTCTCGCGTGCTGACGTTTCCGCCGCCTTGCATAGAGCGCAGCAGCTTTATCCAGGGTAAGCAACTTGTCCATTAGCAGCTTCTCTCGAAGCTTCTGGGAGTTAGTACCAAATACAATTTGGTCCGGCACCATCTCGTCCATCACCGTTCCGAAGTTGAAGAACTGTGCTTGTCTCGTCAGCGCGCGAAGGAACTGTTCAAAAGATTCGGCTTCGTTCTGGAGTCGAGAGCGGAAGACGTAACGCTCGTGAATTATGTTTTGTTGCTCGACGTAGTATTCGTCAAGTTTACCTATGACAGTCGCATAGTCTTGCTTGTCCTCGCCTTCGCTGAACGTGAATTTATTGTAAACTTCGAGGGCCTCCTCACCAGCCACGGTGAAGAAAAGTGCTGTCTTCGCTGCCTCTGACCTCTGTTTTTCTGAGCATTCCGCGGCTGCCAGAAAGAAATCAAACTTTTGCCAGAACAGCTTCCACGTCCTTCCTCCGTTGTCCGCCAGGCCCAGAGCTTCCGGTGGCTTTACGTACTCCATGTCCTTGGTCTTCTGTTGCAGGTATACAGGGCTTCAGCATCCACCTTCTGACACCATGTATCGACCGGGTCCCGGTCGAAGAAACCAACAGCAGGTGTGTCAAGACGACAGTGAACCCTATGTTTACTCCGCTGGACATTTTATACCAGAGCGAGGGAAAGGGGGTAGTGAAAATAGAGGGCAAGGAAAGGCACCTGTCGTTCCAGCGTGCCAAGATAGCTTGTGCTCATTGAACTGATACGATGCAGAGCGCAGTTATCAACTGGTTTTATTGCTTCCGAAGCAGTATATATATATATATATATATATATATATATATATATATATATATATATGCGTGTGTGTGTGTGTGTCACGCAGCTCTTCCTAACATAGCCATGCACCAACTCTCCCAGAAAAAACTTCTTCGAAAGTACATGGCTTGCCTCTAGACAGTGAGTATGAGTACCTATGAGCATGAGTACCTATGAGCATGAGTACCTGTGAGCATGAGTACCTATATACGCGCCCATGCGCCCATGTTAAGCGATTCTAAATGTCATTTTTAAACTTCCAGGTTCTGCGTGCATGTCATGCAAGTACTTGAGAAAGGTCATACTGACGAGAAGAAGCTACCTGAAACGCAAGGAACAAAGAAAAAAAGCCTCCAGCAAAGTGCGGTCCCTAAGTCAGAAAAACAAACGAATTGCAGCAAGGCTACTTGATATTGCAGGTTGTCTCGAAGAAATGAGGGCTAAGAATGCGAGTGTGGCGGAGGAACTAATGGAGCAAAGAATTTCATCGTTACCGCAAAAGTAGCAGGCCAGTGTTCGCGCATGCTTCCAAGCTTCAAAAAAAGCCAGTCGGAAGGGCATGTGCGACAATCAGAAATGGATACTTGAATGTATCCTGATTAAACTGAAACGCCCTCGACTTTATCAGCACATCAGGAAGAACGAGATCCTCGTAATGCCGAACAAGACTACTCTGAAAAGGTATATGAAGTCATATCGGTCGACGTTCGGTTTTAATGTAAAAGCAATGGACATCCTAAAGAAAAAAACCAGCAGCATGACAGACGTCGAGAAACATGGTGGATTGTTGGTAGACGAAATAAACTTATCAGAGCACTTCAGTGTGACGGCCTCAGGACAAATTCAAGGCTTTGTCAAATCCCAAGGCCCGAGGACCAGTACCAGCAGTGTGATCATGGCATGATCATTATGTTTGTTCGATTCGCAGGAAAATGGAGCCAGATTGTTGGCTTTTTGCTACCAAGAGAAATGTTAAAGGAGATATGTTGCTGAAAATTCTGCTTGAAGCAGTGATCCTAGTTGAACAGGCAGACTTGTTAGTTGATCACATCACCTGCGACGGGGCCTCTTGGAACCGGAAGATGTGGAGACTAGCTGGAGTTTCCGCGTCTTCTAAAGAAATAAAATGTACTATACAGCACCCTGTCAACGAAAAGAGGAAACTGCACTTCATCTCCGATTTTCCCCATCTGCTTAAATGCCTGCGAAACGGGTTACTCAAGAATGGCTTTGCAACGCCAAAGGGTATGGTACATTCGTGACTCCCGTAACTCCCAACAAAAAAAGAAGGTTGTACTCATGAAATAATTGCATTGTTCGTATTTTATATTTCTAGGTATCCGTGCGGCCCGTTCGGGAAGCATATCTACGGGACTGCAGCGTACGGACACTTAAAGTAATGCCCAAGTTGTCTGAGACACACCTGGATCAAAACTTGTTTGAGAAGATGCGAGTTACGTACGCCTTTCAACTTTTCGGATCGCATATCTTGAGGGGCCTGGCCTTTTACAAGGAAAAAATTGAGAAAAGTGACAAAGGCAGCTGTGTCCGCATTACGGTCAGTGAACATACCCACCCTTACGGGTTACAGTTCGAAACTATAGGCGCCCCGCAGGGCTTCCGGGTGCACTCCACCAGGCGATACACCCCAAACACTACCCGGCGCCGGGTTTCGGGAGCGCCTGTACCCACAATTTTTTTTCCCGCTGGGTACGAGCGGTGGGTTTCGAACTAGCCATCTACCGCAGCCGTGGCTGGTGCCCTATACACTAGGTCACGACTGCGGTAATTGAGAAAAGATGCGGCAGAATTGAAGCAACGCAAGAGTTTTCGCGTGAGTGACCATTCATACTTCATTCACATGACGTAATTAAAAAAAAAAGCATGAGCACAGTTCTGATGTCCATTTCTTCAATTTCTTAACCAGGAAGATCAACAGACTGATCACCGTGATGACATTAAGATTTCGCGCCGAAGCACTCAGCACAGCTTCCTCTGATGCTGCATTTTTGGCTGAATTTTGGGACTACTTTGACAAGTGGGAAGCGTGTGATCCCAGCAAGCGGCACTTTCTAAGTGAATCCACTGCAACAGGTTTAAGGGTCACGATAGCCAGTACCCTTTCATTGTTGGAGTACCTCACACAGAGCATGGGTTCAAATATTTAATGACTTCACGGCTTAGCACCGATCCAGTAGAGCACTTGTTCGGCATCGTTCGCCAGTCAAGTGGCTGCAACGCCCGCCCTTCTCCAAATGAGTTCCTAATCACGGTCAATTGTCTGTCCTTCTATAACTTGGCCCGCAGTGTCGATAGTTGCAATGCAAATCGTGACATATTAAGCGCTCTTGTAACCGTCCATGACAAACAAGGTTCTGATTCAATGACCAAGAGGATCGACACACTTCTTTCCCAGTGTAAGCTAGACGAGGTTGAAAGCTCGATTGCCGCAATGCCAGCTCAACCTGCGGAGCACGCTGGTGTGATTGTGGAGAAAAGCGACTCGAGGCTAATTTATTACACTGCAGGGTATGTGGCGAGGAAGTGTGTCTTAAAGCTAGCATACTCGGAATGCAAAGATGTACTTCTCTTTGAGAAACCTGTCGCATCAGCTCAGCGGCTACCCTCTCAATTTACGGAACAGTGCGACTGGCGTGAACTTCTATATCCCTCCCGGGAGCTCTACAAGTTCATCGCCGCCCTTGAAAACTTGTTTACTGAATGTTTCAGCCTTTCAGAGCTGCACACAGAGAGCATGTCCGATATCCTTTCTCTGCTAAGAACAAATTTTCTGAACTCGAATGCTGTCGGCTGTCCAGACCACAAAGAAGAAATAAGCATTAAGCTTGTTTCTTTGTACGTGCTCACTCGCCTTCACTGTTTAGTTAAGGGAATCGACAGTGAAAGCACATCAAGGAGAGAAAGGGCGAAGCACCGAAAGCTAAGCAGGATTAAACAGAGGCTCATGTTTCCACACATTCGCCTATGCGTTCTGTTAGAATTGTTCAGTCTGGTTCCAGTGCTCAGTGTATTCAGCACCGGTAAGTACAGTGTCTCGCGAAGACGTGGCTACTCGATAAATGATTTTCCTCATGAGGAATATGCTCGTCTGTTCATGTTCTTTCTTTCAGATTTTGTTTCACGGTAGACCGATCGTATATAGATCAATCTACTCTCGCCTTATAGTTTGTTTTATGCCCTGCACATTTTTAAAGGACGATATCGAAGCGATCTGAAGCGTTTAGTTTTTCGAAGAGTTTAATATTGTTTTTAGTGCATTCTTGTAAATAGCAGAAGTTGTAAATAAAATATACCTCGTCTTAGATTTCAGCGCTCTCGTCATTGTCTCTTTGTGTTGGATCTGTGAGAACGTTTTCGTGCTTCCAGGAAATGGTCGAATTGCATGGCTTATGATAGAACCCCTTATACCAAGATTATGTCAATAATTATAATAGTAATAACTGCATATTTTGAGATAATATTAGTATATATAGCCGTATTAGTTCCCGAAAAAAATTATGCTCACCGAGTGGCATGATTGCTGGCGAGAATGAGCGCGTTGCAGGACCTCGAAATAAGAACAGAAAAAGAAATACAAAAAGAAAACAGACTTACTCTACAGGATCAGAAATAGCAAACTTACTCGACCTTGCATAAGAACAGCCCAGCTTTCGTCAGAGCGGCTACTTTCGAGCTGTTGCATTAGTAATATCAGTTGCCTGCATTTAAACCCACAAAGTTTGAAACATCGCCCGTATGATTGACCCTTTGTAACGTGGTCTGCTCGAACACGCCTTGAAGCGCTTGATTATGCAATATTTAGCAAAGGCCGCACGTCACCGAGGCCCATCTAATTTCATATGCGTACCCGCCATAGGGTTCCCCTATTTTTACCGCATTTGATATTTCAATCTAATATAAACAATCCGTTTTGCATTATTTACCGAGGGGATCTCGGAAAGCAAGTGCGTTTCAGCCGCAGGAGGCATAAAAATACGGAAAAAATGGCTATTGCGTAAATATTTTCCAAACACACAGTCAACCTACACACGCAAAAAAAAATATGCTGCACGTAACGAATAATGCATGTGGCCCACATTCTCCCTAAATGTCAAATTGCTGCCGTTATTAGGGCATCGGAGAAAATTTGTTAGCATAAAATATATCGGCCTGAGAAAGGAAGAAAACAAAGGTTTACCAATTTTTATTTGACCCCTAATTATTGCACAGAGTTAATGCCGCCACCTCACCCGGGGCTTACCCGGCAGGAGGCAGTGTTATACCGGCAATTACAGACGGGGTCCCTGCTCACCCCGGTGCTAGCTAAACACGTGTGTCCGAGCGTGTACGCGAGTGACGTGTGTAGACTGTGCGCTAAGGAGAGAGCCACCGCGGCTCACATCCTTTGGGACTGTCGTATAAATCCACAAGAAGCCAGCGAGAAAACGACGATCCCGCCGCAGCTAGAAGCTGCAACGAAGATATATGACCAAGATACACAACTCAAGGCCGTCCAGCAGGTCTCGGCAGCTCTAGAGAGGCAGCGACCTCGCGAAACCGAGGAGAAAGGGGGCAGCACCCCGAGGAAGGGGGCGGCGGCCCTCTCGGATCCGTGGAAGTAGCGAGGAACCAAGCCCTCGAAGAGCACAATGCACGAGATTGACGTAGTGGCCGCGTCGCGGTAAAAGCTTGTCCTCCCTGCGTGGAGGGAGCCTAACCGACTCTGCAGGCATTTTCACTAAAGTTGTTCTCTCTCTCTCTCTCTCTCTCTCTCTTAATTTTAATTCCTGTACCTCATTCATTAAACACAACTATCAGCGCTTAATGTTTACAGTTTTGTGATTTCAGTAGACTTACCTTGATGTTGTCGCATATTTCTTGTGGATCCATGTTGCTTACAAGGTCGTTTCCGCCAAAATAAAGACCGCCGAAATCGACACGCTCGAAGCACATCGTGGAGACAGCTCTCGCCAGCCGCACTGCATTGTAGCCAGCAAAACTGAATGTGCAAGTTTTAATAGACTCAATTAGGCGCAGGCGCGAGCTATTTAAAAATTTAACCTCACTGTCGCCGACAGTGACACCGCGCAAGGACGGCGTGACTGAACACGATCCAGCAAGGGGTAACAAGACCACGCGAATGAACCTACGTGAGCCGGCAGAAACCACAGGGATTTAGCAGCAGCTCCTAGCAGCGTCTTTCCCTAGGCGTACAAGTACCTATCTAGGGGCAGGGAGTACGCCACTGGCTCACGTCATATCCGGTTTTCCTCCAAACCGGGTACAGCCGGCCTGCGGGGAGACGCTTGTCAGCGGAGGCCGCGACAAGCGGCGAGAGTGAAGCAAGAAACATTGAGATTTGCGGCGACCCTGCAGTCGCCTTCTTCTGACGTTTTGACCAATCCGGCGGCTCGGCGGCCCGGCGCAACCACGCCTACCAACAGTGGTTACGGCTAAAGCCCCTGCATCCACGCGCCACCGCCGCTTTCTTAAAGGAATACAGAATAAAAATCGAAGAATATAGAGAAAGCCTCACAATTGCATTCCTAAGACTCGATTGCTATCATCATCATCATCAGCCTAGTTACGCCCACTGCAGGGCAAAGGCCTCTCCCATACTTCTCCATCTACCCCGGTCCTGTACTAATTGTGGCCATGTTGTCCCTGCAAACGTCTTAATGTCATCCGCCCACCTAACTTTCTGCCGCCCCCTACTACGCTTTCCTTCCCTTGGAATCCAGTCCGTAACCCTTAATGACCATCGGTTATCTTCCCTCCTCATTACATGTCCGACCCATGCCCATTTCTTTTTCTTGATTTCAACTAAGACGTCATTTACCCGCGTTTGTTCCCTCACCCAATCTGCTCTTTTCTTATCCCTTAACGTTACACCTATCATTCTTCTTTCCATGGCTCGTTGCGTCGTCCTCAATTTCAGCAGAACCCTTTTCGTAAGCCTCCAGGTTTCTGCCCCGTAGGTGAGTACTGGTAAGACACAGCTGTTATACACTTTCCTCTTGAGGGATAGTGGCAACCTGCTGTTCATGATTTGAAAATGCCTGCCAAACGCACCCCAGCCCATTCTTATTCTTCTGGTTATTTCAGTCTCATGCTCCGGATCCGTGGTCACTACCTGCCCTAAGTAAATGTATTCCCTTACCACTTCCAGTGCCTCGCTACCTATCGTAAACTGCTGTTCTCTTCCGAGACTGTTAAACATTACTTTAGTTTTCTATAGATTAATTTTCAGACCCACCCTTCTGCTTTGCCTCTCCAGGTCAGTGAGCATGCATTGCAATTGGTCTCCTGAGTTACTAAGCAAGGCAATATCATCAGCGAATCCCAAGTTGCTAAGGTATTCTCCATCAACTTTTATCCCCAATTCTTCCCACTCCAGGTCTCTGAATACCTCCTGTAAACACGCTGTGAATAGCATTGGAGATATCGTATCTCCCTGTCTGACGCCTTTCTTTATTGGGATTTTGTTGCTTTCTTTGTGGAGGATTACGGTGGCTGTGGAACCGCTATAGATAGCTTCCAGTATCTTTACATATGGCTCATCTACACCCTGATTCCGTAGTGCCTCCATGACTGCTGAGTTTTCGACTGAATCAAATGCTTTTTCGTAATCAATGAAGGCTATATATAAGGGTTGGTTATATTCCGCACATTTCTCTATCACCTGATTGATAGTGTGAATATGGTCTATTGTTGAGTAGCCTTTACGGAATCCTGCCTGGTCCTTTGGTTGACAAAAGTCTAAGGTATTCCTGATTCTATTTGCGATTACCTTAGTAAATACTTTGTAGGCAACGGACAGTAAGCTGATCGGTCTACAATTTTTCCAGTCTTTGGCGTCCCCTTTCTCATGGATTAGGATTATGTTAGCGTTCTTCCGAGATTCCAGTGCGTTCGAGGTCATGAGGCATTGTGTATATAGGGTGGCGAACCTTTCTAGGACAGTGTTCCCACCATCCTTCAACAAATCTGCTGTTACCTGATCCTCCCCAGCTGCCTTCCCCCTTTGCATAGCTCCCAAGGCGTTCTTTACCTCTTCCGGTGTTACTTGTGGGATTTCAAGTTCCTCTAGACTATTCTCTCTCACCTTATCGTCGTGGGTGTTACTGGTACTGTATAAATCTCTATTAAACTCTTCAGCCACTTGAACTATCTCATCCATATTAGTAACGATATTGCCGGCTTTGTCTCTTAACGCACACATCTGATTCTTGCCTATTCCTAGTTTCTTCTTTACTACTTTTAGGCTTCCTCCGTTCCTGAGAGCCTGTTCAATTCTATCCATATTATAGTTCCTTATGTCCGCTGTCTTACGCTTGTTGATTAACTTGGAAAGTTCTGCCAGTTCTATTGTAGCTGTAGGGTTAGAGGCTTTCATACATTGGCGCTTCTTGATCAGATCTTTTCGTCTCCTGCGATAGCTGACTGGTTTCCTGTTTAACGGCGTTACCACCGACTTCTATTGCGCACGCCTTAATGATGCCCATAAGATTGTCGTTCATTGCTTCAACACTATGGTCCTCTTCCTGGGTTAAAGCCGAATACCTGTTCTGTAGCTCGATCCGGAATTCTTCTATTTTCCCTCATACCGCCAACTCATTGATTGGTTTCTTATGTACCAGTTTCTTCCGTTCCCTCCTCAAGTCAAGGCTAATTCGAGTTCTTACCATCCTATGGTCACTGCAGCGCACCTTGCCGAGCACGTCTACATCTTGTATGATGCCAGGGTTCGCGCAGAGTATAAAGTCGATTTCATTTCTAGTCTCAACATTCGGGCTCCTCCACGTCCCCTTTCGGCTAACCCGCTTGCGGAAAAAGGTATTCATTATCCGCATATTATTCTGTTCTGCAAACTCTACTAATAACTCTCATCTGCTATTCCTAGAGCCTATGCCATATTCCCCCACTGACTTGTCTCCGGCCTGCTTCTTGCCTACCCTGGCATTAAAATCGCCCATCAGTATACTGTATTTTGTTTTGACCACACCCATCGCCGATTCCACGTCTTCATAAAAGCTTTCGACTTCCTGGTCATCATGACTAGATGTAGGGGCGTAGACCTGTACAACGTTCATTTTGTACCTCTTATTAAGTTTCACAACAAGACATGCCACCCTCTCGTTAATGCTATAGAATTCCTGTATGTTACCAGCTATGTTCTTATTAATCAGGAATCCGACTCCTAGTTCTCGTCTCTCGCCTAAGCCCCGGTAGCACAAGACGTGCCCGCTTTTTAGCACTGTATATGCTTCTTTTGGCCTCCTAACTTCACTGAGCCCTATTATATCCCATTTACTGACCTTGAGCGATCGGAAAGCGCGTTTCCCCCTCTTGGCCGGCGGAGAGGGGAGGCTTCGTTCCGGCCGCGAAGCTCTCCACATCTCTGTAAGGTGCCTTGTGGATGTCTCGTGCTGACGATGCCCTCTCGGTGAGCGCATATTTCCCCCCCTCATCTTTTAAGAGGTTCAATACATACAAGCATTTGTCTCGCAAACCAGATTTTTTTTCAAGGGAATTTTCCACGTCTCAGTAATTTCTCTCGTCGTATTCGAGTGCTGATTGCCGTGTTATAGTTTGTTAATGAAGCTTTCCCCTCAAGTCTAAATATTTTAAGGCAGTGTGTCGTGTGCGTATCATGGCCACGCACGCTTATATCGCCTTCCGTTTCTCTACCACGGTTGCGCTTTAAAACCACGGCGCTGTAATTTTGCTTCAGAGACTTTCCTTCCCTCCCTTCTTCTCCGCCCTTAAACTGGCTCTCTTAACTACTATACACAGAACAAAGCAACAGCGCGCGCATTAGATCCCATAGTTGAGATGAATATTTACAATTAGTATTAGGGTTATAATTATATTCGAGTGCTGATTGCTGTGCTATCGTTTGTTACCGAAGCTTTCCCTCGAGTCTAAATATTTTAAGGCAGTTTGTCGTATGCGTATCATGGCTACGCACGCTTATATCGCCTTCCGTTTCTCTACCACGGGTGCGCTTTAAAACCACGGCGATGCAGTTTTTGCTTTTCTTTTCTTTCTTCTTCTCCGCCCTTAAACTGGCTCTCTTAACTATACTACACGCAGAGACAAAGCAACAGCGCGCGCATGCGATCCCATAGGTGAGATGAATATATATATATATATATCTATATATATATATATATATATATATATATATATATAGAAAACTATCAGTCATAGCTCTCGTAGTATAGCCCTCTGGGCCGTTTCCTTTTTTTTTCGAAAGTAGTCCTATTAGGGTTATTATATTTACACGAAGGTATTTCGCCCTCATCAGCAGCAGTCCTTGGTATAGTTATTCTGGCGGCTAGCTTCCCACGCTATGCGTGCCGCCATCGCACCTGGTTAAGCTTTTCCTAGACGCTAGAGTTATGCTTCGTCCGCGCAACCTTGGGCGATCGGAAAGCGCGTTTCCCCCTCTTGGCCGGCGGAGAGGGGAGGCTTCGTTCCGGCCGCGAAGTTCTCCACATCTCTGTAAGGTGCCTTGTGGATGTCTCGTGCAGACGATGCCCTCTCGGTGAGCGCATATTTCCCCCCCTCATCTTTTAAGAGGTTCAATACATACAAGCATTTGTCTCGCAAACCAGATTTTTTTTCAAGGGAATTTTCCACGTCTCAGTAATTTCTCTCGTCGTATTCGAGTGCTGATTGCCGTGTTATAGTTTGTAAATGAAGCTTTCCCCTCAATTCTAAATATTTTAAGGCAGTTTGTCGTGTGCGTATCATGGCCACGCACGCTTCTATCGCCTTCCGTTTCTCTACCACGGTTGCGCTTTAAAACTACGACGCTGCAAGTTTGCTTCAGAGACTATCCTTTCCTTCCCACTTCTCCGCCCTTAAACTGGCTCTCTCAACTACTACACGCAGAGACAAAGCAACAGCGCGCGCATTAGATCCCATAGATGAGATGAATATTTACAATTATTATTAGGGTTATAATTATATTCGAGTGCTGATTGCCGTGCTATCGTTTGTTAACGAAGCTTTCCCTCAAGTCTAAATATTTTAAGGCAGTTTGTCGTGTGCGTATCATGGCCACGCACGCTTATATCGCCTTCCGTTTCTCTACCACGGGATGCGCTTTAAAACCACGGCGCTGTAATTTTGCTTCAGAGACTTTCCTTCCCTCCCTTCTTCTCCGCCCTTAAACTGGCTCTCTTAACTACTATACACAGAACAAAGCAACAGCGCGCGCATTAGATCCCATAGATGAGATGAATATTTACAATTAGTATTAGGGTTATAATTATATTCGAGTGCTGATTGCTGTGCTATCGTTTGTTACCGAAGCTTTCCCTCGGGTCTAAATATTTTAAGGCAGTTTGTCGTATGCGTATCATGGCTACGCACGCTTATATCGCATTCCGTTTCTCTACCACGGGTGCGCTTTAAAACCACGGCGATGCAGTTTTTGCTTTTCTTTTACTTTCTTCTTCTCCGCCCTTAAACTGGCTCTCTTAACTATACTACACGCAGAGACAAAGCAACAGCGCGCGCATGCGATCCCATAGATGAGATGAATATATATATATATATATATATATATATATATATATATATATATATATATATATATATATATAGAAAACTATCAGTCATAGCTCTCGTAGTATAGCCCTCTGGGCCGTTTCCTTTTTTTTTTTTCGAAAGTAGTCCTATTAGGGTTGTTATATTTACACGAAGGTATTTCGCCCTCATCAGCAGCAGTCCTTGGTATAGTTATTCTGGCGGCTAGCTTCCCACGCTATGCGTGCCGCCATCGCACCTGGTTAAGCTTTTCCTAGACGCTAGAGTTATGCTTTGTCCGCGCAACCTTGAGCGATCGGAAAGCGCGTTTCCCCCTCTTGGCCGGCGGAGAGGGGAAGCTTCGTTCCGGCCGCGAAGCTCTCCACATCTCTGTAAGGTGCCTTGTGGATGTCTCGTGCTGACGATGCCCTCTCGGTGAGCGCATATTTCCCCCCCTCATCTTTTAAGAGGTTCAATACATACAAGCATTTGTCTCGCAAACCAGATTTTTTTTCAAGGGAATTTTCCACGTCTCAGTAATTTCTCTCGTCGTATTCGAGTGCTGATTGCCGTGTTATAGTTTGTTAACGAAGCTTTCCCCTCAAGTCTAAATATTTTAAGGCAGTTCTTCTAGCCTCTAAAGCCGCTCGAGTTCGCTCTTCTGTGAGGCTCGGAGCAGGAGCTGTGGCGCTTGAAAGTAGCTTGGGGCCTGACGAACCAACCGACTGAGCTATCTTTCCGGGCAACATCGAAGGGTCACGAGTTCAAATCACCTGTTATGTTCCTTTTTTTTTTCACCCCTTTTTCTATCTTTTTTTTTTCTTTCTTTTAATGTCTTTTCCTTTATTTTATCACTGTACGGGAACCCTCCTAAAAAAAAGAAAAAAAAAGAAAGATATATATCTTCAAATATGTATGGCCTCACACTCACATGTGCAGGTCATAAATACCAGGTTCTCTAGCCGAGTGCCATCCATGCGGTATAACCGAGCTCAGAATGGTCCACCTTGACTGACCAAATAGGGTACCACTGTAGGTTAAATGAGGCGTACAACTCCTGCGGGACCCGCCGTGGTTGCTCAGTGGTTATGGTGTTAGACTGCTGAGCACGAGGTCGCGGGATCGGACCCCGACCACGGCGGCCGCATTTCGATGGGGGCGAAATGCGAAAACACCCGTGTACTTAGAATTAGGTGCACGTTAAAGAACCCCAGGTGGTCGAAATTTTCGGAGTCCTCCACTACGGCGTGCATAATCAGAAAGTTATTTTGTCACGTACAACCCCATAAATTAATTTTTAATTTAACTCCTACGGGGACGGTAGAGTATCCGTCTCCAGTGCAAGAGGACCGTGATTCAAGTCCCGGTGCCGCGCTATTCTCCACCGGAAAATACAAAAAAAAAACCGTGTGTTGAGAAAATTGCACAAACAGGCCTGGAGTGCGGCCTGATCCCGGCGACCAGAACCGGTAACGCACTCTCTCACCAGAGCAGGATTGGCCACCCTGGTGCAGTACTTGGCCACAACCTCCTATATGAATACAACAATCGAACCCCGGCCCTCAGTCCCCAGCAGCCGTGAAGCAACTGACCACAGCGGCGGTCAGATCTGTGACGCTGCAGAGGGTACTAAGAATACCTGGCTCCAGGCAGGCCGCCATTGGAATCTGAACCTGGCAACGTTCGCGAACCCTGGCATCATTCAAGATGTAGACGGGCTCGGCAAGGTACGCTGCAGTGACCACAGGATGGTAAGAACTCGAATTAGCCTAGACTTGAGGAGGGAACGAAAGAAACTGGTACACAAGAAGCCAATCAATGAGTTAGCGGTAAGAGGGAAACTAGAGGAATTCCGGATCAAACTACAGAACAGGTATTCGGCTTTAACTCAGGAAGAGGACCTTAGTGTTGAAGCAATGAACGACAACCTCATGGGCATCATTAAGGAGTGCGCAATAGAAGTCGGTGGTAACGCCGTTAGACAGGAAACCAGTAAGCTATCGCAGGAGACGAAAGATCTGATCAAGAAACGCCAATGTATGAAAGCCTCTAATCCTACAGCTAGAATAGAACTGGCAGAACTTTCTAAGTTAATCAACAAGCGTAAGACAGCGGACATCAGGAACTATAATATGGATAGAATTGAACAGGCTCTCAGGAACGGAGGAAGCCTAAAAACAGTGAAGAAGAAACTAGGAATAGGCAAGAATCAGATGTGTGCATTAAGAGACAAAGCCGGCAATATCGTTACTAATATGGATGAGATAGTTCAAGTGGCTGAGGAGTTCTATAGAGATTTATACAGTACCAGTGGCACCCACGACGATAGTGGAAGAGAGAATAGCCTAGAGGAATTCGAAATCCCACAGGTAACGCCAGAAGAAGTAAAGAAAGCCTTAGGAGCTATGCAAAGGGGGAAGGCAGCTGGGGAGGATCAGGTAACAGCAGATTTGTTGAAGGATGGTGGTCAGATTGTTCTAGAGAAACTGGCCACCCTGTATACGCAATGCCTCATAACCTCGAGCGTACCGGAATCTTGGAAGAACGCTAACATAATCCTAATCCATAAGAAAGGGGACGCCAAAGACTTGAAAAATTATAGACCGATCAGCTTACTGTCCGTTGCCTACAAAGTATTTACTAAGGTAATCGCAAATAGAATCAGGAACACCTTCGACTTCTGTCAACCAAAGGACCAGGCAGGATTCCGTAAAGGCTACTCAACAATAGACCATATTCACACTATCAATCAAGTGATAGAGAAATGTGCAGAATATAACCAACCCTTATATATAGCTTTCATTGATTACGAGAAAGCGTTTGATTCAGTCGAAACCTCAGCAGTCATGGAGGCATTACGGAATCAGGGTGTAGATGAGCCATATGTAAAAATACTGGAAGATATCTATAGCGGCTCCACAGCCACCGTAGTCCTCCACAAAGAAAGCAACAAAATCCCTATAAAGAAAGGCGTTAGACAGGGAGATACGATATCTCCAATGCTATTCACAGCATGTTTACAGGAGGTATTCAGAGGCCTGGAGTGGGAAGAATTGGGGATAAAAGTTGATGGAGAATACCTTAGCAACTTGCGATTCGCTGATGATATTGCCTTGCTTAGTAACTCAGGAGACCAATTGCAATGCATGCTCACTGACCTGGAGAGGCAAAGCAGAAGGGTGGGTCTGAAAATTAATCTGCAGAAAACTAAAGTACTGTTTAACAGTCTCGGAAGAGAACAGCAGTTTACGATAGGTAGCGAAACACTGGAAGTGGTAAGGGAATACATCTACTTAGGGCAGGTAGTGACCACGGATCCGGATCATGAGACTGAAATAACCAGAAGAATAAGAATGGGTTGGGGTGCGTTTGGCAGGCATTCTCAAATCATGAACAGTAGGTTGCCACTATCCCTCAAAAGGAAAGTGTACAACAGCTGTGTGTTACCAGTACTCACATATGGGGCAGAAACCTGGAGGCTTACGAAAAGGGTTCTGCTAAAATTGAGGACGACGCAACGAGCTATGGAAAGAAGAATGATGGGTGTAACGCTAAGGGATAAGAAAAGAACAGATTGGGTGAGGCAACAAACGCGGGTAAACGACATCTTAGTTGAAATCAAGAAAAAGAAATGGGCATGGGCTGGACATGTAATGAGGAGGGAAGATAACCGATGGTCACTAAGAGCTACGGACTGGATTCCAAGGGAAGGGAAGCGTAGCAGGGGGCGGCAGAAAGTTAGGTGGGCAGATGACATTAAGACGTTTGCAGGGACAACATGGCCACAATTAGTACATGACCGGGGTAGTTGGAGAAGTATGGGAGAGGCCTTTGCCCTGCAGTGGGCGTAACTAGGCTGATGATGATGATGATGATGATGATGATGATGATGATGATGATGATGATGATGATGATGAATTCCTCCAATAGCACTGGTAGACTCGCCTCACTGGATAACGTTCTAGCGTTAAACGTTGCCAGGTTCATATTCCAATGGCGGCCTGTCCGGAGCCAGGGATTCTTAGCACCCTCTGCAACGTCGCAAGTCTGACTGCCGCCGTGGTAGTTGCTTCGCAGCTGCTGGGGACTGAGGGCCGGGGTTTGATTGTTGTGTTCATATAGGAGGTTGTGGCCAAGTACTGCACCAGGGTGGCCAATCCTGCTCTGGTGAGAGAGTGCGTTACCGGTTCTGGTCACCGGGATGAGGCCGCACTCCAGGCCTGTTTGTGCAATTTTCTCAACACACGGTTTTTTTTTCTGGTATTTTCCGGTGGAGAATTATGCACCCCGGGATTTGAATCACGGTCCTCTTGCACGGGAGGCGGATACTGTACCGTCCCCGCGGGAGTTAAATTTAAAAATAAATTGTGGGATTTTACGTGACAAAACCACTTTCTGATTATGAGGCACGCCGTAGTGGAGGACTCCGGAAATTTCGACTACCTGGGGTTCTTTAACGTGCACCTAAATCTATGTACACGGGTGTTTTCGCATTTCGCCCCCATCGAAATGCGGCCGCCGTGGCAGGGATCCGATCCCGCGACCTCGTGCTCAGCAGTCTAGCACCATACCAACTGGGTAACCACGGCGGGTCCCCCAGGAGTTGTACGCCTCATTTAATATACAGTGGTGCCCTATTTGATCAGTCAAGGTGGACCAATCTGAGCGGGGTTATACCGCACGGATGGCCCTCGGCTAGAAAACCTGGTATTTATGACCTGCACATGTGAGGCCATACATATTTGAAGATATATATATATTTTTGTAGGAGGGTTCCCGTACAGTGATAAAATAAAGGAAAAGACATTAAAAGAAAGAAAAAAAAAGAAAGAAAAAGGGGCGAAAAAAAGGAAAATAACAGGTGATTTGAACTCGTGACCCTTCGATGGTGCCCGGAAAGATAGCTCAGTCGGTTGGTTCGTCAGGCGCCAGGCTACTTTCAAGCGCCACAGCTCCTGCTCCAAGCCTCACACTTACGTGGAAAGGGACTCACGTTGTCCGCGATAGTCGGTTTTTGCATACTTTCATGGAGAAAGGCTGCTCGAGGAGAAGAGCGAACTCGAGCAGCTTTAGAGACAAGGAAAACTGCCTTAAAATATTTAGACTTAAGGGAAAGCTTCGTTAACAAACCATAACACGGTAATCAGAGCTCGAATACGACGGGAGAAATTATTGAGACGTGGAAAATTTCCTTGAAATAAATATGGTTTGCGAGACAAATGCTTGTAAGTATTGAACCTCTTAAAAGATGAGGGGAAATTTGCGCCCACCGAGAGGGCATCGTCCGTACGAGACCACCACCAGGCACCTTACTGAGACGTGGAGAGCTTTGCGGCCGGAACAAAGCCTCATGTCCCCGCCGGCCAAGAGGTGGAAACGCGCTTTCCGATCGCTCAAGGTTGCGCGGACATAGTATAACTCTAGCGTCTAGGAGAAGCTTAACCAGGTGCGATGGCGGCACGCATAGCGTGGGAAGCTAGCCGCCAGAATAACAATCTCAAGGACTGCTGCTGACGAGGGCGAAATACCTTCGTGTAATTATAATAACCCTAATAGGACTACTTTCGAAAGAAAAAAAAGGAAACGGCCCAGAGGGCTATACTGCGAGAGCTATCACTGATAGTTTTCTATATATATATATATATGTATATATATGTAAATATATATATATATATATATATATATATATATATATTCATCTCATCTATGGGATCGCATGCGCGCGCTGTTGCTTTGTCTCTGCGTGTAGTAGTCAAGAGAGCGAGTTTAAGGGCGGAGAAGAAGGAAGGAAAGGAAAGCAAAAACTGCAGCGCCGTGGTTTTAAAGCGCACCCGTGGTAGAGAATGGGAAGGCGATATAAGCGTGCGTAGCCATGATACGCACACGACAAACTGCCTTAAGATATTTAGGCTTGAGGGAAAGCTTCGGTAACAAACAATAGCACAGCAATCAGCACTCGAATATAATTATAACCCTAATAATAATTGTAAATATTCATCTCATCTATGGGATCTAATGCGCGCGCTGTTGCTTTGTCTCTGCGTGTAGTAGTTGAGAGAGCCAGTTTCAGGGAGGCGAAGAAGGAAGGAAAGGAAAGTCTCTGAAGCAAAATTGCAGCGCCGTGGTTTTAAAGCGCACCCGTGGTAGAGAAACGGAAGGCCATATAAGCGTACGTGGCCATGATACGCACACGACAAACTGCCTTAAAATATTTAGACTTGAGGGAAAGCTTCGTTAACAAACGATAGCACGGCAATCAGCACTCGAATATAATTATAACCCTAATAATAATTGTAAATGTTCATCTCATCTATGGGATCTAATGCGCGCGCTGTTGCTTTGTCTCTGCGTGTAGTAGTTGAGAGAGCCAGTTTCAGGGAGGCGAAGAAGGAAGGAAAGGAAAGTCTCTGAAGCAAAATTCCAGCGCCGTGGTTTTAAAGCGCACCCGTGGTAGAGAAACGGAAGGCGATATAAGCGTGCGTGGCCATGATGCGCACACGACAAACTGCCTTAAAATATTTAGACTTGAGGGAAAGCTTCGTTAACAAACGATAGCACGGCAATCAGCACTCGAATATAATTATAACCCTAATAATAATTGTAAATGTTCATCTCATCTATGGGATCTAATGCGCGCGCTGTTGCTTTGTCTCTGCGTGTAGTAGTTGAGAGAGCCAGTTTCAGGGAGGCGAAGAAGGAAGGAAAGGAAAGTCTCTGAAGCAAAATTGCAGCGCCGTGGTTTTAAAGCGCACCCGTGGTAGAGAAACGGAAGGCCATATAAGCGTACGTGGCCATGGTACGCACCCGACAAACTGCCTTATAGTCATTAGTCAGTATATAGTCATTATTCCGGCATTTTCGGTTTCAAGATTACCGGTTCCGGCGTTTCCGTTTCTTGGAGTTGCGCTGCGAGAATTTCAGTTTTGACGCCTATTAGACGATGGTGAGACGCCCGCGCGTGCTTAGCAGAGCTGTGGCAGTCACCATGAGAAGAATGCAAAGGGGACAAGCTGTTGTATTCCGCTGAAGTAGTAGTTCGTGGTCGCTGTTTTCCAAATGCACGAAACACGGCAGTGGTCTGTAAGTGCCCAGGCACTACATTCCACTGTATATACGTTGTCTTGTGGCACAACCCGTGGCAGGTTCTCGTGAAGCAGCGAACACGATCAGATCGCTGATTACAATATGCGGTGGTTCTTGGATGGAATCGCATTCACAGTTTAAACCGCAGCTGGTGCAATTAAAGCCTATCTATCGACGCGAAAGTAAACAGCGTTAAAAAAAACATAGCGTCACTTCCACTCGGAACAGGAAGCTGAAGCTACGTAAGTTCCGCTTGACGCCGGAAGCAAAGGAGGTGAGTGGGAGAGGAGCGTAGAGGAGGAGGGTAGGTTGGCGATGCTTAACCTGGTCGGCGGAAACGTGTATGGAGGGGCTTTAGTTACGGCGGCGCCCAGCTGTCGTCTGCTCGACGCGCCGCCGTCTCCTGAACACGCCGTCGTGCTTGCGTTTATTTCGTCATTTTCTCTATAATTGATTTCTGCACCTAGTATGTAAAAAAATAATAATACAATAAAATTACTGCTTTGCCATGACTGGAGGTTCGTCGCTTCTGTCAAACGATGCCGTCTGCACAATGTACACGCGCGCAGACGGCCCGCGCGTATGTCTATGGTTTGTCTGGTAACTCGGCAGAGTGTTTGAAAGATGAGAGGATGACCACACCTAGTACATCCCGACGAAAGAACTACTGTTGCGTAGCAGGTTGTGAATCCGCATACAGTAGGTTGAAAGGTGAGGCCAAGCTCTCGCTCTTCGTCGTCCCGAAAGATGAACAAAGGCGCCGAGTATGGGAGCGCTATCTTCACCGCACCGATCAGCCCTTGGAAGCTACCGACACAATTTGTAAGCGGCACTTTTAGGCAGAGTACATACTGAGACATTATGTGCATATCATTGACGGCCAAGAAGCATCTGCACAACGTGGAAAGCCTGCACTGCGGTCTGATGCCGTACCCACAATCATGCCGTCTCTTTCAGAGTGTCGCTACGAAGAGCCCCCACACAAACAGGCCACGCGAAAGAGCTAAGTATGGACAGCTGGGCTAGTTGGCTTTGATTAGCATTATGAAACATCGTTCCAGCGCACAATTGAACACGGACGAGAAGAGAAAGACAACACGAACGCCGAACTTCAACTGTATTTTATTCATGGAAAACAGGGCTTTATGTACACAGGAGGATGGGGGGGGGGGGGCTGTTAGTGGATAGGACCACCCAAAAGTATTTCCTTGTTCTAGGCAACAGTCACCAGAAGTGTCAAAACAAAAGAAGAAAGGAATAAAAGCAAAAAGTGAAAAAAGGTGAAAAAGCCTTTCCCTCTCTTTTCTTCCCCTCTTTTGTAGATCACTCCGTACAATCTTGCTCATCTCCCGCCCTACCTAGCTGATTCGACACACGCGTTTGTCCTGAGATTATCAACTTCTTTTTTCCCGAGTCCAACAGAAGGAGTGCTGACACAGTAATCGTTTTCATTGGAGATACAAAATGCTTCAAAAATTTCTCGGTTTTTCTGATTGCTATATTTCAGCAACACACGTGTTCGTTCGAAAAACGCCTTGCATGCTGGCTTGTGCGAGCAACGGCGAATGTGGTCGGCTAAATGACCAGCGCCACTTAGTGAAGTAGCATTCCTGCGATGCTCTAGCAAGCGTTCATTCAGACAGCGCCCGGTTTGGCCAATATAGCATTTCCCACAGGCGAGGGGAATACTA
This sequence comes from Dermacentor andersoni, assembly GCF_023375885.2. Classification (NCBI taxonomy): domain Eukaryota; kingdom Metazoa; phylum Arthropoda; class Arachnida; order Ixodida; family Ixodidae; genus Dermacentor; species Dermacentor andersoni. The sequence goes on along the minus strand of NC_092819.1, from coordinate 183,004,972 downwards.
TACCTAACACCGACGTCACATTCAACGAGGGTTTTGGTGTGCTTTATTTTGCAGGCTGGCTTCTTCTGGGATTCGTTTACTAGGCGACACATTCGTCCCAGCTTTTCCGGTGCTGAAAACACAACACGCACCCCGCACCTGTCGCCAACCTTCTTGAGGCGGTGAGAAACCTGGTGCCAATAGGGTACTTCGACAGGGCGCTTTAGTGGGCGTGCGTCTTTTTTCAGCCTGCGCCTCCCACCAACCTTTACCTCGCGAATCTGGCTATCTACCACCGAGGCCACGATTTCTCCGTGGAACCCAGCCTTCTCCAGACGCCTTAGCTGGGCGTCCACGCTGTCACAAACTTGATGCTCGCATGACTTCTCTACAGCAGGGAGAACACCACGCACACTCGTCGAGGTCAGACGTGCCTAACCGCTGCTCCACGGCACGTACTTCGACTCGAACCGCCGCCCCCAGCCGGGGGCCCCCGAGGCACCGCGAGCGGCACGCCTGGCCTCAAGACCCCGGCGGCTCCGGCTACCCAGCTCCGTGCATTTTCATCGGAAGTTAAGCATCACCTGAGTGAGTAATGCTACTATCTTCACCATACTCTAACCAACGAGACCACATCGCTGATCGCTGCGTTCGAAATAGCAGCTAAGTCAAACGACACCACGGCTCGGTAGGCCCGGCCAGTCAGTGCACAGCATGGACACAGACGAACCTGTGGGCGACACCGAAGAATCAGGAGCTGCATTCACGCTGGTCACTTCGATCAGACGCACGCAAGAAACACAGAACGTTGTCCTCCGCCTCGGAAACCGCATCAACCTGGCTACCGCATCGGCATCCCACCTCACAAACGATATAGTCACGGCCGCCACACTGACTGCATCAGAAACCAAGGACCTCGACATCCACATCAGGCGTACCCAGAACTTCATAATCGCTTCCACGAAGCGAGAATCAACGCTGCAGAAAATTCTCGCCTTGCGCACAGTCGTACACAACGGCACCGAGCACCAAGCCACAGCTTACAACGCCAGCGAGCCAGGAAAAACTCGCGGAGTAGTTAGAGGACTACCAATAGAAATCCCGGACGACAAAAATTGGCGCGTACATCACCGTCAGGGACGCCGAACTTCTCAGAACACGACGCCTCGGCAAGAGTGAATACGTCCTGATCACAGTAAGAGGCCCAAAGCTCCCGCGCGTCGCACTAGTGGGACGGGTAGTCACAACGGTGGCTCCCTACAGGCCCAACGCGGTACAGTGCGCATTATGCCACATCATAGGACACCGAACGGACGTCTGCCCCACAGCACAAGACTACATTGCGTGTGAAGGATGCGGCACCCAATTCACCCCGGGAACTTACCCTAAATACACACCCCACGACTGCGACATGAAATGCTTAAATTGTGAAGGCGCGCACAGCTCCCGAGACCCCACCTGCCCCAAAAAACAAGCCGCCGACAAGGCCACTCGAACAGCTGCCTACAGGAGAGATCATCCAGAATGTTCTATACCAAAGCCCAAGCGAAACAATTTGCAGGCAAAGGGACAACAGCCGCCGCACAATACAAAATATAATTTCCCCCACATAAGTACGCACAGCCGCTTCGCAGCGCTGGAAGAAATAGAACAAATCAAACAATCCATCGAAGTGGACGCGCAGACACAGGGCAACATTCCAAAACAAGCAGAAAGAACAAAACAATACGACAAAACGTATGCCATGGCAGCCCGGACCATAAAGCTCAAGCCCGTGCAAGGGGACATCGTACGGCCTCAAACATCAAAAACCGCAGGACCATTACAGCCACTGGAGAAAGGGCCAACGTCCGCTCGGCAGCCACACCACACAGCCATGCAAGAAGGAACATCCAAAGACAGAAGTGAGGACCACCCGACCGACCAACCACCCAGGCCACAACCCACGCAGGTAAGTCAGTCAGCCACTCCGACACCACACGACAGCCATGTTCCCAGCTACATTACTGACATCTTGCGCAGACTCGACAACGTAGAGAAACGGGAACGCCACCGTGAACACGCGCATGAACTCATCACAAACCAGCTAACAGTGAGCATAGAACAACTGACCTCACGCTCTGAGCAACCTTATGCTGAACTAACTTCACAAATGAATATGCTAGTAGAGAGCATTTTTCGAAAAATAAACTTTCAAACTTTCAGAGCATTTGTACTCTCAGACGTACGGTAGAAAGCATGCAGCAACGTAGTCACGCACTCGAAACACGCACTCGAAACACGCACTCGAAACACAATAAAGGCCAGGATACATGGAGCGAATATGCGTCGAATAGTCGGCGTTCAACGCCCGGCGGCGTACGCGCGACGCGCGGCGGCGGAGAAAACGTCGTTCGCCGCCAATCCAGCTGGCGCAGAAAAGTTCGTCGGGCGGCGACGATACCGGAAGCGGCAAACGAACGGCGCCCCAAAGCGAGCCAATCAGGTCTCACTATCTGCCCCGACTTCCGGCTAGGCTTCCCCGCTTGTCCGTGTATCCCGAACCCGCTCTATCGTTCGCGCCGGTCTCCCACTTTTCGCATTCATGGCATCCAAGGCGGCGCGGCTGGAATTTAACAAGTTAATAACAGCCATGGTTAGACAAGCTCACGTGCGCTACTTTCGGGTCTGCTTGCTTCGGCCGCGCGCGCGTTGAGCCACAGAACACAGCCGCGGAGTCGGAGGAGCCGAAAGTTGTTTACCCGCCCAGTGTTGCCACAACGCATAGCATCGCCACTTTCTTGTAAACTACATCGGCACATGAATGTCTCAAACACATAAAAAAAACTAGAAATCATTTCTAAACAAAATTTTACGCGTTTTTAGAGTGTTCCGTAATTCAAAAGCGATAACAATTGTCGTTAAAGTTTTTTTTTGTCATGTGTTTCACGACAGCGCATTTGCCTCGTCTAGCCACACTGATAACGCAGCGACTCGCCGGCGGCGGCCGGTCTCTCTTCGCTCCATGTAGCGCAGCCCGACGAACATACGGCGTCGCGCCGCGGCAGATTTTCTGCCGCCCGAACTTCGTCGTGAAAGTTCGCTCCATGTATTCTGGCCTAAACGGCATCTTCGCAAGCGAACAGACACTACACCAACCGAGGGCCCCAGCAAGAAGGCCACACACGACACCGACAGTGAATCCACACACGAATATGGCCAGCCCTAAAACAGAGGCACCCCCCAACACATTCAATTCAACCTCAAGCCACGTGTCACCCCAAATAACAATCTGGCAATGTAACTGTAGAGGCAAAACAACAACTTCGCTCAATTCATTCTCACAGCACCACACAAACCAGATATTATCCCCTTGCAGGAAACAGTTGGCCCAATAACCCTTCCAGGATAAAGCGCCTACTCGAGCCCAAGCATTACACAAAAACTAAGAAAACGCTCTCTCGGCAAGGAAACAACACCGTCGACTCACACGCCCACTATGACAACCACACTTATAGCGAACAAGCACACTACGACCCTAATTTCCACAGACTCCATCAACACGGCCACAGAAGAAACTGTACACACGCGCAGCTGCTTCTACGGAACGTACAACCTAGACGTAATAAACACCTATCGCTCCCCAAAAGCACTGAGGTATGGCCCACAATGGCGCAAACACCTCAACAATTACAGCACACGTGATACCATCTGGTTGGGAGACTTCAATAGCCAACACATAGAATGGGGCTACACCTGTAACAAACCCAATGGAAAACAACTCCTACTCCTCTCCGAAGAATTCCACTTCAGCCTAGCTAATGACATCACCCAACACACGCACACAGGGAACTCAGTAGAACGCGACACCAACCCAGATCTCACCTGGACACGAATAACACACGAACCGAAATGGGAAAACAAACAGGAAACACTCGGTAGTGACCACTGCATCATCACTACAAGCATCACAATACCAAAAAAGAAACGCAAACGCACAAGCAACAAAGGATGCCCAATTGGCCCTGCTGCACTGACGGACTGGACAAAATTCCGAGCTACTCTTGAAAACCTTACATCATCTACGTGGGATGAGTGGACGCAGAATGTAACCTCAACCTGCACCAAACATACCGCCGCCATACAACGCACAGACGAGCTCTCCGAAGTAGATGGTCATCTTCTGACCCTCTGGGACAAACGACACAAATTAGTGAAACAGTGGAAAAGAAACAAACATAACAAGCAACTACAGAAACGCATTCAGGAACTCACAGAAGAAGCTGAAACATATGCCGATAACCTCACCGCCTCCAATTGGATACACACATGCGAACAGGCAGGGGAATCACTACACACAAAAAATCCCTGGACACTTTTTCGCAGGCTTCTGGGGCAACCCCCGCGAAAGAACCATCTTGCCGAAATCCAACTCACTCACAATATAACGGATGAAGAGCTTGCCAAACAGTTTGCAGAGGTATTTTTTCCGACGGCCAGCTCACAGCCAAAAACGCCACACTTACAAAGCTATCAAAACAACCTACCACACGAAGCAGATGCACCGTTCACAATGCAAGAGCTTCTCACGGCAATTAACAACACCAAACGCAATACCACCCGAGGAACAGACGGCATCACTAACAAGATGCTGGCCAATCTACTGGCGAAACAACAGAAAAAACTTCTCGAATACATAAACACACTTTGGGAAATAGGCGAGGTTCCACCAAGCTGGAAACACGCCTCTATTATACCAATCCCTAAACTTGGCAAATCACCCAACCCAAAACATTTCCGACCTATATTACTGACCTCATGCGCAGGCAAAGCCATGGAAAAAATGGTTGTAGCACGGCTTCACTGGCTCCAGGAACGAGACCAAACATCAGACCCGAGAGTCATCGGATTCCGCTCTCATATGAACACACAAGACGCCATGTAAATGATATGCGAAGATGTATATGCCACAGAAAGTACCAGCCAAATCAGAGCAGTTGTGGGACTTAATGTCAAGGGCGCCTTCGACAATGTCACCCACACTGCTGTACAAGAAGGCCGCCGAAGACTTAAACCAGCCCCGCGCATGACACAATACACACACAATTTTCTTCACGATCGCACAGTCAGCGTCAAGGTAAATGAAGAGGAATATCAGAAGCGTTATCTCACGCGGGGAGTACCTCAGGGATCGATCTTATCCCCGATTCTCTTCTCCATGGCCTTGGACAGTGTCAGCGCGCAGCTGCAAAACGTACCTGACCTAGGATACAGCATCCATGCAGACGCATTACACTATGGGCACATACAGGGTCTCCAGGTGACATCGAAAGCACACTACAACAAGCGATCAACGTCATCCACTCCCATCTCAAAGAAATTGGTCTTTCCATCTCACCGGAAAAATCAGAACATATCGTAGTCACGAACCAAAGAGGTCACTCAGCAAACCACTACCGCAACCTCATCTATCTCCGAATTGAAAATGAACCAATCCCAAGACGCAAAACAATTCGCATTCTCTGATTCCACATCCAAGATGATGGCAAGGCCGACACTTGGATGCAAAAAACTACACAAAAACTTCGCCAATTTAAACGACTGCTATACCGCATCATCATCACAATAGTGCAGCGGTGGCGTAGAGGTAGAACACCCGCCTCGCGTGCAAGAGGTCCGTGGTTCGAATCCCGGTGCTGCGCAATTTTCCACCGGATTAAAAAAAATCCGCGTGTTGATAAAATCGCATAAACAGGCCGGGAGTGTGGCCTGATCCCGGTGACCAGAACCGGTAACGCACTCCCTCACCAGAGCAGGATTGGCCACCCTGGTGCAGTACTTGGCCACAACCTCCTATATGAACACAACAATCAAACCCCGGCCCTCAGTCCCCAGCAGCTGCGAAGCAACTGACCACGGCGGCGGTCAGACCTGCGACGCTGCAGAGGGTGCTAAGAATCCCTGGCTCCGGACAGGCCGCCATTGGAATATGAACCTGGCAACGTTTAAAGCTAGAACGTTATCTAGTGAGGCGAGTCTAGCAGTGCTATTGGAGGAATTAGAGGGCAGTAAATGGGATACAATAGGCCTCAGTGAAGTTAGGAGGCCAAAAGAAGCATATACAGTGCTAAAAAGCGGGCACGTCCTGTGCTACGGGGGCTTAGCGGAGATACGAGCACTAGGAGTCGGATTCCTGATTAATAAGAACATAGCTGGTAACATACAGGAATTCTATAGCATTAACGAGAGGGTGGCAGGTCTTGTTGTGAAACCTCATAGGAGGTACAAAATGAAGGCTATACAGGTCTACGCCCCTACATCCAGTCATGATGACCAGGAAGTCGAAAGCTTCTATGAAGACGTGGAATCAGTGATGGGTAAAGTCAAAACAACATACAGTATACTGATGGGCGACTTCAATGCCAAGGTAGGCAAGAAGCAGGCTGGAGACAAGGCAGTGGGGGAATATGGCATAGGCACTAGGAATAGCAGGGGGAGAGTTATTAGTAGAGTTTGCGGAACAGAATAATATGCGGATAATGAATACCTTCTTCCGCAAACGAGATAGCCGAAAATGGACGTGGAGAAGCCCGACCGGCGAGACTAGAAATGAAATAGACCTCATACTCTGCGCTAGCCCTGGCATCATACAAGATGTGGACGTGCTCAGCAAGGTGCGCTGCAGTGACCATAGGATGGTAAGAACTCGAATTAGCCTAGACCTGAGGAGGGAACGGAAGCAACTGGTACAAAGAAGTCGATCAATGAGTTAGTGGTAAGAGGGAAAATAGAGGAATTCCAGATCAAGCTACAGAACAGGCATTCGGCTTTGACTCAGGAAGAGGACCTTAGTGCTGAAGCAATGAACGACAATCTTGTGGGCATCATTAAGGAGTGTGCAATGGAAGTCGGTGGTAACTCCGTTAGACAGGATACCAGTAAGCTATCGAAGGAGACGAAAGATCTGATCAAGAAACGCCAATGTATGAAAGCCTCTAACCCTACAGCTAGAATAGAACTGGCAGAACTTTCGAAGTTAATCAACAAGCGTAAGACAGCTCACATAAGGAAGTATAACATGGATAGAATTGAACATCCTCTCAGGAACAGAGGAAGCCTAAAAGCAGTGAAGAAGAAACTAGGTATTGGCAAGAATCAGATGTATGCGTTAAGAGACAAAGCCGGCAATATCATTACTAATATGGATGAGATAGTTCAAGTGGCTGAGGAGTTCTATAGAGATTTATACAGTACCAGTGGCACCCACGACGATCATGGAAGAGAGAATAGTCTAGAGGAATTCGAAATCCCTCAGGTAACACCGGAAGAAGTAAAGAAAGCCTTGGGAGCTATGCAAAGGGGGAAGGCAGCTGGGGAGGATCAGGTAACAGCAGATTTGTTGAAGGATAGGGGGCAGATTGTTCTAGAGAAACTGGCCACCCTGTATACGTAATGCCTCAGGACTTCGAGCGTACCGGAATCTTGGAAAAACGCTGACATAATCCTAATCCATAAGAAAGGGGACGCCAAAGACTTGAAAAATTATAGACCGATCAGTTCGATCAGGACACATCGGACCGATCTGTCCGTTACCTAGAAAGTATTTACTAAGGTAATTGCAAATAGAATCAGGAACACCTTAGACTTCTGTCAACCAAAGGACCAGGCAGGATTCCGTAAAGGCTACTCAACAATAGACCATATTCACACTATCAATCAAGTGATAGAAAAATGTGTGTAATATAACCAACCTTTATATATAGCTTTCATTGATTACGAGAAAGCGTTTGATTCAGTCGAAACCTCAGCAGTCATGGAGGCATTGCGGAATCAGGGTGTAGACGAGCCGTATGTAAAAATACTGAAAGATATCTATAGCGGCTCCACAGCCACCGTAGTCCTTCATAAAGTAAGCAACAAAATCCCAATAAAGAAAGGCGTCTGGCAGGGAGATACGATCTCTCCGATGCTATTCACAGCGTGTTTGCAGGAGGTATTCAGTGACCTGGATTGGGAAGAATTGGGGATAAGAGTTAATGGAGAATACCTTAGTAACTTGCGATTCGCTCATGATATTGCCTTGCTTAGTAACTCAGGGGACCAACTGCAATGCATGCTCACTGACCTGGAGAGGCAAAGCCGAAGGGTGGGCCTAAAAATTAATCTGCAGAAAACTAAATTAATGTTTAACAGTCTCGTAAGGAAACAGCAGTTTACAATAGGTAGTGAGGCACTGGATGTTGTAAGGGAATACATCTACTTAGAACAGGTAGCGACTGCGGATCCGGATCATGAGACTGCAATAATCAGAAGAATAAGAATGGGCTGGGGTGCCTTTGGCAGGCATTCTCAGATCATGAACAGCAGGTTGCCATTATCCCTCAAGAGAAAAGTTTATAACAGCTGTGTCATACCAGTACTCACGTACGGGGCGAAAACCTGGAGGCTTACGAAAAGGGTTCTACTTAAGTTGAGGACGACGCAACGAGCTATGGAAAGAAAAATGATAGGTGTAACGTTAAGGGATAAGAAAAGAGCAGATTGGGTGAGGGAACTAACGCGAGTTAATGATATCTTAGTTGAAATCAAGAAAAAGAAATGGGCATGGGCAGGACACGTAATGAGGAGGGAAGATAACCGATGGTCATTAAAAGTTACGGAATGGATTCCAAGGGAAGGAAAGCGTAGTAGAGGGCGGCAGAAAGTTAGGTGGGCGGATGAGACTAAGAAGTTTGCAGGGACAACATGGCCACAATTAGTACATGACCGGGGTAGGTGGAGAAGTATGGGAGAGGCCTTTGCCCTGCAGTGGACATAACCAGGCTGATGATGATGATGATGATGATGATACCGCATCACACGGAGAAACAAAGGAATTCGCGAGCACCATCTATGCAGAATAGTCTCAGCATTTGCAGTACCCACTATTCTATACCAGCTGCCATACCTTCACCTCACAAAAACGCAGCGCACAAAACTGGATAACCTGTACAGGCAACTCGCCAAAATTACTTTAGGACTTCCAAGATACGCGCCAAATCACAGAGTAAGCCAAACCGACATACTTCCAAATATTAGCAGACTATTGGACGTCCACACAGAATCAGAAATAAGTAGATTGAAACGATCACACCAAGGTCAAGCGCTGCTTAAAGATCTCGGACATTCTCAAGACAACATGTCTGAAATAACGCTGCCACCTCCACCATGGCAAGCGCTTGACAACATTCACACGTTGCCGATTCCCCGAAACATGGACCCGCCAACAGACCAAGGAAGAAGACAAGCACGCGCAAAACACACCCAACATAATCCCCCGGACACCACTGTGTACTACACAGACGCATCCCCGGGTACAGACCCCACAACACACCACACGGCGACAGCGGATGCAGTTTTTTGCTATAGCTCTTTTTACGAGCTTGGAGTGGGCCGATTGATAATTAAGAATTTGTTTTTTAGACCGTGGCTTGTACTGCCAGCACACGCGCGCTTCATGAAAAATAAGCATAAGAACCCGGAAATTTTGAAGCAATTTGTATCTCCAATGAAAACGATTACAGTGTCAGTGCTCCTTCAGTTGTACTCAGAAAAAAAGAACTTGATTATCTCAGGGCAAACGGGTGTGTCGAATCAGCTAGGTTGGGTGGGAGATGAGCAAGATTGTACTGAGTGATGTAAAAAAGAGGATAAGAAAAGAGAGGGAAAGGTTTTTTCACCTTTCTTTCGCTTTTTGCTTTTATTCCGTTCTTCTTTTTGTTTGACACTTCTAATGACTGTTGCCTAGACCAAGGAAATATTTTTGGGTGGTCCTGCGCACTAGCAGCCCCCCCCCCCCTCCCCCTGTGTACAAAAGCCCTGTTTTCCATGAATAAAATACAGTGCAAGTTCGGCGTTCGTGTTGTCTTTCTCTTCTCGTCCATGTTCAATTGTGCGCTGGAATGATGTTTCATAATGCTAATCAAAGCCAACTAGCCCAGCTGTCCATACTTGGCTCTTTCGCGTGGCCTGTTTGTGTGGGGGCTGCTCGTAGTGACACTCTGAAAGAGACGGCATGATTGTGGGTACGGCATCAGACCGCAGTGCAGGCTTTCCACGCTGTGCAGATGCTTCTTGGCCGTCAATGATATGCACATAATGTCTCAGTATGTACTCTGTCTAAAAGTGCCGCTTAGAAATTGTGTCGGTAGCTTCCAAGGGCTGATCGGTGCGGTGAAGATAGCGCTCCCATACTCGGCGCCTTTGTTCATCTTTCGGGACGACGAAGAGCGAGAGCTTGGCCTCACCTTTCAACCTACTGTATGCGGATTCACAACCTGCTACGCAACAGTAGTTCTTTCGTCGGGATGTACCAGGTGTGGTCATCCTCTCATCTTTCAAACACTCTGCCGAGTTACCAGACAAACCATAGACATACGCGCGGGCCGTCTGGGTGGTCCTGCGCACTAGGAGCCCCCCCCCCCCTCCCCCTGTGTACAAAAGCCCTGTTTTCCGTGAATAAAATTCAGTTGAAGTCCGGCTTTCGTGTTGTCTTTCCCTTCTCGTCCGCGTTCAATTATGCGCTGGAACGATGTGTCATAATGCCACGCGAAAGAGACCGACCTCACAAACAATAGATGAAGGCCAACCATTAAAGAGAACGCCCCAGCTAAGAGCTGAACCGTCACTTACATTGGAGTCATATGAAAATGGAAAGCTGCGCGAGCTCGAAGGCAAGGCATTTGAGCTCGGGGATGTCCTCCCGCCAACCGAGCACTGGGCAATACAGAAGTTTTGTAATTACGATGGAATTGCTTATGTTTTGGCCTCCCTCAGCCGTGATACTGAAGTCGCAGCATTGAAAAGACCGTGCTCATGAATTACGGGCCTGATCCAAGTGTGGTCATTTGTCGGACATATGTTCGGAAGAAACAAGTCTCCGAAACAATATGCGACAATGTTGATGATGCAAAGAAAGTCCTGTACGCCGCAGACTCCCTCCATCCTTGTAGAGGTGCAGGTAAACCGAACGATTTCACAAAGGTAGCCCTTACGAAGACACCCCAGCAGCAAATCTCCCATTCAGATGACCTTGTCTTCAGTACCAAGTGCACAGGAGCAGCAAATCAAGAAGGTTAATGTATACAAAAGTTGTTTGAGATGTTGCTTGCACGTATATTTTGAAATTAGCTAATCGTCACCAAGATCTAACCAAAGAACGAGTTCGTATGACCCTCAATGCTACTATTCACGAATAGTACATGGCTATGTTCGGAACAGTTGCGCGTGTAAGAGGACGAACACAGGAAAGTAACGAGATAGATGGAAAGAGCGTGTATCGACCGGGTCCCGGTCGAAGAAACCAACAGCAGGCATGTCAAGACAACAGTGAACCCTTATATTTATTGCGCTGGGCACTTTATACCAGAGCGAGGGAAAGGCGGAAGTGGAAATAGAGGGCAAGGAAAGGAACTTGTCGTTCCAGCGTGCCAAGATAGCTTGTGGCCGTTGAACTGATACGATACATTTTCCCCTTCAACGCCGTTGGTTTGTCTGCTGGAAGTTTTGATCGTATCCCAGACGTTCAGGAGGACGGGTGTGACGCAGCGACCTTCGTTGTGGCAGAACTTGTTGCGAAGGTGGCTGCGTACAACTAACTTGTTGCGAAGGTGGCTGAGTACAACTAACTTGTTGCGAAGGTGGCTGCGTACAACTTGCCACTGGCGCACTTGAGTAGGACGTGCGAGATTCTAGAGAGGCCGGAACCTGGCCTTCATGGCAATGCTCTTTGTCTGTAATGCCCTCAAAAGGTTCGCTCGTTGCCAAGAGGTGCTGCCGATTATGGCGTAAGGTGTTACGGTCCTGCGTTTCCACATAGAAGGAACGTGGTCCGACTGATCCAAGCACTTTGGCTTTTCGTGCCCATGCCGTCCCCTTTATGCGAACGACGTCGTTGCTCTTGAGGCCAGGAGGTACGCGCCTGTTGTGCTTGCCCTGCTTGTGCTTTCTGACTCGCGTGGCAGCAAGGGGTCCGAAGTCCGGTATGGGTGGGCGCAAACGTCTTCCTTGCAGCAGCTCCCCTGGTGAGCGGCCATCCTCCAGTGGACTTGCTCTGTAATTCACGACGCCAAGCCGAAAGTTTTCATTCGCATCCTTTGTCTTTTTTAGAATGCGCTTTATTATCTGTACACCTTTCTCGGCAAGACCGTTTGACTGAGGGTACTCTGGGCTGGATGTGACACGTTTGAAATCGAACTGCTGAGCAAATAGCGCAAATTCATGGCTGGCAAACTGTGGGCCATTATCTGTGGAAACTTCGGTCGGTATACCATAACGAGAAAATATGGCCCCCAATTTTTGTATCACAGAACTGGCTGTGGTATTAGGCAATAGTTCCACGTCAGGGAAGTTCGACATTGAGTCATAGGCGCACAGGTAATGTTGGTCGCCGTACTGAAACAAATCAACACGGCACCAGGCTTGTGTGGGTGTTGGGCGCAAGATGAGTGGTTCTGACTGCTGCTTATACACATAAGTCTGGCACACTGGACATTTGTGGATTAGCATTTCAATTTCAGCATTTAGATTTTGCCAGTATACTAACTGTCTTGCTCGGGCTTTGCATTTTCCGATGCCGAGATGCCCTGCATGAATGCGTTTTAATATTTCCAAGCGCAAGTTACTTGGCACTACCACCTTCGTTCCCTTTAAAAGGATTCCTTTTACTACAGAGAGCTCAGAAGCAACAGGCCTTAGCGGACCTTCCACAGCACACCCTTGCCCAAGCTTTTGTAGTACCTGATTGAGATATATGTCACGCTCACCCCAGTATTCACAAACGCACCTCGACTTGACCCTCCACTCGAAATGCTCCTTGAGGGCGGTTTTTCATTTCACAAATCGCCCTCCACTTGAAACGCGCCTTGAGTGAAGGAAAGCTCGAGCGCTTTACTCCAGAATCTCAAGGTAGCCTCGCAGCTACCTTGAATCGCTCCTCGAGTGAAGTTAGTGCGTAAACATGGCTGCCTTGCGATCTGTCGCTCGCCTCGTCAGCTTTTTCCGATGGACGCCAGTTGCCTCCGTAGCTTTTCTTGGGTTAACCGTTCTGCGCATTCTCAAGGGCTACGTTTTAGGAACTGGTGCCGTCGTCTGGAGCGCATCGGCAAGGAAATCGTTTCACTGCGGCGCCGAGACAGATCGGTCGTCCTGTCAAGAAGACTGCGAGCTAGTGCAGTGACTGTCGTCTTACTCCGTGCATGAGCCAACTGATGACCTGCACACGGGTACTCTTCGTGCCAGCGCTCCGAAACTACTATCAGCGTCAGTGCATTCATGTGTTTCTCGCGATTCATCGTAGAAAGCCGCATCAGTTCAAGCACGGCGCGATACATAACTGCGGCGGACTTCGAACTTGTAAAAAGAAAACAGCTACGAAGATTCCCGTTATTAGTGCGTGTATTGCCTGTGTGCTTGTGTTGCTTGCGCGAGCGCCGTAAGTCGCCCCGTCGGCGCTGTTTGTACTCGGGCAGATCATCACTGCCTACGCTAATCCAAGGACGGCGAAGCACACCGCAGCAAAGCGAGCATCTCTGTAAACGAGCAGGTGAGTTCACTTTAATTTTTGCAATTTTCTTTAATTTGATGCGGCTAGTTGCGCTAAGGAAAATAAGAAATGTACTGTAATTTTGCGCTGACCGTGTGCGGTTGGTGCAATTTAAAGTCATAAGCAATAATTAGTAATCCTTGCTTCAAACCATTCACTTTAATTAGCTTGTCATCCCTATGAAGATCCGAGCTCAACGAGGAAGTCACCGACCATGAAATGGCATTCAGAATTATACCTGCACGTACACACAGGTTAATGTAATGTTTTGTTCGAATAAAAAAGACAGAATAACAATACAACAGAGTGGAGTTGTTGTACATCACACAATTTTTTTATTCCGATAAATGAAGGTGTAGTAATGTAGGGACAGCTCCTAATACAGAGAGGGCTAGCAAGTGGTAGCAGATATATCTCGTACACCTTTCTTGCGAATATCCCAGCTCTCTATAGGGTTCATTATTTATGTGTTAAGTGTTAGATCGCTGTATGTCGGGACCAGCCAAAAAATGTTTTTTTTTGCAAATAAAAATAAATAAAAACAATATGAGCTAATTATTGTAAAAAAATATCGCGCTCTAGAACACAAAATTCTTAAACGAATGTATTATTACGAAATGTAAACTAAATACAACGAATACAGTACTTAAGCTAGTGTTCATGGACCTTTTTTAACGTCATTGTATGTTTATTACCAACCCCTTCTCTTATGCAGGAACCAGGTTGCCAACAAACGCACGAAGAGCAACTGCCTTTCCAACTGTGCTGTGTGTGCTGCGTATGCATTGGTGTGCAAGTGGAAGAGAGGTCCAGTTAATGTCCTGCTGCACTATAATAGCCGTCGAAATGTTCTGCTTAAGACATCTGTCACTTTTCTGATATCCTACCAGCTGAAACATCACCACGAAAAGCAGTTTGACTGCATGAATTTGCCTTCATAGACACGTTGTAGCTGAAGTCATTGTATTTTTCATCTAGATGTCCTTTCTTCAGTCATACATATTAAGACAGTATGTACCTCTTAATAATTTCTGGTCAATTGAAGTGCCAATTTTTTTCTAAAGCAATAAGTTAACATTATTCTCGCCTTTTTGTTCTTTGATAGTATGCAATACAGCGTGAACTCTTATCATACAAACAGAAGCAGTAATGAAGGAGAATTAAGAAAGGGGGTTAACCGAGGGGCGCGATTTTTAATAATCATATCATGAGAAGCCAACAAGCAATGTCACCAAATACAGCATACGGAAGATTACTTGTACTTACTAATTGAATGAAAGAAATTATAAATTAATAGCAATGAAAGTGGATGAAGAAACAACTTGCCACAGGTGGGGAATGATCTAGTTCTAGTAGTAGTAGTAGTTCGTTCTAGTAGTAAAATATAAATACACAAGAAAGTGGATGGGAAAACGGCGCCGTGGTAGCTCAATTGGTTAGAGCATCGCATGCCTATGGCAAGTTGTTTTCTCATCCACTTTCATAGCCATTAATTTGTAATTTCTTTTATTCAATTAGTAAGTACAAGTAATTTCTCCTATGTTGTCCTTGGTGCCTTCGCTTGCTTGTTTCCAAGGATATAAACCGAAGTAGTAGTACTGCTGACAAATATATTGTCACGTGGTAGTGACGCCAAAGAACACAGTAGCAGTACTGTGAAAGACAAAACTAGCTTTTATTGGGCGAACCTGTGCCCACAAAACAGGCTACACTTAAAGCACAACGATAGCGGCGAACACAGTCGGCGATCGTCGAAAATCTGATCAGTGGGTCAAGCGCGTCGGCTTTTATAGAGCAGTCGTCGAATGTTCCAGACTAATCGTTTGGACCCGCGTGCCTTCCACAAAGTTCTACACCATTCGCGTTACGCGATGAAATCAGATAACACAAGGTTCGGCGACAACAGACAGCCGGGTAGAAGCATCGATAACTTTCCAGAAACGTCGGATACATGCAGGCGCGTCCCTCGCTGTGCGATTACAGTTGTTAAGCGGCGAAACGTGGTCGCCCGATAAAGATAAGTACACGTGTCAATACCCCCCTCTTAAAAAGCATCGACCCGATGCTGCAAACAAACGAAGCTAATAAACAAAAGCACTCGTAGCAAACAAAAGAACAAAAATGACGAAGTTCGTCAGCGTCCGTAAAAGGGTTTAAGGCGCACCACGTGGACCACTTCAGATCGTGCGCGGCGCCGCTGTGAATGCGAAATGCCGTCTGGCACGACCTCATAGTCCAGAGCGCCAATACGTCGGATGACCTTGTAGGGTCCGAAATAGCGTCGGAGTAGTTTCTCACTGAGTCCTCGTCGGCGTATCGGGGTCCAAACCCAAACACGGTCGCCGGGCTGGTACTCAACAAAGCGTCGTCGGAGGTTGTAGTGTCGGCTGTCGGTCCTCTGTTGGTTCTTGATCCGCAGGCGGGCGAGCTGTCGGGCTTCTTCGGCGCGCTGGAGATAGATAGCGACGTCAAGATTTTCCTCGTCAGTGACGTGTGGCAGCATGGCGTCGAGCGTCGTCGTCGGGTTCCTGCCGTAAACCAGCTTAAACGGCGTGAGCTGTGTCGTTTCTTGCACCGCCGTGTTGTAAGCGAAGGTTACATACGGCAGGACCGCGTCCCACGTCTTGTGCTCGACGTCGACGTACATTGCTAGCATGTCGGCGAGGGTCTTGTTCAGGCGCTCGGTGAGACCATTCGTTTGCGGATGGTAGGCAGTTGTCCTCCTGTGGCTTGTCTGGCTGTATTGCAGAATGGCTTGTGTGAGTTCTGCCGTAAAAGCCGTTCCTCTATCAGTGATGAGGACTTCTGGGGCACCATGTCGCAGCAGGATGGTCTCGACAAAAAATTTCGCCACTTCGGCTGCGCTGCCTTTTGGTAGAGCTTTAGTTTCAGCGAAGCGGGTGAGATAGTCCGTCGCGACGACGATCCACTTATTCCCGGATGTTGACGTCGGAAACGGCCCCAACAAATCCATCCCAATCTGCTGGAATGGTCGGCGAGGAGGTTCGATTGGCTGTAGTAATCCTGCTGGCCTTGTTGGTGGTGTCTTGCGTCGCTGACAGTCTCGACATGTCTTGACGTAACGGGCAACGTCGGCGGTCAGACGCGGCCAGTAATACCTTTCCTGTATCCTCGACAGCGTCCGGGAGAATCCGAGGTGCCCAGCGGTTGGATCGTCGTGTAGGGCGTGCAGTACTTCTGGACGCAGCGCTGACGGTACAACAAGAAGGTAACTGGCGCGGACTGGTGAGAAGTTCTTCTTCACGAGCAGGTTGTTTTGTAGTGTGAACGAAGACAACCCACGCCGAAATGCCTTAGGGGCAACGTCGGTGTTCCCTTCCAAATACTCGATGAGGCCTTTTAGCTCCGGGTCTGCTCGTTGCTGTTCGGCGAAGTCTTCCGCGCTTATTATTCCAAGGAAGGCGTCGTCGTCCTCGTCGTCTTGCGGCGGGGGATCGATTGGGGCGCGTGATAAGCAGTCGGCGTCGGAGTGTTTTCTTCCGGACTTGTATACTACCGTGACGTCATATTCTTGTAGTCTGAGGCTCCACCGCGCCAGCCGTCCTGAAGGGTCCTTTAAGTTAGCTAGCCAACACAACGCGTGATGGTCGCTGACGACTTTGAATGGTCTCCCATATAGGTAAGGGCGGAACTTTCCTGTAGCCCAAATGATGGCGAGGCATTCCTTTTCAGTCGTAGAATAATTGCCTTCCGCTTTTGACAGCGACCGGCTAGCATACGATATTACCCGTTCAAGTCCGTCTTTCCTCTGGACTAGGACGGCACCGAGGCCTAGGCTACTGGCGTCAGTGTGGATTTCGGTATCGGCGTTCTCGTCGAAGTGTGCAAGTACCGGCGGCGACTGCATGCGTCGTTTGAGTTCTTGAAATGCATCGGCCTGCGGCGTTTCCCACTTGAACTCGACATCACCTTTGGTTAGATGCGTAAGCGGCTCCGCGATGCGTGAAAAATCCTTGACAAAGCGCCTGTAGTAGGCACACATGCCAAGGAATCTACGCACTGCCTTCTTGTCGATGGGCTGCGGGAACTTTGCGATGGCAGCTGTCTTCTGTGGGTCGGGGCGTACTCCTGATTTGCTGATCACGTGGCCTAGGAACAAAAGCTCATCGTAAGCGAAGCGGCACTTTTCCGGCTTCAGAGTGAGCCCTGATGACTTGATGGCTTCTAACACTGTCGCAAGCCGCCTAAGGTGATCGTCGAAATTTCCGGCGAAGACAACGACGTCATCCAGGTAAACAAGGCACGTCTGCCACTTCAGTCCGGCTAACACCGTGTCCATGACGCGCTGAAACGTTGCAGGCGCCGAGCACAGTCCGAATGGCATAACCTTGAACTCGTAGAGGCCGTCTGGCGTGATAAAGGCGGTCTTTTCGCGATCTCTTTCGTCGACTTCTATTTGCCAATAGCCAGACTTGAGGTCCATCGACGAGAAGTATTTAGCGTTGCAGAGCCGATCCAATGCGTCGTCTATCCGTGGGAGGGGGTATACGTCCTTCTTCGTGATCTTGTTCAGACGACGATAATCAACGCAAAAACGTAGGGTTCCGTCCTTTTTCTTTACCAAGACTACAGGAGATGCCCACGGGCTTTTTGACGGCTGGATGATGTCGTCGCGCAGCATTTCGTCGACTTGGTGCCGTATAGCTTCACGTTCTCGCGTAGAAACTCGATAAGGGCTCTGGCGGAGTGGTCGAGCACACTCTTCGGTTATAATGCGATGCTTTGCGACTGGTGTTTGTCGAATCCTTGATGACGTCGAGAAGCACTCTTTGTATCGTAGAAGTAGACTTCTGAGCTGTTGTTGCTTAAGCGTGGGGAGGCTTGGATTAATGTCGAAGTCTGGTTCGGGGACTGCGGTCATCGGGGTAGATGCGGCAGAATCCGAGAGGACAAACGCATTGCTGGTTTCCAGAATTTCCTCGATGTATGCGATCGTCGTGCCCTTGTTGATGTGCTTGAACTCCTGGCTGAAGTTTGTCAGCAACACTTCAGTTTTCCCTCCATGCAGTCGAGCGATGCCTCTTGCGACGCAAATTTCACGGTCTAGTAGTAGACGTTGGTCACCCTCGATGACGCCTTCTACGTCGGCAGTTGTTTTGGCGCCGACGGAAATGACAATGCTGCAGCGAGGCGGGATGCTGACTTGACTTTCGAGCACGCTTAAGGCATGATGACTGCGAGAGCTCTCGAGCGGTATCGCTTGATCTTCAGACAGGGTTATCGACTTCGACTTCAGGTCGATGACTGCGCCGTGTTGGTTTAGGAAATCCATGCCGAGAATGACGTCGCGTGAACATTGTTGGAGAATAACGAAAGTGGCAGGGTAAGTCCGGTCATGAACGGTAATTCTTGCCGTGCAGATTCCAGTCGGCGTAATCAGGTGTCCTCCAGCGGTCCGAATTTGAGGGCCTTCCCATGCAGTCTTAACCTTCTTCAACTGGGTGGCGATGTGTCCACTCATGACGGAGTAATCGGCCCCTGTGTCGACTAAGGCGGTGACTGCGTGGCCGTCGAGAAGCACGTCGAGGTCGGTGGTTCTTTGTCTTGCGTTACAGTTAGGTCGTGGCGTCGGATCACGGCTGTGTCGCGTTGACCTGTGGCTGATATGGGGCGTCGGCAGGTCGTTTTTCGTCGTCGTATTTTTTGCTTTCACACTTCGTCGGGACGGCGGCGTGTCGTTATGTCGTCGAGGTAGTTGTTTCGGCATCTTCGTCGGCGGCGGAGGATCTTCGTCAATTCGACGAACAGCAACCGCACCTCCATCGGTTGCTGCTTTTAGTTTTCCGGATACGGGCTCGCTGACCGGCCCCGGGCTGGGCCAGTGTATGGACGGCGCTGCGGCGACAGGTAGCGGCCTGGTGACGGCGAACGGGACGGTCGTCGAGGGCTCCATTGAGTAGCGGCGAGGTAGTCGGCGATGTCACGTGGGCGCTCTCCAAGCTGTGGCCGCGGCGCGTTGACGGCGAACCCTCTCAGTCCCAAGTCGCGGTATGGGCATCGGCGATACACATGGCCGGCTTCCCCGCAGTGGTAGCAGAGCGGGCGGTGGTCAGGAGCGCGCCAAACGTCTGTCTTCCTCGGGTAGCTGCGCTGCGCGACGGGTGGGCGTGCTGGCGGCGGCGGTGGTCGACGGAACTGCGGCGTTACAGGGCCCTGGCGCGGTCGTGGAGGGGGACCTTGACGGCGGGCGACGGCGGCGTAGGTCATTGCTTCTGGCTGAGGTTGCGGTGATCGTGGTTGCACCTCAGGCACTCGAAGCGATCGCTGAACCTCTTCTTTGACAATTTCAGTGATTGGATCCACTTGGGACTGCGACCTTGGGTAGAACTTCTGCAGCTCCTCCCGTACGACCGCTCTGATAGTCTCTCGTAGATCGTCGGTAGCCAGTGATTGAACCCCGGCGTAGGTTGTAGAGTTCGTGCGGCGATCGAATTGCCGGTTTCGCATCTCGAGTGTCTTCTCGATGCTGGTGGCCTCGCGAAGAAACTCGTCGACGGTCTTCGGTGGGCTTCGTACCATTCCGGCAAAAAGTTCCTCTTTCACACCACGCATGAGTAGGCGGACTTTCTTCTCTTCGGGCATTTCGGGGTCAGCGTGACGGAATAGACGGCTCATTTCCTCCGTGAAGATTGCGGTTGTCTCATTAGGTAGCTGCACCCGAGATTCTAATAGCGCTTGGGCTCGTTCTCGGCGTACGACGTTTGCGAATGTCTGCAGGAAGCCGCTTCGGAACAGGTCCCAGGTCGTCAAGGTGGCTTCGCGGTTCTCGAACCACGTCCTGGCAGCGTCTTCCAATGCGAAGAAGACATATCGCAGTTTGTCGTCATTGTTCCAGCTATTAAACGTAGCGACCCTCTCATATGTTTCCAGCCAGCTTTCCGGATCCTCAAATGTGGAACCGCGGAACGTCGGTGGTTCCCTGGGCTGCTGCAGCACGATGGGGGACGCTGGGGCTGCCATTGGGGTTGCTTTGGCCACAATCTTCTTGGTCTTCTCAAGTAGAAGTCCGTGCTCCGGGGGTAGCTGTTGAAGACGGCGGCTTGCTCGATGGTCCGGGACTACGTTGGTGTCCTTTTTGCAGTCCGGGCTTGGATCACGGCTTGTCGGGGGCGTCCGGTACATGGACAAAAAGCACCTCCACCAGATGTCACGTGGTAGTGACGCCAAAGAACACAGTAGCAGTACTGTGAAAGACAAAACTAGCTTTTATTGGGCGAACCTGTGCCCACAAAACAGGCTACACTTAAAGCACAACGATAGCGGCGAACACAGTCGGCGATCGTCGAAAATCTGATCAGTGGGTCAAGCGCGTCGGCTTTTATAGAGCAGTCGTCGAATGTTCCAGACTAATCGTTTGGACCCGCGTGCCTTCCACAAAGTTCTACACCATTCGCGTTACGCGATGAAATCAGATAACACAAGGTTCGGCGACAACAGACAGCCGGGTAGAAGCATCGATAACTTTCCAGAAACGTCGGATACATGCAGGCGCGTCCCTCGCTGTGCGATTACAGTTGTTAAGCGGCGAAACGTGGTCGCCCGATAAAGATAAGTACACGTGTCAATATTCTAGAATAAAACACCATCTCTGTTCAAGACAGTAGCCTGTCGGGTGTAGCCACCCGACGGCATGCAGTGGTAAATTCTTGTAGAATATATGCTGTTTCTACCCTGCTTGTAGTTTCAGCCTAAGATAAATTATGACGGCCCGAACAATGAGTTTCTTCCATTAGATGCGGATGACTGTTGGCTTCAATGGGGCTTGCAGAACTTCAGCAATTGACCGAGGTACAACACCCAGGGTAGCAGCGTGTCTTGTGGGATCCCAAAATAGGCCGAATGGTGATGCAGACTGTCACAATGACAATGCTGAAAAATACAGTATAGAGCGCATTACTACCGTTATTTCAGAAAAGCTGAGATCAACCATCAAAACTATGGCATATTTTTAATCTACACTTGCTCATGCTAAAGTAGCTTCAGCATGCCACAAAATACTGAAGTGCTGGCTACAAATGCTACGAAAGTATTGCTTCACAAATTGTGGGCAGCAAAAAATCCTGTCGCAGCTGCAACGCACCACGGGCAACTGATGACTTCGCCCAGCATATTCATGCTATTTAAAACAAAAATTATATGACAGCTGAAGGGGAATAAAAAACTAATTTGATTTCATTATGACATGGCTGTTTAATGTTTGTGGTTCTAAATAACACGGTGTCCATTTCGGCATTTTGTGAATGTGGGTACACGTAACATGAATATTTTTACAACGTTCATGAAAATATGCAAAGACTAATTACCGGGTAGGTTAGTCAAGTACTTCTTCAGCACTTAGCTTCTTTCAGGGAAGCGAGCTGGTGCAATTCCAACAGGCAGGCACCATATCTATCGATGCTTTCAGGTCTGCCAGAAGCCTTACTGTGCAGCACAGGCGTTGATTTTTCATCAGCTGGTCCTTCCAAGGCCCACATCCTGCACCAGAATGCCAAAACTTTTATGTAGACAGGGCGCTCGCGCGCTTAGTAAATTCAGTATACCTAAGCAACGGAAATGAAAAGACGTAGCACAACTAAAAATATGTCGGCATTTGAAAGCACAGTTTATGGAACGTGCATCAGCTGCTACCACATAGCACACTGAAAAAGTTAAGACGAAAAAACAAATGGCGATGATGAAGTATTGACAAGTGAATTTTCGGAAGATTAAACATTGCGTAGCGTATATGTGAGGTGAGGAAGCACAGGAAATGCAGGCACCAGTGCTGGTTTGTTGACCATATGTGCTACAAGTTCAGCAAGCTGACTGACCACCACGACTTCTGAAACGAAGTACAGGACTCAAAAGACGCTTGTTCTTTTTGTTCAACCAGCCGGAGCTACGCACTCAACCATATACGTATTCTGCGACATGTATACTATAACTGCTTCTCCTCTACCGAAAGATTTCATACGCAATACTGTAATGATCGTTGGATGCAGGCGCTGATCCGTACCTTCTACATTTTCGTTTAAAAAAGCGAAACCAACAACAGATTGTCGTGCCGAATCTTCCACAAATTTCCATTAGCAAAAAAAATATATGTTTGGCACAAGCTTATGCTGCCTCGAATATGTTTCAGGTACTAATTAATGCCCGCAGCATGAGCAACTGGAGTCAATCATGCTTGTGTACATCGGAAACTGCTTATCGACAGCGCAGCGGCAACCTCAAGAAAACCGCATTGACATACTGTGCTTCCATGAAAAAATGGCTTACTCACCCATATTTTCTGTCCTGCTGTTGCTTTCAGCAAACCCACAGCACCACTCGGTCTTGAAGGTAAACAAAGCTGCCCATCGTCCGTTCCATCTGTGGCGTCAGAAGTCATTCAGGCTCGGTCACCATACGCACAAGGACAAAAGCACGCATCATAACCGCGATTAACAACCGCAGCGTCAGTCACCAATGAAACGCTAGGAAACAAAGAGCAGTGGGCAAATACCGGCGCAAATTATCTTGGTTCTCAGCCATGCGCCATGCTCTCAGCTGTTGGGATGCGATTGTTGCCAGACCTCAAACACAGCTCCGGCTTGCTCTACCAGTCGAACACTCATAGTGGCAGCGTTGCCGAGCTAAAGTTGTGCATTGCGCCGTGTAGTTGTTTGATTAGGAAGACGAATGAACTGAAAAACACATTTGTCTTAAATAGTGGGACTTTTATTAAGCACATTGAAGAATAGTCTCGATATCAGACGCTTTTCTCGGTCGTTACACTTCACTTGAGTCGAGGGCGCATTTTCAAGGCGTTCCTTGGCGGAGGAAATGTGAAGTGGTGTTCATGAAACGCAACGGCGCCTTGAGTGAAGGAAGCCCCGTCGCCTCGACTTGGCTGAGTCGAGGAGAAGCTTCAAGTGAAGGCGTGTTTTAGAATACGGGGGTCAGTCTCACTTGCAAGCCTTGAAGCGGTTCTTTCACTTACGAGTGCCGATACTACGGTCAATCCGTGAACTTCGACGTCACTTAAGGGCGAGGCTGTGTCATCTTGAGGAGCAGGTACCCGGGGAAACATGTCTGCCACCACCATCTGCTTTCCGGGAACAAAAGATAAGGTGTAATTATATTTCAACAACCGCAGAAAGAAACGTTGTACTCTTGGCGGCATATCAGCAATGGCTTTTTTTTGCATGTCAATTAATGGGCGATGGTCGCTCTCAAGACTGAACGGCTGACCGTATACAAAGTGATAAAAGTTTTCACATCCGAAAACCAACGCCCGAGATTCCTTTTCGATTTGCGAATAGCGTTGCTCCGATTAGCTCAGAGCTCTTGAAGCGTAAGCCACAGTACTCCAGCTACTTCCGTGACGTTGCATCAGTGCCGAGCCGACACCGTATTGAGAAGCGTCTGATGTTATCTTTGTTTCTCTGCCGGGCTCGAAATTTCCTAGAAGTGGCGATTTACTGAGCTCTTTGCATATAGCCTCTCACTCGCTCTCATGATTAGGCGTCCAGTCAAACACAACATCGTTTTTTAGCAACGAACGTAAAATGGAAGTGCGCTGAGAGAGCGACGGCACGTATTTGCCAAAGTAGTTGACAACGCCCAAGAGCCTTTGTACCGCTAGCTTGTTCTGTGGTGCCGGCATCTTCAGCAGAGCTTTGACCAAAGCAGGGTCAGGGCGTATGCCCCTGTTGCTGATAATGTCACCAAGAAATAAGACTTCCTCATCCCGGACAGGCATTTTGACGCATTAAATGTCAGCCCCGCTTTTGCTGCTGCTCGTAACGCGTTTCTCAGCCTGTCATCGTGTTATTCTCTGGTAGCGCCACAAATGAGCACATCATCCACACGCATACATATACACGCACACCTGGCAGGCCATCGAATATCTCATTGAGAGCCTTCTGAAACACTTCGCTTGCCGATGAAATGCCAAAAGGCAGTTGAAGAAACCGATAACGGCCAAATGGAGTTGCAAACGTGCATATTTTGGAAGACTGCTCATTCAGACTGATGAAACTCGGCGTTAGCGTCAAGGCGAGAAAACATCTTCGCGCCTGCAAGCCGCGCTTCTATGACTTCTCGGCGGGGCATCTGATAATGCTCCCTCTTCAGGGATTGATTAATTTTTCTAGGGTTCATGCATACCCGCAACTTGTCTTTTTTAAGCACGATGACCAGTGGGCTTACCCAATCTGTCGGGCTGCTGACATTTTGAATGATGACCTCCGCTTCCATTCGCTAAAGTTCCACACGGAGACGTTCTCAGGGCGCCAAAGGCACTCGTCTGGCCGGCTGGATGACGGGCACAGCATCCTCGCGAAGGGTGATCCTGTACCCGCGCCGTACACGGCCTGTTCCCTTAAAGAGCTGCGGGAATCCCTCGACGACCGCTGAGCTGCTGCTCGTTGTTGCAGCATCAATATTCCGCTTGATAAGCCCCAAGTCCTCTGAGGCTTTTAGACCAAGGAGGGCGCTGTGGTCTTTCTTAACAACGAAAAAGTCAGTGTATATCTTACGGTCACCAATTGTAACGTGCGTCGAAAATCTGCCGAGCTGTTTGATGACGCTGCCGCTATACGACCGTAGAACTGCATGACTTGTCTCCAGCGAACCGGCTTTGAATTTTCGAAAAAGCGACAGAGGTATAATGTCTGTTTGAGACCCTGTGTCGATCTTGAAGTCGATGTCCTTGCCTTCAATATTCGCCGTCATGATCCAGTCCCGGTCACTGATAATATTACCGATGGCGACGTCCAACACATTGAAATCGCCGTTTTGGTCCCGTCTTAAAATCGTGCTGTACCTCACAGACTGTTTCTCTTGTTTCGCAGCATAATGCGAAATGGTTACGCCCCTTGCACACGTAGCATGTTTTCTCGTAGGCTGGACAGCGTCGTGCTGCATGTCTTCGGCTGCAGCGGAGACACTTAAAGACTTGCCGTGATCCTTGCGCAGCGCTTCGGCTCGACGATGCTGCAAGCACGCGAAGTTCCCCGTCTGTCTTCTGCCACAGCGCGTTCTCGCGTGCTGACGTTTCCGCCGCCTTGCATAGAGCGCAGCAGCTTTATCCAGGGTAAGCAACTTGTCCATTAGCATCTTCTCTCGAAGCTTCTGGGAGTTAGTACCAAATACAATTTGGCCCGGCACCATCTCGTCCATCACCGTTCCGAAGTTGAAGAACTGTGCTTGTCTCGTCAGCGCGCGAAGGAACTGTTCAAAAGATTCGGCTTCGTTCTGGAGTCGAGAGCGGAAGACGTAACGCTCGTGAATTATGTTTTGTTGCTCGATTATTTTTTGTCGCTCGTGAATTATGTTTTGTTGCTTCCGGTGGCTTTACGTACTCCATGTCCTTGGTCTTCTGTTGCAGGCATACAGCGCTTCAGCATCCAACTTCTGACACCATGTATCGACCGGGTCCCGGTCGAAGAAACCAACAGCAGGTGTGTCAAGACGACAGTGAACCCTTATGTTTATTGCGCTGGGCATTTTATACCAGAGCGAGGGAAAGGGGGTAGTGGAAATAGAGGGCAAGGAAAGGCACGTGTCGTTTCAGCATGCCGAGATAGCTTGTGCTCGTTGAACTGATACGATGCATGCAGAGCGCAGTTATCAACTGGTTTTATTGCTTCCGAAGCGGTATATATATATATATATATATACCGCTATATATATATATATACACACATATATATATATATACATATATATATATATGTGTGTGTCATATCCTGTGTTCGTCCTTTCATACGCGCAGCTCTTCCTAACATAGCCATGCACCAACTCTCCCAGAAAAAACTTCTTCGAAAGTACATGGCTTGCCTCTAGACAGTGAGTATGAGTACCTATGAGCATGAGTACCTGTGAAGATGAGTACCTATATACGCGCCCATGCACCCATGTTAAGCGATTCTAAGTTTCATTTTTAAACTTCCAGGTTCTGCGTGCATGTCATGCAAGTACCTGAGAAAGGTCATACTGACGAGAAGAAGCTATCTGAAACGCACGCAACAAAGAAAAAGAGCCTCCACAAAAGTGCGGTCCCTAAGTCAGAAAAACAAACAAATTGCGGCAAGGCTGCTTGATATTGACACGTGTACTTATCTTTATCGGGCGACCACGTTTCGCCGCTTAACAACTGTAATCGCACAGCGACGGACGCGCCTGCATGTATCCGACGTTTCTGGAAAGTTATCGATGCTTCTACCCGGCTGTCTGTTGTCGCCGAACCTTGTGTTATCTAATATCATCGCGTAACGCGAATGGTGTAGAACTTTGTGGAAGGCACGCGGGTCCAAACGATTAGTCTGGAACATTCAACGACTGCTCTATAAAAGCCGACGCGCTTGACCCGCTGATCAGATTTTCGACGATCGCCGACAGTGTTCGCCGCTATCGTTGTGCTATAAGTGTAGCCTGTTTTTGTGGGCACAGGTTCGCCCAATAAAAGTTAGTTTTGTTCTTCACAGTATTGCTACTGTGTTCTTGAACGTCACCACCACGTAACATCTGGTGGAGGTGCTTTTCGTTCATGTACCGGACGCCCCCGACAAGCCGTGATCCAAGCCCGGACCGCAAAGAGAACACCAACGTAGTCCCGGAGCATCGAGCAAGCCGCCGTCTTCAACAGCTGCCCCCGGAGCACGGACTTCTACCTGAGAAGACCAAGAAGATTGTGGACAAGGCGACCCCAATGGCAGCCCCAGCGTCCCCCATCGTGCTGCAGCAGCCCAGGGAACCTCCGACGTTCCGCGGATCAACATTTGAGGACCCGGAAACCTGGCTCGAAACGTATGAGAGGGTCGCTACGTTTAACAGTTGGGACAGCGACGACAAGCTGCGGCATGTCTATTTCGCACTGGAAGACGCCGCCAGGACCTGGTTCGAGAATCGAGAAGCGACCTTAACGACGTGGGACCTGTTCCGAAGCGGCTTCTTGCAAACGTTTACAAGCGTCGTGCGAAAAGAGCGAGCCCAAGCACTACTAGAAACCAGAGTGCAGCTGCCAAACGAGACGATCGCGATCTTCACGGAAGAGATGGCCCGTCTTTTCCGGCACGCCGACCCGGAAATGTCAGAAGAGAAAAAAGTCCGCTTCCTGAAGCGGGGCGTCAAGCAAGAACTTTTCGCAGGACTTATTCGTAACCCGCCGAAGACCGTAGCTGAGTTTTCAGCAGAGGCATCGACGATCGAGAAAACTCTGGAGATGCGCACCCGGCAATATAACCGCCAGGGGCTCACGCCGCAGTACGCCATCCAAGGACTGGATTCCGGCGACCTTCAGGAGACCATCAGGGCCATTGTGCGCGAAGAACTGCGCAAGGTCCTGCCCTCGTCGCAGCCCCAAGTGGCTTCGATCGCCGACCTCGTCAAAGAAGAGGTGCACCGATCACTTGGAGTTCCCGAGCTGCAACCACAATTATCGCAGCCCCAGCCAGAAGCGATGACATACGCCGCCGTGGCACGCCGTCAAGGTCCCCCTCCGCGACCACGCCAGGGCCCTGCAACGACGCAATTCCGTCGTCCGCCGCCGCCGCCACCAGCACGCCCACCCGTCACCCAGCCTACCTACGCGAGGAAGACGGACATTTGGCGAGCCTCCGACCACCGCCCGCTCTGCTATCACTGCGGAGAAGCCGGCCACGTGTATCGCCGATGCCCATACCGGGAGATGGGACTGCGAGGCTTCGCCGTCAACGCACAGCGCCCGAGGGAAGGTGAACGCCCTCGTGACATCGCCGACTACCTCGCCGCTACTAAGTGGAGCCCTCGACGACCGTCCCGTTCGCCGTCACCAGGCCGCTACCTGTCGCCGCAGCACCGACCATTCACTGGCCCAGCCCGGGGCCGGTCAGCGAGCCCATATCCGGAAAACTAAAAGCAGCAACCGATGGAGGTGCGGTTGCTGTCCGTCGAACTGACGAAGACCCTCCGCCGCCGACGAAGACGCCGAAGAAACTACCTCGACAACATAACGACACGCCGCCGTCCCGACGAAGTCTGGAAAGAAAGAATGCGACGACGAAAGACGACCTGACGACGTCACATACCAGCCACAGGTCAACGCGACGCAGCCGTGATCCGACGCCAAGACCTAACTGCAACGCCAGACAAAGAACCACCGACCTCGAGGTGCTTCTGGACGGCCACGCAGTTACCGCCTTAGTGGACACAGGGGCTGATTACTCCGTAATGAGTGGACACATCGCCGCCCAGTTGAAGAAAGTTAAGACCGCATGGCAAGGCCCTCAAATTCGGACCGCTGGAGGACACCTCATCACGCCGACTGGAATCTGCACGGCAAGAATAACCATTCATGACCGGACTTTTCCTGCTACCTTCGTTATCCTCCAACAGTGTTCACGAGACGTCATTCTCGGTATGGACTTCCTGGACCAACACGGCGCAATCATCGACCTGAAGTCAATGTCAATAACGCTGTCGGAAGATAAAGCGATGCCGCCGGAGAGCCCTCGTAGTCGCCACGCATTGAGTGTGCTCGAAGATCAAGTGAGCATCCCGCCGCGCTCCAGCATTATTATTTCCGTCGGCACTGAAACACCCGCTGACGTAGAAGGCGTCATCGAGGGCGACCAACATCTACTGCTCGACCGTGAAATTTGCGTCGCAAGAGGGATCGCTCGACTCCACGGAGGGCAAGTGGAAGTTATGCTAACCAACTTCAGCCAAGAGTTCAAGCACATCAACAAGGGCACGACAATCGCACACATCGAGGAAATTGTGGAAACCAGCAATGCCTTTGTCCTCTCGGATTCAGCCGTATCTACCCCGATGAGCATTGTCCCCGAACCAGACTTCGACGTGAATCCAAGTCTTCCTTTGAGTAAGCAGCAACAGATCAGAAGTCTTCTCCGACGATACAAAGACTGCTTTTCGACGTCATCGAGGATTCGACAAACACCAGTTGCAAAGCATCGCATAATAACCGAAGAGAGCGCTCGACCACTCCGCCAGAGCCCTTACCGAGTATCGACGCGAGAAGGTGAAGCTATTAGGCAACAAGTCGACGAAATGCTGCGCGACGACATCATCCAGCCGTCGAAAAGCCCGTGGGCCTCTCCTGTAGTCCTGGTAAAGAAAAAGGACGGAACCCTACGCTTCTGCGTCGATTATCGTCGACTGAACAAGATCAAGAAGAAGGATGTGTATCCCCTTCCACGGATAGACGACGCATTGGATCGGCTCTGCAACGCTAAATACTTCTCGTCGATGGACCTCAAGTCTGGCTACTGGCAAATAGAAGTCGACGAGAGAGATCGCGAAAAGACTGCCTTCATCACGCCAGACGGCCTCTACGAGTTCAAGGTCATGCCATTCGGACTGTGCTCGGCGCCTGCAACGTTTCAGCGCGTCATGGACACGGTGTTAGCCGGACTGAAGTGGCAGATGTGCCTTGTTTACCTGGATCACGTCGTTGTCTTCGCCGGAAATTTCGACGATCACCTTAGGCGGCTTGCGACAGTGTTAGAAGCCATCAGGTCATCAGGGATCACTCTGAAGCCGGAAAAGTGCCGTTTCGCTTACGATGAGCTTTTGTTCCTAGGCCACGTGATCAGCAAATCAGGAGTACGCCCCGACCCACAGAAGACAGCGGCCATCGCAAAGTTCCCGCAGCCAACCGACAAGAAGGCAGTGCGCAGATTCCTTGGCATGTGTGCCTACTATAGGCGCTTTTTCAAAGACTTTTCACGCATCGCTGAGCCTCTGACAAAGTTAACTAAATGTGACGTCCAGTTCAAGTGGGAAACGCCGCAGGCCGACGCATTTCAAGAACTCAAACGACGCATGCAGTCGCCGCCCGTACTTGCGCACTTCGACGAGCACGCCGATACCGAAATACACACTGACGCCAGTAGCCTAGGCCTCGGTGCCGTCCTAGTCCAGAGAAAAGATGGACATGAACACGTGATAGCTTACGCTAGCCGGTCGTTGTCAAAAGCGGAAGGCAATTATTCTACAACCGAAAAGGAATGCCTCGCCATCATTTGGGCTACAGCGAAATTTCGCCCTTACCTCTATGGCAGGCAATTCAAAGTGGTCAGCGACCATCACGCGTTGTGTTGGCTAGCTAACTTAAAGGACCCTTCAGGACGGCTGGCGCGGTGGAGCCTCAGACTACAAGAATACGACATCACTGTAATATACAAGTCCGGAAGAAAACACTCAGATGCCGATTGCCTATCACGCGCCCCCATTGACCCACCGCCGCAAGATGACGACGATGACGACGCCTTCCTTGGCATAATAAGCGTGGAAGACTTCGCCGAACAACAACGAGGGGACCCGGAGCTAAAAGCCCTAGTCGAATATTTAGAAGGGCACACCGACGTTGTCCCTAGGGCATTTAAGCGTGGATTATCTTCGTTCACGCTTCAAAACAACCTACTCGTGAAGAAGAACTTCTCACCAGTCCGCGCCAGCTACCTTCTTGTTGTACCGTCAGCGCTGCGTCCAGAGATACTGCACGCCCTACACGACGATCCAACCGCTGGGCACCTCGGATTCTCCCGGACGCTGTCGAGAATACAGGAAAGGTATTACTGGCCGCGTCTGACCGCCGACGTCGCCCGTTACGTCAAGACATGCCGAGATTGTCAACGACGCAAGACACCACCAACAAGGCCAGCAGGATTACTACAGCCAATCGAACCTCCTCGCCGACCATTCCAGCAGATTGGGATGGATTTGTTGGGGCCGTTTCTGATGTCAACATCCGGGAATAAGTGGATCGTCGTGGCGACGGACTATCTCACCCGCTTTGCTGAAACTAAAGCTCTACCAAAAGGCAGCGCAGCCGAAGTGGCGAAATTTTTCGTCGAAAACATCCTGCTGAGACATGGTGCCCCAGAAGTCCTCGTCACCGACAGAGGAACGGCTTTTACAGCAGAGCTCACCCAAGCCATTCTGCAGTACAGCCAGACAAGCCACAGGAGGACAACTGCCTACCATCCGCAGACGAATACTCTCACGGAGCGCCTGAACAAGACCCTCGCCGACATGCTAGCAATGTACGTCGACGTCGAACACAAGACGTGGGACGCGGTCCTGCCGTACGTAACCATTGCGTACAACACGGCGGTGCAAGAAACAACACAGATCACGCCGTTCAAGCTGGTCTACGGCAGGAACCCGACGACGACGCTTGACGCCATGCTGCCGCACGTAACTGACGAAGAGAATGTTGACGTCGCTAGCTATCTCCAGCGCGCCGAAGAAGCCCGACAGCTCGCCCGCCTGCGAATCAAGGGCCAGCAGAGGACCGACAGCCGACACTACAACCTCCGACGACGCTTCGTCGAGTACCAGCCTGGCGACCGTGTTTGGGTCTGGACCCCGATACGCCGACGAGGACTCAGTGAGAAACTACTCCGACGCTATTTCGGACCCTACAAGGTCATCCGACGTATTGGCGCTCTGGACTATGAGGTCGTGCCAGACGGCATTTCGCATTCACAGCGGCGCCGCGCACGATCTGAAGTGGTCCACGTGGTGCGCCTTAAACCCTTTTACGGACGCTGACGAACTTCGTCATTTTTGTTCTTTTCTTTGCTACGAGTGCTTTTGTTTATTAACTTCGTTTGTTTGCAGCATCGGGTCGATGCAAGGCTGCTTGATATTGACACGTGTACTTATCTTTATCGGGCGACCACGTTTCGCCGCTTAACAACTGTAATCGCACAGCGACGGACGCGCCTGCATGTATCCGACGTTTCTAGAAAGTTATCGATGCTTCTACCCGGCTGTCTGTTGTCGCCGAACCTTGTGTTATCTAATATCATCGCGTAACGCGAATGGTGTAGAACTTTGTGGAAGGCACGCGGGTCCAAACGATTAGTCTGGAACATTCGACGACTGCTCTATAAAAGCCGACGCGCTTGACCCGCTGATCAGATTTTCGACGATCGCCGACAGTGTTCGCCGCTATCGTTGTGCTATAAGTGTAGCCTGTTTTTGTGGGCACAGGTTCGCCCAATAAAAGTTAGTTTTGTTCTTCACAGTATTGCTACTGTGTTCTTGAACGTCACCACCACGTGACAATATTGCAGGTTGTCTCGAAGAAATGAGGGCTAAGAATGCGAGTGTGGCGGAGGAACTACTGGAGCAAAGAATTTCATCGTTACCGCAAAAGTAGCAGGCCAGTGTTCGCGCATGCTTCCAAGCTTCAAAAAGAGCCAGACGGAAGGGCATGTGCTACAAACAGGAATGGATACTTGAATGGATCCTGATTAAACTGAAACGCCCTCGACTTTATCAGCACATCAGGAAGAACGAGATCCTCGTAATGCCGAACAAGACTACTCTGAAAAGGTACGTGAAGTCATATCGGTCAACGTTCGGTTTTAATGTAAAAGCAATGGACATCCTAAAGAAAAAAGCCAGCACCATGACAGACCTCGAGAAACATGGTGGATTGTTGGTAGGCGAAATGAAGTTATCAGAGCACTTCAGTGTGACGGCCTCTGGACGAATTCAAGGCTTTGTTAACCTGGGAGAATTCACAAGGCCCGAGGACCAGTACCAGCAGTGTGATCACGGCATGATCATTATGTTTGTTCCATTCGCAGGAAAATGGAGCCAGATTGTTGGCGTTTTTGCTATCAAGAGAAATGTTAAAGGAGATATGTTGCTGAAAATTCTGCTTGAAGCAGTGATTTATTTATTTATTTATTTATTTATTTATTTATTTATTTATTTATTAGATACTGCCAACTGCCTCTTGGCAGTCCAGGCAGGAGTGAGTGAGTACAAAGTCGGCACTGCAAGTCAAAATAACAAAAGTATGAGTTACACGGAACCATGAAAAAAAAAATGCTTAATGATACAGACTATTGCGTCGGGAAAGGCAGCATGTACAAAATTACAAAGATAGGAAAATGGTGATTCTAAAACGAACACGCTTCATTGCAAAGATTGCACGGCAGACACAAATGATTCAACCGACGACGTGCAAGCGACTTCTTGCGGTAGAGCATTCCACTCTGCTATAGTTCGAGGGAAAAACGAGAAGCGATAAGCAGTAGTTTTAGTTTGTGGCATCGCAATCGTTTTGCGGTGCTTGCATCTGGTTTCTCTTGTTTTATTAAAATTGATGTAGCTATCGGGATCCATTTTTGTTTGTTTATTAACGATATTAAACAATGTTTGTAGGCGGTGTAGTCTACGTCGAAATTCTAGCGATGGGAGGCCAGACCATGTTCTGAGATCAGTGATCGAGACTCGTCTACTATAAACATTATAAATAAATCTAAGGGCTTTCTTTTGCACGCTTTCAATGTTGTTGACACCGGACTTTGTGTGGGGATCCCACACAGCATCGGCATATTCAAGCAGTGGTCTAATGAGTGTCGAGTAGGCAACGAGTTTAGTCCTACTAGTGCAATGTTTGAGCCGGTGTTTAATTAGCCATAGCTTCCTTAGCGAGGCCGAAACGACGTATTGGACATGGGCGTTCCAGGTTAACCTCGAGTGAATGACTACACCCAGATACCTATATTTGTCAACCGTCTTAATTGCTACATTATTGATTTTATATGTACAAATTCATGGTGCTTTCTTTCTTGTAATCATTATTTGAGTACATTTTGAGGCATTTAAGTTCATACGCCAGGACTGACACCAGTTATCGATTGCATTAAGGTAATCTTGTATAGCAGTCTGATTATGGGGTGATTGAATGCTGTGGTACACGATACAATCATCAGCGAAGAACCGACATCGTAACGGGGAATCAAAGGACAAGTCATTCAGATAAATCAAAAAGAGAAGAGGTCCAAGTACTGAACTTTGCGGTACACTGGAAAGTACGGGAGCAGGTGAAGAAAATGAGCTTCCTATACGGACATATTGTGCTCGATTAGTTAAATAAGAGTCAAGCCAGCGAAGAATTTGTTCATTTTTAAGCGCACATATCAGCATAATCTACGGCCAACGCAATGCTGTTTTTTTATTTAGACAGTCGGATTCCCACGTTTCATGCCTGTAGAAGCACACCGGAGAACGCAAAGCCGCACTGCTCTAGCCACGGTCAACAGCCCTCGCAATGCTTTGTTCTAAATGGAGAGTCGGACACCCCCGGTCCATGCCAGTTGAAGCACACCGGACTGTGCAAAGCCGCACTGCTCTAGCCATATTACTCTTTATTCTCTTCCCCTTTGGTGTTACAGGGGTAGCCATGTTGGAGCCAGGAACCATAGAGCAGGCCGAAGTTGGCCACTTTCAGAAGGCTTCTTGGAATTTTCCAGGTCACCTTAACTTGTAGTTGGTGTGTGTTCTTGCTTTCGTCATGATTATTCAAAAAAATAGCGCAAAGTAGCAGGGACAACGACAGAGAATACGACAGGACGAGCGCTAAGCATCAACTGTTTTTTTTACTGCGAACGAAGGTACATATTTACATTTCGTTGGTGCATGCGCACACAGTGTTAAAACAGTACAATCTCATTCTAATCAAAATGTGGCAGACTGTTCTGTAAGTACATTTTTTTCTTTTTTGGACAAGGCAAGTGAAGCCGTGCTGACACAGTTATGACCTTCCCTGTCAATGTGATATGCCTCAGAAATCTCGCGCCCCCACCTTGTGCCTCCCCTACCAAGCACACACGTGGTGTCAAACGCAGGCACGCACCCGCATCGCTTACAGTGCATGGCCAAATGGCCGCCCCCCGCTAATGAATCAACCAGCGTTCGGTGCTCTCGTAGCCGTTCATTTAGGCAGCGGCCAGTCTGCCCCACGTAGCATCTACCGCATGAGAGAGGTATGCGGTATACGACCCCAACAATGCAGGGTACAAACATGCATGTATGTTTTATGGCGCAGACCGGTTTTTTCTTCTCGTTTACGGCTTTGCACATGCGCACCAGCTTTTTGGGGGCAGTGAACATCACGTCCACGCCGCACTTCTCTCCAACTTTTCTCAGCCGGTGCGATAGCTGGTGCACGTACGGTATAGCTGTACGTTTCAGCTTCTTGCAGCTTTTTTCGGCTGCTACGCCAGGGCGTCCACCTGCTCTGATTTCTTTCAGGAGGCATTCCGCCACAGCCGTCACGATCTCTTTCGGAAAACCGGCGTTCTGCAACCGGAGCACTTGCATCTGCAAGCTGACCTCAATTTTATGGTGGCAGGACTTTTCGAGAGCACCACGCAGGCAATTTTTTGCAATGCCCCTCTTAACCAATTTTGAGTGAGCCGAATTGTATGCTAGAATTTCCTTTTTTGTGCGAGGCTGATACGACCAGCAGATGTGCCCTGTGCCAAAGTTCAAACACAGCTCGAGGAATTGGAGACATCCGTTCATCGGCACTTGATGCGTGAACCTTAATTTGCCAGAACAATCACCGAAAATTTCTAAAACACTTTTTACAACCTGTGGTTTGTCGCTCTCGTTTTCAACATTCACAAACACAATAAAATCATCGACATACCTAAAACACTTCACAACACGTTTTTCCTGTTTTATGCGCGCTGCCACGCGCTTGTCAAATTGGCCTAAAAAAATTTCACTAAGTATAGGAGCTATGCAGGAGCCTATGCAGGAGCCCTGGCGTAGCAGCCGAAAAAAGCTGCAAGAAGCTGAAACGTACAGCTATACCGTACGTGCACCAGCTATCGCACCGGCTGAGAAAAGTTGGAGAGAAGTGCGGCGTGGACGTGATGTTCACTGCCCCCGAAAAGCTGGTGCGCATGTGCAAAGCCGTAAACGAGAAGAAAAAACCGGTCTGCGCCATAAAACATACATGCATGTTTGTACCCTGCATTGTTGGGGTCGTATACCGCATACCTCTCTCATGCGGTAGATGCTACGTGGGGCAGACTGGCCGCTGCCTAAATGAACGGCTACGAGAGCACCGAACGCTGGTTGATTCATTAGCGGGGGGCGGCCATTTGGCCATGCACTGTAAGCGATGCGGGTGCGTGCCTGCGTTTGACACCACGTGTGTGCTTGGTAGGGGAGGCACAAGGTGGGGGCGCGAGATTTCTGAGGCATATCACATTGACAGGGAAGGTGATAACTGTGTCAGTACGGCTCCACTTGCCTTGTCCAAAAAAGAAAAAATGTACTTACAGAACAGTCTGCCACATTTTGATTAGAATGAGATTGTACTGTTTTAACACTGTGTGCGCATGCACCAACGAAATGTATATATGTACCTTCGTTCGCAGTAAAAAAAACAGTTGATGTTTAGCGCTCGTCCTGTCGTATTCTCTGTCGTTGTCCCTGCTACATTGCGCTATTTTTTTGAATAATCATGACACACCAACTAGCCCAGCTTTCTGCTTTGATTGCTTTCGTCCACTGTTGGCTTCAACAGGCTCATAAAAAGTCTTCCTCGGTTTACTAAAAATTAAAAAAAGAGTTAAAATACAAAAGGCACAAAAAGTGAAGCATGCTGAAAAAAAGTGAAAAAGGACAAGCCGAGGGGACTATAACATCGGGGCGATGCTCTCGCGCAGATGGCAGAGCACCGGAGAGGCATTGTGCACATTCGTTTCTTCCCGATGGGACCAGCTAAGTGGCCGGAAATATAGAAGGTATTTGACCAAAAAAACAATGCAGCAGCTGAAAAATGTAGGAACGTGAAAGTGACATTGAATGTACATGTTTATATAGGCACACAATTCGTGTACCTCTAAGAAAGACTGTAATGTAGACCTAAAGTTATGTAAATTACGAGTAAGGATCACATTGATTTAGCCGTGATCCCTAAGTTGTAGACTTAAAGATCACCAAGAGACCTATAAAGCTATGTTATCTATAAAGCCATAAAGCTACGCCTGTTGTCGTTACCTAAAACATTATTACCTAGAATTGCCTATTACATTACCATTACCAATTATCATTACCTATACTACTTACCTATTACCGTTACCTATAGCTATTACCATTACCTTGCACAGGAGCTAAACGACTTTTTAGTAAGTTAGGGTGCGGTTCAAAAAAAAAGGAGAACTAGTAAATATTAGGTGACTTATAAAAAAAATAACTGATATGCGGGCTGAAACACAAGGATGGCCTCAAGAGTGCTGCGAATTCCCTAGATCAAGCGATCACTTTTTTGGAAAAACGGTTGAGGCAGATAAGACTGCCAACCAAAGTGCGTGCCGCAAGCCAGGCCAATTCCCACTCCTTCAAGCCAATTTCTTTGGCAGCCCTCTTGGTGCTGGGACAAAGGAGACCACGTGCACCTAACGCCAGTCCTAAGACCGTCGCCTCCTTTCCAGGGCACTTGGCCTGAAGTACGAGCACCAAGGCCTGGTACTTTTGGCGTTTAGCAGCACACATGCCTTCCAGTGTTTCTGTTCTGGCATCCCAAGCGATTGCCACATCCAAAATGAATGCTTTTTCCCTGAGCTCGAGAACAATGTCAGGCCTAAGCCTGGTATTGTCCCCGGTCACACGGAGGCGCTCGCTCGAAGTCTCAGCATTCTTGTGCTTTTCCCGCAGTTTACTGATGATTGCCTGAGAGATGAAGTTATGCCGAGAGCAACGCGGCTCGTGGACGGATGGACACACCTGGAGGATGTGAAATGTGGTTTCCTGTGCCTGATGGCACCTTCTGCAAAGCTTGGCCGAATCGTCATTCGAATGTCGATTAGAGAGCGTCCTAGTTGGAAATAGATTAGTACGCAGGCGCAGGGAGCGGAGGCGATCACCGTCTCCCATATACCTGGTATCTGGCCGAAGCCACCTATTTCCAACCGAATCGCTCTCAAAAGCAAAG
Source organism: Dermacentor andersoni (assembly GCF_023375885.2). Classification (NCBI taxonomy): domain Eukaryota; kingdom Metazoa; phylum Arthropoda; class Arachnida; order Ixodida; family Ixodidae; genus Dermacentor; species Dermacentor andersoni. The sequence continues at coordinate 182,966,687 of NC_092819.1, read as the reverse complement.
AGGCTTTTGTTTGTATAATTTTTTTCCAGTCCTCCAAGTGTGTTTAGTGCGCCTGCTGTAAAGCTTTTTGCAAGGATTTAGGCTCTACAAGGCCAGCCGCTTACCCATCTTTTCTTCAAGGGCCTCCCGGTCTCTACGAAGAGAACCTTCCAGCACCGTATCCATGATTGGGGAGCCTAGGCGTTGGAGCCGAGCGAATGATTTTACCTGGCATACAGCCGCCACTCGCGATAGCTCCAGTACGCCAAGCCCCCCTGCTCGATGAGGAGTATGTATGATAATGTCTGGAAAAGACGCAGGGAGATGTAGGATTCGCTTTAGCTCCGGGCGTATGTCACGGTCTAGTTTCCGGGTTAGCGATTGAACTGTTAGAGAGCTGGAGGCTGCATACATCAATTTTGAAACCAATAAGGTTGAAATGCAGTTAAGTTTTTGGAATGGCTTTAATTGGGCCGAATTGATTAGATTAAGATCCCGTCGAATAGTATCAATTGAAGCCGTCGGGCGTTTGTTTACAAAAAGGTCGGCTCCCAGGTATCGAATAGGTTCGTTACGACCCTTTGGAACGATCATGGCATCCCCAACTTTTAGGTCAGGAATGCCATAGTCGAACCATTTCAACCTGTGGGAGTCAAACCGCCAACCAAAATATTGGGTTTTGAGTGGATTTAATGCCAATCCGATTTTTTTGAAGTGACTCTCTGCAACCTCCAGGTTTCCATTCAATTCTTCATATGACGAGGCGACAAATAGCAGATCATCGGCGTATGCCATTGCAGCGATTGTTTGACCGTTGATAGCATAGCCGATTGCCGAGGAGTTCAGGTCGTTTAATAGGGGGGTCCATAGTGAGATTAAAGAGAAACGGAGACAGTGGGTCGCCCTGTTTAATCCCCCTCTGGACATACACTCTGACATTGTCCGATTTTCCTCTATAACTAAAGGTGGTTGCCTGGGAAGTGTACATGTCTCTAATGCTTTCCAAGTAAGCGATATGGCAACCACCCCCCTCAAGGGCCGTGAAAAGGGCGTCATGACTGATTGAATCGAAGGCTTTCATCAAATCGAGAGAGGCTGCGAAAAGCGGCCTGTGGAATTTCTTTGCGTGCTTCATGATGCCCTGTAAAAGGAGGAGATTTGATTGCGCAGCCCTGTCGGGAGAAAAACCACTTTGTAATTTATTAAAGTTATAGGAATCTTGTAACCTCATCAGAAGCATTCTAGAGAACGTACGAACAATCACTGAGGCAATAGGTTTTGGGCGAAGCTCAGCCGCCGAGGCCGCATCGCAACTTTTGGGAATGAAGATTGTTCTGGACTGTCGGAAATCATCAGGCAAACGCCGGAAACACAAAAAAATTATTAAAGATGATCGTCCATATGGCGCTCGGGATTTTTTTAATCTCTCGGACGGTTAGGCCATCCGGACCTGGTGCCGAGCCCACGCCCATGTTTTGCATAACCCTTTCAATTTCGGCCTCCGAAAAAAGGTTGGCTTCACGAGGTAAGGAATTCACTTTTATACCTACTTGATCTGCAGTTATTGACTCCGATCCCAAGATGTCATCAAAGATGTCGTGGATATCACTCATTTCGATTTCCCCAAGTTCCCCCTGCTGACACACTAATTCTTCTAAGAAAACCTTCGGACCTAGGTTGTATAGACGCTGGTGTTACTTATACTGCCGCCGTTTGAATTCTCTAGCCTTTTCATTTTTGTTTCGAATGAGGCGGACTTTGGCGTTCTTCGCCTGTTTTGGTTTTCTGGGCTTTACTCCGAAATGTCTGTAAATGATAGCAAGATCCGACATGGTTATTGGGGTATTGCAAGCGTTTTCTGCCAACCCTGGATAATTAATATTATAGTCTAAGAAGATGTGAGTGACATCCTCATCATCCAATGATTCTACCATGGGAGGCGCTTCATTACCGCAGTTCTCCTCAGGAGACAAGGTGCAAGGCTCATTATTATGGTCAGTTTGGCAGAGCTCAGACTCTTTGGCCAAAAGGTCTCTGTATCGTTCACTCTTTCTTAGACCCTTAATCGCATCTAAAGATCTTGACGGATAAACAGCAGGTAATTTTTGATATATGCATTTCTCACCGGGAGGAAGGGGCAGCTCGGCCCTGGCCAGAATCAGTATCTGCGGCGTCGTCCACCTGGAGTAAGAGCTTGCAGCAGGCACCGCTGCCGACCTTACTCTATCCTGCCCCTCTGAGTCCGGATTCGGAGGCGTACTTGCAAGCGACCCGGGCGGCTGAATAAGGTTGAGGTTGTTAAAGGAGTCACCAATACTCTTACTAAGTAATTTACTTGTTTCTGAGGCAGGAAGGGCCGAAGACGTAGGGCTGCACCCGCCCCGAAGAGAAAAGCCGTTGCACGAGCTTGAAGCAGGTACAGGCCTTGGGCCTTGCTCGTGGATTGGAATTACGTCGCCGCCGCTATCCTCGCTGTATGCCCCGTTCCCATGACCATCCGGGTGGCCGGCTGTTGAGGTCAAAGGGTGGGGAGCAGGCGTACTCGGCTGAGCCGGGTGCTCATAGAGCCCCCCTCCGGCCAGAGTGGGCGAAAGAAGTCCAGCAGCGCTGTCCCCAGCTAGCCGGCGGGCCCGTTCGTCATCCTAGCTTTGTGGTATTGAAAACGAATACTCGGCTGGATCCCCCTGAGCGGCTCCAGCGATCTCAAGGTCGCGAGCATCTTGTTGCTTTGCAGACCCTGGGGGCACACCGGCATCGCCGGCAGGGGGCAGTGGGCGTGGGACATTGTCTCCACTAGGTGTTTGAGGCACCGGCCCAGAGGGAGATGACATATCTCCACTAGAGGAGGTGGAGAGCGACACGGACAAATTCATGGATCGGCCTGACTTCCTGTGTGCTTTGGCCCCCACAGAAGGATGCGAGCCCCCTGTCCCCGACCCGCCACGCCGAGAGATTTCAAGTCTGTCTCTTTCCGGTATGCTAGATTCAAACTGTAAGAATTCAGCCGATCGAATTAGGGATGCTACGTCCGCCGCTGAACATGCCGGAAGATTGAAACTTAACTGATAGGCACTGGCAAGCAAGCCCAACTGCACCCGTGCGGCGACGACAGCGCGCATCTCCCGCTCCGACCAAGCCGGCTGACCTCCCCCTTCCGGAGTGCCCTTTCCCAAACCACCCGTTTCCATTTTGGTGACGGACTTTTTGTGCTTTACAACACTTGTCTCCTGAGCCTCCTGAAGCCATGTGCCCGGAGTTTATTGCAGTGACTTTAGTATTAATAATTCTACTAGTACTGTGGCTTCCACCGTTCGAGGGCTGCGAATGCGAATCGGACAATCTTTTACGGCACTTAGCAAAGTGGGCGGATGCCGATTGAGAGGTGCTGTAACTAAATGAATTACAGCTGCTGCATTGCCATGTTACAGTCTTTTTGTGTTTGTTGGTGACGTACTGCTCGACCTTTACTCTTGAAGAAAATTGTGCCGAACATATAGGCCATACATGACGAGGAGGCGGGAAGCCTAGTATTAGTTCCTTGTTTTGGGTTTTGGACTTTAGAGGAGCACTATTCATTTCTTCAGAACTTACTTGGGATTTCTGCTGGCTAACGAGGCTCTCCGCCCTCGAGCTTGTATCTGTTAAGGAAGAATCCTTGTTCCGAGAGCAGTATGTGAAATGGGCTTTAACCGATCGTGATGAGCCAAGGAACGCACATAAACTACATCTCCACTTAATGATTAGCGCATAATTACTTTCGTAGTGCCTCTCCAGTGGTGCCATTCTGTGTTCGCTAAACCTGCATAAATGGCAGTCCAGATGAGAGAGAAGGTACATTAGTACGTGGACGTTAGAAGCCATTTGTAATTAGGAAAGTGAGATCAGGGATAAGCCAGTGCTCCATATCCGCCCCCGATTAGTGAGTTAGAAATTAGAGGTAGATGCGGGGGAGAGAAAAGTAACAGATTTTATTTGAATGAAATGAGAAAAGAAGGGAAAAAAATCGGAGGTAATTTTGTTACTGGGAATCGAACCATTAACCTCAAGGTTCATACGGAAATGGTGGCCGAGCGGCCTAATACAGCATGCCGGTAGCACGTTCGAAGCTCGATTTCTCATATCTATGGACGTTTCTAGGAAAACTGAGCGTCAGAATGTCCGGAGTATCCGAAATTTGCTGATCGCGAGGGGTCGCGAACCATACTTTCTGTGATAACAGAGCGACGTGACTGAGTTGGCTATCTTTTGCGCATGTCTTCCGTGTTAAACCCGTCGTACGTGTGACGATAAGCGATACATCGTGCCTACATAAACCCTTGTTTTTTGTGCAATAAAGCAATCTTGCAAAAGCTGCTGCTGCGTCCACATCGGTTATTACACTGGCGACGAGGCACGGTTGTGCCCATGCGAGGAGGGCGTTTCCAGCAAGATGGCCTTCGGCGTCCGTATCGGCGAATTTCACTTACATGGTAACCCTTCATGGGAGGATTACGTCGAGCGTATAGAGCTATGCTACACTGCAAACAAGCTCAAGGAAGACGCCGACAAGAGGGCAGTATTGCTGAGCTGCTGTGGGGAGGATACATACTCCCTGATAGCTACCCTCGTCAAGCCTCTCCGACCACCGAACGCTGACTACCAGTCCATCGTAAATGCCGTGAAGAACCACATCAACCCGAAGCCATCCGAGCTATATTCAAGGTACGTGTTCTCGAAGCGAGATCAGCACGACGCCGAATCTGTCGCAGACTACGTTACAGCTTTACGTAAGCTAGCCGAGAACTGCGGGTTCAACGACAGCCAGCTTCCTCTTGACGTAATGCTAAGGGACCGGTTGGTTTTTGGAATCTCTGACAACATTGTGCAGCAACGTTTCTTGGCCGAGAAAGACCTAACTTTTAAGACTGCCTACGATCTAGCAGTGGCGGCAGAGGCTGCTGCAAAACATCAGAGGGTTATGGGCGGCCTACGCCAGGACGTCCCAGATTTGACAGCTAAAGTGGACAGGCAACCCATAAAGCAGCATAAGAATGGGCAAGATGTAAAAACTTCAAGCGAGCAGTTGAAGCGGCACTGTTTCCGGTGTTTGGGCAACCACGCTGCATACCGTTGCAGGTTTAAAACCGCAGTCTGCTTCAACTGTTCCGTGAAAGGGCACTTGGCCAAAGCGTGTCGCAAGGAATCGCAAGGAACAAAGAGGTCAGGTTAACCACCAGTTAGAAAATATGTCAAACTCGGAGCAAACTGCGTATGATGACATGCTAAATATTAGTCAAGTGACTAGCGGTTGTCCCAAGTTTATGGTGGCCGTAAGTATAGGCGGTGAAATAGTGCCCATGGAAGTCGACTCAGGAGCAGCTAGGTCGATTATCAGTCAAAATACGTTCAGCAAACTGAAAGTGGCAAGGCGCATAAAGCTTGAAGAATCGGACACCAAGCTCGTAACTTGGACTAAGGAAGGATTGGACGTCGTCGGAAAAGCCACACTTCCGGTCAAATTCAAGGAACAAGACTTCGAGCTGCCGATACTTGTTGTAAGAAACGAAGGTAGCACGCTTTTGGGTCGTGATTGGTTCAAGGTCTTGAACATTAATATCACTGGGCTTCACAGCATCGAAGAAAAAGTAGAAGCCCTTATCAAAAAGTTTCCGGATGTTTTTGACGAAACATTTCCAGGCGCAGCTCTGCCACCCCTACACATCGAGCTGAAGGAAGACGCCCGGCCCAAGTTTCTAAAATGCCGCAGCATTCCGTTCGCACTGAAGGATGACGTCATCACAGAACTGAAAAAACTGGAACGTCAAGGTGTTCTGCAACCGACGCAGTACTCAGAGTGGGCCACCCCAGTGGTCATGGTCCGCAAAAAGGATGGGTCATTAAGAATATGCGGCGACTATCGAAGTACAGTAAACCAAGCGGTAAGGAACAACGTTTACTCTTACCCACTAGCAAGGCACTTTTCGCAAGTTGGGGAAAGGCCGTATTTTTTCTAAAATTGGCTTGACGCAAGCGTACCAGCAACTTGCAGTTGATGACGCTACAGCAGAAGTGCTCACAATAAATACAGTAAAGGGCCTGTACAAAGTGCGACGTTTGCCGTTTGGTGTCTCGGTAGCACCCGGATTATTTCAAAGAGCAATCGATACAGTGCTTGCAGGTCTATGCCAGGTGGCGGCATACCTCGACGACATCCTTGTGGCCAGCGAAACAGCAGAGGAGCACCATGAAATCCTCATGGAGGTTCTCAACCGACAGTCAAAAGCGGGACTGCGTATACAAGGCGACAAGTGTCAGTTCTTCAAAGAGAGCCTGGAGTACTTGGGACACCGGATAGACGCCACCGGCATCTACCCGTCAAAGGGTAAAGTCGAGGCGATTAACAAAGCACCTGTACCAAAGAACAAGAAGGAGCTCCAAGCTTTTCTAGGTATGGGGAATTTCTACAATAGTTTCCTAAAGGGTCGGTCCGAAGTTGCAGAAGTGCTCTACCGCCTGCTGGACAGCGACAGTACGTGGAACTGGGGTGAAGAGCAGCAACTAGCTTTCGAAAGACTAAAGACGTTGCTGACGTCCGAGTCACTTTTAGTGCATTTCAACCCTGATACACCCTTAATTCTGTCTTGTGACGCATCACCCGTTGGTGTGGGAGCTGTATTAGCTCACCGCGATGCTAAAGGACGCGAGAAACCTGTTGCTTATGCGTCAATGATGATGATGATGATGAAAAACGTTTATTTGCTCTATTTTGCAGTGATTTTTGCGGCTTCAGATGGAGCCTTCCATCTTCTCTCCAGGGTCGGTTCCCCTAGTCCAGGGCTCCGCTGAGGGTAGCTGCCCTGCGTGCACGCCTTACTAGTCCTTGTTGGACTTTCGGGATGTCGCTGGATAGCATCCTCTCCCACTGTGCCGCACTCGGGTTTTTTATTATGACTAGCCCATCTATTTTCTGGCAAGCCCATGTGGTATGGTATAGGGTTGGTTTGTCTCCACACCATGGGCACTTGCTCTCGTACTGCGTGGGGTAGATCTTGCTTAGCATGTTTAGGCACGGGAATGTTCCCGTTTGTAGCTGTCGCCATGCTACGGCGTCTTCTCTATTTAGTTGTTTGTGAGGGGGCGGGTATTTTCGTCTGATGCCTCTGTAGTAGTTTAGTATCTCTGAATAGCTTTGGGCTACCGGCTCTGGTTCCTCAGCGGGGTCGGGATTGTTGGATGCTCGGTTTGTTACGTGCCCTCGAGCTACCCTATCCGCCTCCTGATTTCCCGTAATGTCGGTATGTCCCGGCACCCAAACTATCGTGTGTTTGGCCTGGTTGTTGACGGTGTTGCCAATTGAGCGGAGGATGCGGAGCGCGCTGTGGCTGATTCTGCCGTTTAGGTAGTTTCGGCATGCTGCTTGGGAGTCTGTGAGTATGGTTAAGGACCTGTTGGATCGGTAGCCCACCGCTGCCGCTAGAGCCACGGCTGCCTCTTCGGCCTCAACTACCGTACAGTTCCGAATTGATGCGCTGGTGATTTCTTTTAGGTCCGAGTTGATCACCGTTGCGACTTTGCTTTTCTTGTGGTTTCTGTCCTGAGTGTAGGTAGCGTCGTCTACGTACACTGTGTCGTGTCTAGTTGCCAGTGTTCTTTGTACATACTCTGCTCTTGCTTGTCTTCGTGCCATGTGTAGGTTCGGGTCCATATTGCTGGGTATCGGTGCTACTTTGATGGTGTTTCTGTATTCGTCCGGTATCGTCTCCGTGCTTTGTGTCTCCTTTATGGTAGCTTCACCGCCGTATCTGCTCAGGAGTCTTCTGCCCGTTGCCGATAGCTTTAGTCTTCGCATTTGCGCGATTATCTGCGCTTCTTGGAGCTCCTCGAGACTGTTGTGTAGCCCCAGGGCCAGGAGTTTGTCGGTCGATGTTGACGGCGGTAGGTGGAGCACCGTCTTGAGGGCTTTCCTCAGGATTGCGTCCGCTTGTTGCATTTCGTGCTTCGTACAGTGGTAGTACGGGAGGCTGTACGTCACTCTACTGACCACCAGGCTTCTGACCAGTTTGAGTGTGTCTGCTTCCTTCATGCCGTGTCTTTTCCGCGAGACCCGCGTTATCATGCGGGCCACTTGGTTGGCTGCAGTTTTAAGTAGTGTTAGGGTGTGGGTACATCGTTGGTTCGATTGTATCCACATTCCTAATATCCTGATGAGCGTCTTCTCCGGGATTGGCTGTCCCTCGAGGTGGATGTTCAACTTCATGTTTACTTCCTCTGGGACGGTGCGATTCCTCTTGCCTCGCCATACTCTTAGGAGCTCGGACTTCTCCGTTGAGCAGGCTAGACCTCTTGCCTTGACATATTCCTCTACGCATGTCGCAGCTTCTTGTAATATTTCTTCCTTTTCCCTGAGTGAGCCTTTGGTGACCCATACAGTGATATCGTCGGCGTACATGGCGTGGCGTACGCCGTCGATTTGGTCTAGTTGTTGGGCCAGTCCAATCATGGCAACATTGAACAGGATGGGTGAGATGACCGATCCCTGCGGTGTGTCTTTGTTTGGGGTGTTGAACTTTTCGGATCTCAGCTCACCCAGGCCGATTGTTGCTGTTCTGTTGGACAAAAATGCCTTGACGTAGCTGTGTATTTTCATGCCGCAATTTAGGTTGTCTAGTCCTGTCAGGATGGCTTCGTGGCTTACGTTGTCAAAGGAGCCTTTGACGTCCAGTGCCATGATGATGTGCTCTCCGTTGAGCGGGATATTGCTCAGTACCTCTTCTCTGATTTAGCTGGAGTACATCTTGGGTCGAGAGCCTGGCTCTGAAACCAAACATGCTGGGGGGGTACAGCTCGTTTTCTTCCATATGATTTTGTAGCCTAGCCTCCTCATAACCACTCTCTCATAGATCTTGCCTAGGCATGATGTAAGGGAGATTGGTCTGAGGTTTTCCACTTCAAGTTTCTTGCCTGGTTTCGGGATCATGATGACTTCCGCGTGTTTCCATTCTTCTGGTACTGTTCCCGCTTGCCAGTGTCCATTGAGGTATTCGGTTAGCTTTGCGACTAGCTCGTCTCCGAGGTTGCGGATGAGCGCGTTTTTGATCTTGTCCGCACCTGCGGCTGTGTTCTTTGTTGCGCTTCTTATCGCCGCGTACACCTCTTCCCGGGTGATGGGTCTATCCAGCCTTCCATTTTCTTCTCCTTTGTAGCGCTCTGTGTAGGCTGCTGGGTCTCCGTCGCCGTAGCACTTTTTGCGTACTTTGTGCAATAGTTCCGAGTCTGTTCCCCCGTACTGGTGCACCAGTCGGTATATGACTTTGTTGTTTGCGGTCTTTGATTTTGCCGGATCTAGGGCCTTGAGTATGCGCCATGTTGTTGCAGTGCTCAAGGTTCCGTTTAGAGAGTCACTAAATTGTTGCCAATTTTGCTTCGCTAGCTGCGCCGCGTACTCTTCTGCCTTTTTCGTGATTTCCGCGATCTTTAGCTTGAGCTTTCTGTTGTATTTCTGTCTTTTCCACCTTTTTGTGAGCCCCCTTCTGGCTTCCCATAGTCTGAGAAGTCTAGAGTCCACGTCCGGCGTCTGCGGCGTACGCTCAATTTCTTTGGTGAATTTGCGTTGTGTTTCTTTGAGCATGTTCCCCCAGTCTGTTATAGATTCGATGTTTTTTATTGTATCGCCACATGCTTCTCTGAACGCTTTCCGGTCCGTTATGTTTGCTTTCCCTATCTGTCGTTTAATTTTGTCTGCTATTGTGATTTGCGTCTTTAGGATATAGTGGTCGCTACCTAGGTTTTCCATTAGGTTGTCCCACTCCGCTTGCCTTGTTCTTTTGACGAACGTCAGATCGGGGCAGGTGTCCTTGTTCACGCTGTTCCCGATTCTTGTAGGGTTATCGGCTTCCGTGATGAGTTCACACGCGATATTGTCAGCTGCCTCGGTTACCGCTCTTCCCTTTTGATTCGTTCTCGTGTATCCCCAGCTCTCCTCTCTGGCGTTGAAATCTCCCAGTATGACTAGTGCATTTCCTTTAGCCAGCTTGTCTGCTCCTTTGAACAGCGCGTCGAATTTTGCCCTGCTTTCTCTCGGGGGGGCTGTATATATTTACGATGAATATGCTTCCTCCCTTCCTTTTCTTTTTTGGTATGATCTCGACTATTACGTGCTCTACGTCTGTGTCGGCTATCCTGTCATGGCTTATGGCGATGAGGGTTTTGTCGACTAGGATTGCCGTTCTTCTCCCTTCCTCCGTATCCTCGTAGCACGTGTAGCCCTGTAGTGTTGGGGTAATCCCTGTTTCTTGTAGAGCTATTACGTCGGGTGGAGTTAGTTGTGTGTTGGTGTACTGTTGTAGTAATGCTTGTTTTCGTCTATATTGTCACGTGGTCGTGACGTCAAAGAACACAGTAGCAAAACTGTGAAAGGCAAAAACCAGCTTTTATTGGGCGAACCTGTGCCCACAAAACCGGCTACACTTAAAGCACAACGAGAGCGGCGAACACAGTCGGCGATCGTCGTAAATCTGATCAGCGGGTCAAGCGCGTCGGCTTTTACAGAGCAGTCGTCGAATGTTCCAGACTAATCGTTTGGACCCGCGTGCCTTCCACAAAGTTCTACACCATTCGCGTTACGCGATGACATCAGATAACACAAGGTTCGGCGACAACAGACAGCCGGGTAGAAGCATCGATAACTTTCCAGAAACGTCAGATACATGCAGGCGCGTCCCTCGCTGTGCGATTACAGTTGTTAAGCGGCGAAACGCGGTCGCCCGATAAAGATAAGTGCACGTGTCAATACCACCCTCTTAAAAAGAATCGACCCGATGCTGCAAACCAACGAAGGTGATAAACAAAAGCACTCGTAGCAAAGCAAAGAACAAAAATGACGAAGTTCGTCAGCGTCCGTAAAAGGGTTTAAGGCGCACCACGTGGACCACTTCAGATCGTGCGCGGCGCCGCTGTGAATGCGAAATGCCGTCTGGCACGACCTCATAGTCCAGAGCGCCAATACGTCGGATGACCTTGTAGGGTCCGAAATAGCGTCGGAGTAGTTTCTCACTGAGTCCTCGTCGGCGTATCGGGGTCCAGACCCAAACACGGTCGCCAGGCTGGTACTCGACGAAGCGTCGTCGGAGGTTGTAGTGTCGGCTGTCCGTCCTCTGCTGGCTCTTGATTCGCACGCGGGCGAGCTGTCGGGCTTCTTCGGCGAGCTGGAGATAGCTAGCGACGTCAACATTCTCTTCATCAGTTACGTGCGGCAGCATGGCGTCAAGCGTCGTCGTCGGGTTCCTGCCGTAAACCAGCTTAAACGGCGTGATCTGTGTTGTTTCTTGCACCGCCGTGTTGTACGCAAAGGTTACGTACGGCAGGACCGCGTCCCACGTCTTGTGTTCGACGTCGACGTACATTGCTAGCATGTCGGCGAGGGTCTTGTTCAGGCGCTCCGTGAGACCATTCGTCTGCGGATGGTAGGCAGCTGTCCTCCTTTGGCTTGTCTGGCTGTACTGCAGAATAGATTGGGTGAGCTCTGCTGGAAAAGCCGTTCCTCTGTCGGTGATGAGGACTTCTGGGGCACCATGTCGCAGCACGATGTTCTCGACGAAAAATTTCGCCACTTCGGCTGCGCTGCCTTTTGGTAGAGCTTTAGTTTCAGCAAAACGGGTGAGATAGTCCGTCGCCACGACGATCCACTTATTCCCGGAAGTTGATATCGGAAACGGCCCCAACAAATCCATCCCAATCTGCTGGAATGGTCGGCGAGGAGGTTCGATCGGCTGTAGTAATCCTGCTGGCCTTGTCGGTGGTGTCTTGCGTCGTTGACAGTCTCGGCATGCCTTGACGTAACCGGCGACGTCGGCGGTCAGACGCGGCCAATAATACCTTTCCTGTATTCTCGACAGCGTCCGGGAGAATCCGAGGTGCCCAGCGGTTGGATCGTCGTGTAGGGCGTGAAGTATGTCTGGACGCAGCGCTGACGGTACAACAAGAAGGTAGCTGGCGCGGACTGCTGAGTTGTTCTTCACGAGCAGGTTGTTTTGTAGCGTGAACGAAGACAACCCGCGCCTAAATGCCCTAGGGACAACGTCGGTCTTCCCTTCCAAATACTCGACGAGACCTTTTAGCTCCGGGTCGGCTCGTTGCTGTTTAGTGAAGTCTTCCGCGCCTATTATCCCAAAGAAGGCGTCGTCGTCCTCGTCGTCTTGCGGCGGGGGATCAATGGGGGCGCGCGATAAGCAGTCGGCATCGGAGTGTTTTCTTCCGGACTTGTATATTACCGTGACGTCATATTCTTTTAGTCTGAGGCTCCACCGCGCCAGCCGTCCTGAAGGGTCCTTTAAGTTAGCTAGCCAACACAACGCGTGATGGTCGCTGACGACTTTGAATGGCCCGCCATAGAGGTAAGGGCGGAATTTAGCTGTAGCCCAAATGATGGCGAGGCATTCCTTTTCAGTCGTAGAATAGTTGCTTTCCGCTTTTGACAGCGACCGGCTAGCATACGATATCACCCTTTCAAGTCCTTCTTTCCTCTGGACTAGGACGGCACCGAGGCCTAGGCTACTGGCGTCAGTGTGGATTTCGGTATCGGCGTCCTCGTCGAAGTGTGCAAGTACCGGCGGCGACTGCATGCGTCGTTTGAGTTCTTGAAATGCCTTGGCCTGCGGCGTTTCCCACTTGAACGCGACATCACATTTGGTTGGATGTGTTAGCGGCTCCGCAATGCGTGAAAAGTCCTTGACAAAGCGCCTATAGTCGGCACACATGCCAAGGAATCTGCGCACTGCCTTCTTGTCGGTTGGCTGCGGGAGCTTTGCGATGACAGCTGTCTTCTGTGGGTCGGGGCGTACTCTTGATTTGCTGATCACGTGGCCTAGGAACAAAAGCTCATCGTGAGCGAAACGGCACTTTTCCGGCTTCAGAGTGAGCCCTGATAACTTGATGCCTTCTAACACTGTCGCAAGCCGCCTAAGGGGATCGTCGAAATTTCCGGCGAAGACAACGACGTCATCCAGGTAAACAAGGCACGTCTGCCACTTCAGTCCGGCTAACACCGTGTCCATGACGCGCTGAAACGTTGCAGACGCCGAGCACAGTCCGAATGGCATGACCTTGAACTCGTAGAGGCCGTCTGGCGTGATGAAGGCAGTCTTTTCGCGATCTCTCTCGTCGACTTCTATTTGCCAGTAGCCAGACTTGAGGTTCATCGACGAGAAGTATTTAGCATTGCAGAGCCGATCCAATGCGTCGTCTATCCGTGGAAGGGGGTACACACATCCTTCTTCGTGATCTTGTTCAGTCGACGATAATCGATGCAGAAGCGTAGGGTTCCGTCCTTTTTCTTTACCAGGACTACAGGAGAGGCCCACGGGCTTTTCGACGGCTGGATGATGTCGTCGCGCCGCATTTCGTCGACTTGTTGCCTAATAGCTTCACGTTCTCGCGTCGAAACTCGGTAAGGGCTCTGGCAGAGTGGTCGAGCGCTCTCTTCGGTTATTATGCGATGCTTTGCAACTGGTGTTTGTGGAATCCTCGATGACGTCGAAAAGCAGTCTTTGTATCGTCGGAGAAGACTTCTGATCTGTTGCTGCTTACGCATAGGAAGACTTGGATTCACGTCGAAGTCTGGTTCGGGGACAATGCTCATCGGGGTAGATGCGGCTGAATCCGAGAGGACAAAGGCATTGCTCGTTTCCACAATTTCCTCGATGTATGCGATTGTCGTGCCCTTGTTGATGTGCTTGAACTCTTGGCTGAAGTTGGTTAGCATAACTTCCACTTGCCCTCCGTGGAGTCGAGCGATCCCTCTTGCGACGCAACTTTCACGGTCGAGCAGTAGATGTTGGTCGCCCTCGATGACGCCTTCTACGTCAGCGGGTGTTTCAGTGCCGACGGAAATAATAATGCTGGAGCGCGGCGGGATGCTCACTTGATCTTCGAGCACACTCAAGGCGTGGTGACGACGACAGCTCTCCGGCGGTATCGCTTGATCTTGTGACAGCGTTATCGATTTCGACTTCAGGTCGATGACTGCGCCATGTTGATTCAGGAAGTCCATGCCGAGAATGACGTCTCGTGAACACTGTTGGAGGACAACGAAGGTGGCAGGGTAAGTCCGGTCATGAACGGTAATTCTTGCCGTGCAGATCCCAGTCGGCGTAATCAGGTGTCCTCCAGCGGTCCGAATTTGAGGGCCTTCCCATGCAGTCTTAACTTTCCTCAACTGGGCGGCGATGGGTCCACTCATGACGGAGTAATCGGCTCCTGTGTCTACTAAGGCGGTGACTGCGTGGCCGTCGAGAAGCACGTGGAGGTCGGTGGTTCTCTGTCTTGCGTTACAGTTAGGTCTTGGCGTCGGATCACGGCTGCGTCGTGTTGAACTGAAGTTGGAACGTCGTGTCGTCAAGTCGTCTTTCATCGGTATAGTCTTGGCTTCCTGATTTCGTCGGGACGGCGGCGTGTCGTTATGTCGTCGAGGTAGTTTCGTCGGTGTCTTTGTCGGCGGCGGAGGATCTTCGTCAGTTCGACGAACAGCAACCGCACCTCCATCGGTTGCTGCTTTTAGTTTTCCGGATATGGGCTCGCTGACCGGCCGCATGCTGGGCCAGTGTATGGTCGGCGCTGCGGCGACAGGTAGCGCCCTGGCGATGGCGAACGCGACGGTCGTCGAGAGCTCCACTGAGTAGCGGCGAGGTAGTCGGCGATATCGCGAGGTCTTTCGCCAATCTGTGGTCGCGGCGCGTTAACGGCGAACCCTCGGAGTCTCATCTCCCGGTATGGGCATCGGCGGTAGATGTGCCCCGCTTCTCCGCAGTGGTAGCAGAGCGGGTGGTGGTCAGGAGCGCGCCAAATGTCCGTCTTCCTCGCGTAGGTGCGCTGGGCGACGGGTGGTCGGGCTGGCGCTGGCGGCGGCGGACGACGGAACTGCGGCGTGACACGGCCCTGGCGCGGTCGCGGAGGCGGACCTTGACGGCCTGCGACGGCGGCGTAGGTCATCGCTTGCGGCTCAGGCTGGGGCGATACAGGGGCTACTCCAAGTTGTTGTTGGAGCTTCTCACGCACGGCGTCGGCAATCGAAGCCACTTGAGGCTGTGATGGTGGGAACAGCTTTTGTAGCTCCTCCCGCACGACCGCTCGGATAGTCTCGCGCAGGTCGTCGGTGGCCAGTGATTGAACTCCGGCGTAGTTTGTCGAGTTTGTGCGGCGGTCGAATTGCCGGTTTCGCACCTCGAGTGTCTTCTCGATGCTGGTGGCCTCGCGAAGAAACTCGTCGACGGTCTTCGGTGGGCTTCGTACCATTCCGGCAAAAAGTTCCTCCTTCACACCACGCATCAGCAGGCGGACTTTCTTCTCCTCGGGCATTTCAGGGTCGGCGGGGCGGAAGAGACGGCTCATTTCTTCCGTGTATATCGCGGTTGTCTCATTAGGTAGCTGCACCCGGGTTTCTAATAGCGCTTGGGCTCGTTCTCGGCGTACGACGCTTGCGAATGTCTGCAGGAAGCCGCTTCGGAAAAGTTCCCAGGTCGTTAAGGTGGCTTCTCGGTTCTCGAACCACATCCTGGCCGCGTCTTCCAAAGCGAAGAAGACATATCGCAGTTTGTCGTCGCTGTTCCAGTTGTTAAAGGTAGCGACTCTCTCGTACGTCTCAAGCCAGCTTTCCGGGTCCTCGAAAGTTGAACCGCGGAACGTCGGAGGCTCCCTGGGCTGCTGCAGCACGACGGGTGACGCTGGGGCTGCCATTGGGGTGGACTTGGTGGCCATCTTCCTAGTCGTCTCAGGCAAAAGTCCGTGCTCCGGGGGCAGTCCTTGCAGCCTGCGGCTACCTCGCTGGTTCTTGGCGACGTTGGTGTCTACCGAGTGAGGGCTTGGGTCACGGCTTTGTGGGGGCGTCCGGTACATGAACGCAAAGCACCTCCAACAGATGTCACGTGGTCGTGACGTCAAAGAACACAGTAGCAAAACTGTGAAAGGCAAAAACTAGCTTTTATTGGGCGAACCTGTGCCCACAAAACAGGCTACACTTAAAGCACAACGAGAGCGGCGAACACAGTCGGCGATCGTCGTAAATCTGATCAGCGGGTCAAGCGCGTCGGCTTTTATAGAGCGGTCGTCGAATGTTCCAGACTAATCGTTTGGACCCGCGTGCCTTCCACAAAGTTCTACACCATTCGCGTTACGCGATGAAATCAGGTAACACAAGGTTCGGCGACAACAGACAGCCGGGTAGAAGCATCGATAACTTTCCAGAAACGTCGGATACATGCAGGCGTGTCCCTCGCTGTGCGATTACAGTTGTTAAGCGGCGAAACGTGGTCGCCCGATAAAGATAAGTACACGTGTCAATATCCTCTGCAGTTCCACTGCCATATTTCTAGTTTTTCTTCTTTTTTAGTTCTTTTGGCTGTACTGTCCATGTTTAAATTTCGGTGTCGTCGTCTCTAGTGCTGCAGTTTTCTAACGCCGGGCGTCTCTAGTTGAACTTGTCTTTGACGCCTTCGGTAACTTTCTGTTTTCGTAGGGTGCGGATTTCTGCTCCCTGCATGGTTATCTGCTGTTCCATTATTTGCATAGCTTGCTGTATTTCTGCTATAAACTTGGTGAGGTTGGCCTGAGTCATTTCGGTTGGTTGACTTTGCGGGGGTGTTGATGGCGGCCTGGGAGCGCTACCTGACCTGAGGTCCTGTTATTCCTACATTAGTCTATTGATTTTTGTGTCCTGTTCTTCGCGCGCTCTACGGCTAATTTCTAGCTCTCGCCTGAGTGCCCTGTTTTCTTCCTCTAGCTGTTTCTCTCTATTGTTCTGGTTATTACCCGAGTGCGGAAACAAAGTTTTGGGGGGGCCTGCTTCCCAGCTCACCTTCGTGCCACCCTTGGGCTTCTTTTTCTGCTGCTGCTGCTGGCCCTCGATGGCCGGGGGCGGCAGGGGTGGGAAGGACCGGGACCGGCTCCGTGAACGGCTCCGTGACTGGCTCCGTGACCCGTTCCGTGACTGGCTCCGGGATCGGCTCCGCTCGCCCTCCGAGCTGAACCATCTCGGATGGCGTTGCCTCCGTTCTTTCTCCCTGCTGCTGCGCTGCTGCTGCTGCGACTGGTGCTGTCGACCTCGCAGTTCTCTGGCTTTCTTCAGGCGATCCTTGCAGTCCCTGGATCCGGTGGCGTGGTCGCCTCCACATATCAGGCACTTGGTTTGGCATTGGCGATTTTTCGGCGGATTCTGCATTCCGCATTGTCTGCACGCCTTGGCGTTTGGCGTAGGGCAGACGTCGGAGCGGTGGCCCTGTTGGCAGCAAATGTAGCCCACCTGCCTCGTCGGCCGGTATGGGTAGCATCTAAACTCTGCGCCCGCCAAGATCACGTATTTGGGTATGATGGAGGCGTCAAAGGTGATGACCGCCGTTTCCGATTTTCCTAGCATTCTTGCGGTGAGCACCACAACCCCTTGGGTGCGGACTCGTATCTTCGCCTTGAGCATTTCCGTCGGCGTTCCCGTGGGGACTCCGTGTATTACGGCTCGCTTGACGTCCTCCGGCATTGCCACGTATCTGTTGACCTCGTAGGCCTGGCCTCTGACTCGTAGGTTGGTTATTCCGAGCATCATCTTCGCTACTTCGTCATTCGAAGTACTTGCTATGATGATGTTCGATCCTGTCCTTAGTCTGACTATGAAGTCTTCATCCTTGAATTTGTTGTTGCATGCCTCGATGATGGCTTGCACGATTTCTCTCGCCTTCAGTGCTTTGATTGGTAGGCCATTCTTTGGTTTGATAATAATTTTGGCGTCGCCCTTTGGGAGCGGTGGCAGCCTTTGTCGCGGCTGTCGTTGTTCTTTGTGCGCAGCTGGCGCGCCAGCTGTCGTTACGCTCACACCCCCTGCTGCCGAGGCGGCCGGCGCCATCTTGCTATTGTTCTCCCCGCTCCGGGTCTCGTTAGAGTTCAAAATGGCAGCGTTCCGCAATCCGCTCCTCTGCTGTTTTTTCTGGCGTTTTGAAGTATAAATCTGCCATTGCTCGGCCGTATCGTATGTGCTTGACGTACCTGGTTGGTCATGCTGCATGGCGGCACCCTCGAGCTCTCCGTCTCCGGTGGCTTCGGTGTCGGAGTAGCTGCGGTAGCGATCGTCGTCCATGTCTTGCGTTTCGGGCGGATCGTTGGTGGGTCCGCTCATGAGGGACTTGAAGTTCGGTAGGTTCGAGCAGCGGAGGTCCATCTCAGGCCGCGTCGAAATCGTCGACGCTGCCCGTCGCCCTCGAGTGCCGTGCTCGTGCTAGGCCTCGTGTGCTTACAGGGGAAGGTAGTTCGCAGCGTCAAGAACACTCATGCGTCAAGAACACTCACTAAGGCGGAACGTAATTACGCCCAGATTGACCGCGAGGCTCTAGCTATTGTCTATGGCGTTCGTCAATTTCATCAGCACCTCTGTGGGCGAGAATTCCGCATCTTGACAGATCATAAGCCACTACTCGGTATCTTTCAACGAGACAAGCAGATTCCCGTTGTTTCGTCACCGCGCATGTTGCGATGGTCTTTGTTGTTATCTGCTTACGAATACAAACTGGAGTATAGAAGGACGCAAGATCACGCAAACGCTGACTGTCTAAGCCAGTTATCGATACCCGGTGACAGGAGGGACATCGAGCCTCCTGGCGACGTGCTTTTGTTGGAAGCAGTGGAGTACCTCCTGTTAGCGCAGCAGACGTCTCATCAGTCACTATGCGTGATTCTTGTCTGTCGCGGGTGAAGAAATGGGTTGCAACTGGCTGGCCAGAACAAGGTGTGCGCCCAGAATATGCTGCCCATCAGGTGAGGCGCGGAGAGCTGTCTTTTCACCGCGACTGACTTCTGGGGGGTAACAGGGTCATACTGCCAGAAGAACTGAGAGAAAAAGTCCTCGCCATTCTGCATGCAAATCACCCTGGCATAACGGTCATGAAAGCTCTGGCAAGGTCATATGTGTGGTGGCCGAAGATCGATGCCCAGATTGAAGATTTCGTGCGTCATTGCAAACTCTGTCAAGATAACAGGCAAAGCTAAACTAAAACGCCTGTGCATTTTTGGACGAAACCCGAAAGCCCGTGCAGCAGAATTCACATAGATTTTGCAGGGCAGGTTAAGGGCGTTTTCTTTCTTGTTGTCGTGGACGCGCTATCAAACTGAAGCCGGACTTGAAGGGATAATTGGGCTGTTATTTACCCTATAAATTTAAGACATACAAGGAGAAAAAGAATAAAAAAAAGGAAAGAAAATTTGAAGCCTCTCGTCATCGGGAGCGGATACCAGGCCCTGGGCATGGCCGCAGGCTCAGCCGCACATGGATCCAGACCGCCTCGGTGTGTGGCGACACACAGTAGACTGGGGCCGCCAACGCACATGCCTTGCATATGTATGGCCTCTGGCTCCGCCCCACGACGCGTGATCGACCAGAAATTCATACGCCCTGTTAACTACTAAAAAAACAGCTGATAAGGGCAAGATTAAACTGCAATTATTGCGCGGTAGATAGCCGTAGCGTGGCGCACGCAGAAGAATATCTGACTTCCAAGGGAGTCATGGTCACTCCTGCTGTTTACCCGTACCTTGGTGAATTTCCTCACGTTGACATTTAGAGCACTGGGCAGAAATCACATTGCGTCAGCATGATCAACGGCCAACGCTCTTTTTTTATTTAGACAGTCGGATTCCCCCGGTTCATGCCTGTAGAAGCACACCAGAGAGCGCAAAGCCGCACTGCTCTAGCCATGGTCAACGGCCCTCGCAATGCTTTGCGAGGGCCGTTGACTAATGCTTGAGCTTTAGTCTTTGGTGACAAACACGGTCGAATGCTTTCTGAAAATCAAGGAAAAGCACATCTATTTGTCCGCCGCAGTCCAGCGCTGCCATGACTACATTGGTAATATGTAGAAGCTGGGTAACTGTAGATAGGCCACGCCGAAATCCATGCTGTTTTTCCGAAAAGAAACTATTGTTTTCCAGAAAGATGCTCAAGTGCTTAAAAACGAAGTGCTCAATCACCTTACTAGCGGTGCAGAGAAGCGAGACGGGTCTGTAATTAGTAATATTGAGTTTATCTCCGGACTTATGAATGGGCATTATGTTTGCTGCTTTCCAAACGTTAGGAAGGACACCTTGCTTTAGACTTTCGTTAAATATTATGAACAGATACTTTGAGCACCACTCCGCATATCTAAAAAGAAAATTATTTGGTATGTCATCAGGACCAGCAGATTTCTTTATATCTATGTTTAATAGGGACGAAAGAATACCTTCATCGGAAGCAAAAAGGTCCGGAACTTCGCAGCCAGAACCTGAAAATTCTAGACTATCGTCTTCAGTACCGCGTAGAAATACCGAAGCAAAGTACTCGTTGAAGGCTTCCGCAATATTCTGGTTATCACTGGTCTCGGTATCATTCAATCTAATTTTGGTGACTGGGTTCTTTTTCTCGGTTATGTGCATCCAAAACTTTCTTGGGGCGTTAGATAAGAAATAGTGCAGTTTAACATTGAAAAAAATGGTACTTTGAGTCTTTTATTTTTTTCCTAAGTTCGGCACGCATTTACGGTAGCACAGAACGATCGACACAACTATTGGGGCGTGACAGGCGTTTCAAGCGGCGCTTTAGCTGCAGTATGTCACGAGTGATCCAAGGGTTATTGCGGGCTATTCTCTTGCGTTTTGTTGGAATATACCTGTGCATACATTCCCACACCGCGTCCTTAAAATGCAACCGTAAATCATTGACACTGGTTACACCTTGATTTGATTTTTGAAGAAAAGTGTCGAAATCTTGCTCTAAGTAGTCGAGTACACTTTCATCAGCCGGTCTCCCAAAATCCATGACTTCTTTGTCTAGACAACGGATAATTTTTGCTGTAGATTGCTTTTAAGCAGAATCGCTTCATGATCTGATATGCCTGGTAAAACTTCTACAGTAAATCCTGTTTCACTGACTGCTTCACAGATAAGAACAAGGTCGAGGATAGTTCTTGAGCTTGAAGTAACACGTGTAGGTGTTCCTACTACTTGTTTTAGATTAAAAGAAAACGCCAAATCGAGCAGCACTTCAGCATGCTGACAAGAATGCCGAGCACAGAGATCGTTTCAGTTTATCATCGGTAGATTAAAGTCCCCGCATAAGATGATATGAGTATAGTGTTTACTGTGGACGTAAAGAAAATCATGCAGCGATTCCAAAATTGAGATATCTGCATTCGGAGGCCTGTATACTACACCAATGAGAACCTTACGTTTGAAAGACGGCACTACAATCCAAACCATTTCAGCAGAAGTATTGTGTGGAATGGATGTGAATGGGATGCCATTTTTTGTTATGGTCGCGACACCACCCCCTCTCGAGCCACGGTCGTGGCAAATTATGTTGTACGAGCTGGCTATTATGTCAGAATCAGGGGTAGCGTCATGAAGCCATGTTTCCGTTAGAAGCGTGATGTCAGGATTGTAACTAAGAAGGAGGCTTTCAAGGTCATCAGACTTGTTCACAACGCTCCGGGCGTTAACATTTAAAACAGTTAGCGGACTGAAGACGTGGGGTAACTCAAACACATGAGATTTAGTTTTACTTTCCTGCTGTTTTTGACTGGAATTAGACCGGCTATGTCAATTTGCTGCTGAGGGAACTGCCCTGTCCAATGCCTCGTCCCATCTGAACGTATTGCCATTGATTCTAACCTTGTCGAAGGACAGAAATACTTTGTAGCCTCTGTCTCGGTTTTCTTTTGTCCAGGTCCAAAGCTTTTTCTTATTGATTAGACTCTAGGAGAAAAGTCCTCTGAAATGCTGTATGGAGTGTTCTTGAAAGCTTTACACTCTTTCAGTATTTTTAATTTGTCTCGGTAGTCTACTAGCCTGAATATTACGGGGCGGAATTTGTCGTCCCTAGGCTTCCCTATTCGATGAGCTCGCTCAATTGAAACATTCGTAACTTTTAGTACGCTGTCAAGGATTTTTGTCGAAACCTCTTGTTCCAAAGATTGGGATGTTTCTTCCTTCGGTTCCGGTAAACCATACAGTATTAAATTGTTCATTCGGCTTCGGTTTTTGAGGTCATCTACCTTTAACAGTAGGCTGTCAACGGTTTTCTGCAGGTCGTCTACCTTGACTGTGTAGGTCTTAACAGTAGTCGAAATAACCTCCACTTTTCGGTCAATGGAAGCTAACTTATCAATGCTTTCATCTAGACGCCAGTTTGATATGGCCACACCTTCCTTAAGTTCTCCCAAGTCGTCCATAATTGTTTGCAGCATGATTTTGGTAGAGGGGCCTGGATTCAATTCAACGTCCTCGCAGGAAGCTAGTTAGTCCACAAAACAATGGTACACATTTTTTAACGCATCTATAAACGGCCGTGGGCACGGCAAGACCAAAAGACACACATCGTCACTACTATAGCCAGAATCATGGCGGTGGTCTCACACCTGTATCAAGAACAAAAACGGATTCTTTAGACGCATGGTTCCAAAGCTCTCGCCGCGCTCACTGGTCGACTGCCACTCTTGAGTTGCTTTTATACTCTCTGATAGCTGTGACGTAGCGGATGGTGGCGCTCGATGTCGGTCCAAGTGCGTCGTCCAGCTGCGCAGACCCGGCGTGTCGTCAGCGGAAAAGCCTTCCGATGTATTGCGCTGGTGGCCGCGCAATTCCGTCAGCTTCCATGCAGCTGGATCGGACTCTGTAGATGAGGCTGCATCGCTGTAGCTGATGCAAATCAGGGCCTGCATCAAGAACAAAAACGGATTCTTTAGACGCATGGTTCCAAAGCTCTCGCCGCGCCCCTGGTCGACTGCCACTATTGAGTTGCTTTTATGCTCTCTGATAGCTGTGACGTAGCGGATGGTGGCGCTCGATGTCGGTCCAAGTGCGTCGTCCAGCTGCGCAGACCCGGCGTGTCGTCAGCGGAAAAGCCTTTCGATGTATTGCGCTGGTGGCCGCGCAATTCCGTCAGCTTCCATGCAGCTGGATCGGACTCTGTAGCTGAGGCTGCATCGCTGTAGCTGATGCAAATCAGGGCCTGCATCAAGAACAAAAACGGATTCTTTAGACGCATGGTTCCAAAGCTCTCGCCGCGCTCACTGGTTGACTGCCACTCTTAAGTTGCTTTTATACTCTCTGATAGCTGTGACGTAGCGGATGGTGGCGCTCGATGTCGGTCCAAGTGCGTCGTCCAGCTGCGCAGACCCGGCGTGTCGTCAGCGGAAAAGCCTTCCGATGTATTGCGCTGGTGGCCGCTCAATTCCGTCAGCTTCCATGCAGCTGGATCGGACTCTGTAGATGAGGCTGCATCGCTGTAGCTGATGCAAATCAGGGCCTGCATCAAGAACAAAAACGGATTCTTTAGACGCATGGTTCCAAAGCTCTCGCCGCGCTCACTGGTCGACTGCCACTCTTGAGTTGCTTTTATACTCTCTGATAGCTGTGACGTAGCGGATGGTGGCGCTCGATGTCGGTCCAAGTGCGTCGTCCAGCTGCGCAGACCCGGCGTGTCGTCAACGGAAAAGCCTTTCGATGTATTGCGCTGGTGGCCGCGCAATTCCGTCAGCTTCCATGCAGCTGGATCGGACTCTGTAGCTGAGGCTGCATCGCTGTAGCTGATGCAAATCAGGGCCTCCATCAAGAACAAAAACGGATTCTTTAGACGCATGGTTCCAAAGCTCTCGCCGCGCCCAGTCGAACAGGCAGACTTGTTCGTTGTTCACATCACCTGTGACCTCTTGGAACCGGAAGATGTGGAGACTAGCGGGAGTTTCCGCGTCTTCTAAAGAAATAAAATGTACTATACAGCACTCTGTCAACGAAAAGAGGAAACTACACTTCATCTCCGATTTTCCCCATCTGCTTAAATGCCTGCGAAACGGATTACTCAAGAATGGCTTTGCAACGCCAAAGGGAATGGTACGTTCGTGACTCCCGTTTCACACAGACTAAAAAAAAAAGTTGTACTCATGAAATAATTGCATTGTTCGTATCTTATATTTCTAGGTATCCGTGCGGCCAGTTCGGGAAGCATATCTACGGGACTGTAGCGTACGGACACTTAAAGTAATGCCCAAGTTGACTGAGACAAACCTGGATCCAAACTCGTTTGAGAAGATGCGAGTTACGTACGCCTTTCAACTTTTCGGATAGCATATCCTCAGGGGCCTGGCTTTTTACAAGGAAAAAATTGAGAAAAGATGCGGCAGAATTGAAGCAACGCAAGAGCTTTTCGCGTGAGTAACCATTCATACTTCATTCACATGACGTAATTAAAAAAACACACATGAGCACAGTTCTGACGTGCATGTCTTCAATTTCTTAACCAGGAAGATCAACAGACTGATCACCGTGATAACATCAAGATTTCGCGCCGAAGCACTAAGGCCAGCTTCCTCTGATGCTGCATTTTTGGCTGAATTTCTGGACTACCTTACAAGTGGGAAGCGTGTGATCCCAGCAAGCGGCACTTTCTAAGTGAATCCACTGCAACAGGTTTAAGGGTCACGATAGCCAGTACCCTTTCATTGTTGGAGTACCTCACACAGAGCGTTGGGTTCAAATATTTAATGACTTCGCGGCTTAGCACCGATCCAGTAGAGCACTTTTTCGGCATCGTTCGCCAGTCAAGTGGCTGCAACGCCCACCATTCTCCAAATGAGTTCCTAATCACGGTCAATTGTCTGTCCTTCTATAACTTGGCCCGCAGTGTCGATAGTTTCAATGCAAATCCTGACATATTAAGCGCTCTTGTGACCGTCCATGACAAACAAGGTTCTGATTCAATGACCAAGAGGATCGACGCACTCCTTTCCCAGTGTAAGCTAGACGAGGTTGAAAGCTCGATTGCCGCAATGCCAGCTCAACCTGCGGAGCACGCTGGTGTGATTGTGGAGAAAAGCGACTCGAAGCTAATTTATTACACTGCCGGGTATGTGGCGAGGAAGTGTGTCTTAAAGCTAGCATGCTCGGAATGCAAAGATGTACTTCTCTTTGAGAAATCTGTCGCATCAGCTGAGCGGCTACCCTCACAATTTACGGAACAGTGCGACTGGGGTGGACTTCTATATCCCTCCCGGGAGCTCTACAAGTTCATTGCCGCCCTTGAAAACTTGTTTACTGAATGTTTCAGCCTTTCAGAGCTGCACACAGAGAGCATCTCCGATATGCTTTCTCTGGTAAAAACAAATTTTCTGAACTCGAATGCTGTCGGCTGTCCAGACCACAAAGAAGAAGTAAGCATTAAGCTTGTTTCTTTGTACGTGCTCACTCGTCTGCACTGTTTAGTTAAGGGAATCGGCAGTGAAAACACATCAAGGAGAGAAAGGGCGAAGCACCTAAAGCTAAGCAGGATTAAATAGAGGCTCATGTTTCCACACATTCGCCTATGCGTTCTGTTAGAATTGTTCAGTCTGGTTCCAGTCGCCAGCCCCATTCAGTCGCCAGCCCCAAGGGTAGCGTTGGCCTGGCGGCCTGGGGCACAGCTGGAAGCATCCGAAGGTCCTGGCAAAGGATGAGTCGACTGCTAACAGAACAACTTGTTTATTTTAGCATCGCAAAAGAGCGGCCGGTCAGGTCGACCGAAGTGGAGAAACGTGAGACCACGTTACTCCACGGAAGAAATCGAAGCCTCTCTCTTGGCGTCCGGGGGCAGCTGCTTTTATACTGTCGGAGTCAAGGGCAAGAAGGAACGGCTCGGAAGAGGCGCCCGTGACGGCGGCGCACGGACACGTTGTGACAAGAAGTGACGTATCCGCCGGGCCGGCGCCGGTCAGATCTCCTAGCTTCACAGTTGGGGAGCTCCTCTCCCCGTCTGCCGCGCTTTGACAAGCGTGGGCACCAACATGCATACACACACACGAAGACACGTGGCATTGAAACATGCCTGGACGCGCTTAGCAGGCGTTGGGACAGCGCTGAACTGACCAAAATGTCCGCCGCTGTGAACGAAGCCCCGGCGTGCGTTGCATCCGCGCCGCCTATACCGCACGTCGGAGACGAAACGTAACAACCGGTAAGTACAGTGTCTCGCGAAGACGTGACGGCCGCGCATCCTCCAGTGGAATGTCCACTCGATGCGCTGCCGTCACGCTGAACTCGCCGAGCACCTCTCACTACACGAATACGACGTGCTCACGCTACAAGAAACTTACGCGCGTCCCGGCGAGTTTAACCTCCCCGGATTTGTGGCCTATCACAGTGCCACCGAATGCCAGTCGCAGACCTGCAACAAGACTCATTGCTGTGACCCGCTGCATTCGCCTGGACGGTCCCGCGCATCTCTGTATGTCCGCGCATGTTTCGCGCAAGCCGACGTAAATGTCACCGACATCGTGACCAGAGGCATCGAGTGCGTGGCCGTGACTGTGCGTGTTGAGGGTGCCGACGCCTGTGTCGCCAGTGTTTATGATCGACCCGTGCGTCGGTGGGACAGTTCGTTCGTGGTTGCGCTTGTCGCACGCATCGGAGGTGACTGTGTGGTGTTGGGTGACTTCAACAGTCACCACACAACATGGGGGTGCCCGCACACCGAGCCGCGAGGTAGGGACTTGCTGAACTCCATCCTCTCTGCGGGCCTCCTACTTCTCAACACCGGCAGTCCCACATTCGTGCGACGGGGTGCGCGGAAGAGCGCCATCGACTTGTCGCTTGTGAGCGAGGGTTGCCACTACGAGTGGCGACGCAGCCCCGACACTGAGGGCTCCGATCGTTACCCGATCTCCCTCGAGCCGCACGCTACAGCCCATGGACCGCGGCGCTCCTACCGTGTTACCGACTGGACACAGTTTCGGAAACTCTGTGCCACGCCCCCTACTGCGAACACGGATTTCCTGACTCACGTGACACGTTGTGTCGACGCCGCCACGAAATGCTGTTCTGTGCCTGCGGGAACGCCGGTGCCCGACATCAAGCTGCTTAACCTTCGAGCTGTCCGGCGCCGCGCTGAACATCGAGCCATCAAAAGCGACAGGAGAGAGGATTGGACTCTCTACAATCGCCTTAATGCGGCGTGCCGCCGTCATGCCAGGCAGCGGCGCAATCAGAGCTGGAGCAGTTTGTGTGTGTCGCTCGACGATACGCGCAACAGATCGCGCCCGTTGCGCATTCTCGGCGCTGTCCTTCGACCAATGGTCCCTCGCTGTCCTGCGCTTTCCATCGCGGTCGCACAGGGCTTGAGCGCAGAGCAGCTCGCGGACGCGTTCGCCGCCGCCTTTGCACCGCCGCCGCCGTTGCTTCCGCCGGATGGCCCAGTTTTCGAGCTTCCCAAGCTTCCTGAGCACAACAAAGCCGCTCTCTTCGCGCCGCTTCGATACTTCCCGACGAACGGAATTCTGCAGCAGGTGAAGGCGCTGTGCACGGAGGACTTCACCTTGAGCGAGCTTCGCATCGTGCTCAACGCTCGTAGGCGACGTTCTGCGCCGGGTGCGGATGGAATCACCTACCAGACGTTGCGAAACATCAACGACGAGCAGCTCCCATTGCTGTTAGAGGTGTACAACTGCGTCTGGCGCACCGGCGTCGTCCCTCCCGAGTCTAAAGAAGCAACCGTGGTACCTCTCCTCAAGAGTGGCAAACCGCGAAGCAGCGTGAGCTCCTACCGCCCGGTTTCACTCACGTCTGTCGCCGGTAAGACACTCGAAGCTATGGCACTTCCTCGTCTGGAGTGGATTGCGGCGGCACTCTACGCATTCGCTCCCGAGCAGAGCGGCTTCCGCCGGCTGCGCGCAACGGCTGACGCCCTGGCCGAGGTTGTCGCTACTCTCGAGCAGGCGGCGGGCTGTCGCGAGGCCGGCTACCTCGTCCTGCTTGATGTACAGGGCGCCTTAGATGGGTTGCCGCATTCTACGATCGTCAGTGCGCTGCACGAGCTCGGCATCACCGACCGGCTACTGGACTACGTGCGAGCCTTCTTGTCTGATCGCACGCTTCGGGTGCGGGTTGGAGGTGCGCTCAGCCGGCCGCGCAGTGTGTTTTCTGGTGTTCGGCAGGGCAGTGTTTTGAGCCCCTTTTAGTTTAATCTTGCCCTCGCGCGACTTCCGGACTACATCCCAAAAGCGATGTCGCACGAAGTACGGGTGGCAATCTACGCAGACGACATCGCCCTCTTTGCGACTGGCCCTACTCAAGTCGGCTATCAGGTGCGTGCATCTGTCCAGACTGCAAATGACGCGGTGGACCAGTACATGGGAAGCATCGGCCTCCAGCTGTCGGCGACCAAAACAGAGGCACTACTGGTACACCCGCGAGGAACGCGAGCACGTTCCGAAGCGCCACCGCTGACTCTGCGCCGCTGCCCTCTCCCGTGGCGCAAGAGCGTCCGTTACCTCGGCCTGCAGATCGACTGCCGCGTCAACTTCAATGCGGCCGTCTCCCACATCTGCATGCAATCAAGGAAAGTCGCCAGCGCCGCGCGCTCTCTTCTCGCGCGTGGACACGGATGCACGCCGCAACTCGCACTGCGCGTGTACAACTCTGTCGCCACATCGAGGGCACTCTACGCCCTCCCCACCACCAACGCTCGAGCGGCGAATTGGAATGCTATTGACATGGCGCACCGTACTGCGGTGCGAGAACTATACGGCCTCCCTCGCTCCTCCCAAGTAGGGGCGACACTCGCGGAAGTGGGCAAGCATCGCTTCGTGCACGGAACCAGGCGCTCCACCACATTGAGCGCCTGCAGCGCTCACCACAGGGCCAGCGGCTCGTCTGCAGACTCCACTCCCTGCCGAACTCGGGAATGGGCAAGTGCGACACCGAGTTCTCACAGCTCATCGGGTCGTCGCCACAGTTCGCCTCCCTGCCGTACGTACTACTCCAGTCTGCTCGACGTGAACATCGCGGTGCCTGAGGTCGCATCAAAGCGCCGAACTGCGGTGTGCGCCATGAGACAGGAGACCGCCTCCCTACTGCACGAGCGACTGGCAGGACGACTGCTCGTCTACACCGATGACTCGGCGACGCCGGACGGGCCTGGTGCTGCGGCTTGCACGGCACCGGACATCTCGAAAACGCGCCAGTGCCGACTGCGCTTTGCCGCGTCATCGACAGTGGCCGAACTCGCCGCCATCGATCTCGCTGCCGACATCCTTTTGGAACATCCGAACATTGTGTCAGCGGCCATTCTCACTGACTCTCGTGCGGCGCTTTGCATGCTGGCCAGGGACTACGCCGGAGTGCCCCTTGTTGTTCGAGTTGGCTGCAAGCTGCGACACATCGTGAATCAAGGCTGCGTCCTGGCGCTTCAATGGATACCCGCACACATCGGATTGCCAGGCAACGAGGAGGCTGACTCCCTCGCCAAGGCGGCGCACGGTGAGCGCTTTCCCCTCACCCACTTGGTGACGAGCTTCGACGCGGCCAAGACAGTGGTTATGCGGAGCCTCACTGCGCAACACCCTGATCGGCGCGTCGCGGCGGGAACGCCCCCGCGCCTGCTCCCGCGTGTGGGCCTCTCTCGGGCTGACTGCGCCTTCCTTCCCCGCCTGCGCATCGGCTGCTACAAAACAGCGGCGCGCACACACAGTCTCACGAGAACAGGCAGCCCCGTGTGTGGTAGCTGCGACGGCGTGGAGACACTGGAGCATCTTCTACGTCACTGCCCGGCCTTTGGGACCGAGAGGGAGGCTCTGTACGCCTCCTACCGCCGATGTGGCTTGCCATCCACCACCCTGCAGTGCCTACTCGTCCCCAATGCTCACAGCTCCATTACCAAGCGTGCATTTTCGGCATTAATGGAATTCTGTGAAGCAACACACCTCAGAGCGCGGCTGTAGGCCCCGCAAACGCTTAGCTACATTGTCGTTTTCTATTCCGGTCTCTCTCTCCTTTTTACTTCCGGTCACTATCTCCATCTTTTTCTCCCCATACCCCTCCCCCGTGCAGTGCTGTTGAGGTGTCCTCCTGTGAGTGACAGTTACGGCACTGCACTTATCTCTTCCATTTCTCTTTAAAAATCACTTCACACACACAAGACGTGGCTACTCGACAAATGATCTTCCTCATGAGCAATATGCTCGTCTGTTCATGTTCTTTCTTTCAGATTTTATTGTTTCACGGTAGACCGATCGTATATAGATCAATCTATTCTCGCCTTATAGTTTGTTTTATGCCCTGCACATTTTTAAAGGACGATTTCGAAGCGATCTGAAGCGTTTAGTTCTTCGATGAGTTTAATATTGTTTGTAGTGTATTCTTGTAAATAGCAGAAGTTGTAAATAAAATATACCTCGTCTTAGATTTCAGCGCTCTTGTCATTGTGTTTTTGTGTTGGATCTGTGAGAACGTTTTCGCGCTTCCAGGAAATGGTCGAATTGCATGGCTTATGATAGCACCCCTTATACCAAAATTATGTCAATAATTACAATAGTGATAACTGCATAGTTTGATATAATTATAGTATATATAGCCGTATTAGTTCCCGAAAAAATCATGCTTACCGAGTGGCATGATTGCTGGCGAGAATGAGCGCGTTGCAGGACCTCGTAATAAGAACAGAAAAATAATATACAAAAAGAAAATAGACTTACTCTACAAGATCATAAATAAAAAAGGAATAGCAAACTTACTCGACCTTGCATAAGAACAGCCCAGCTATCGTCAGAGCGGCTACTTTCGAGCTGTTGCATTAGTAATATCAGTTGCCTGCATTTAAACCACATAGTTTGAAACATCGCCCGTATGATTGACCCTTTGAAACGTGGCCTGCTCGAACACGCCTTGAAGCGCTTGATTATGCAATATTTATCAAAGGCCGCACGTCACCGAGGCACATCTAATTTCATATGCATACCCGCCATAATGTTCCCCTATTTCTACCGCATTTGATATTTCAATCTAATATAAACAAAGCGTTTTGCATTATTTCGAGGGCACATCGAAAAGCAAGTGCGTCTCGGGCGCAGGAGGCATAAAAATACGGAAAGAATGGGTATTGCGTAAATATTTTCCAAACACACAGTCAACCTATACACGCAAACAAAAAAATATGCTGCACGTAACGAATAATGTACGTGGCCCACATTCTCCCAAACGTCAAATTGCTGCCGTTATTAGGGCATCGGAGAAATTTTGTTAGCATACGATATATCGGCCTGAGAAAGGAAGAAAACAAAGGTTTACCAATTTTTCCTGCTGCTACCATGTGCAAATTCTGCTTGTGGCCTTCCTCGGCCATGATTTGGCGTCAACGGAAACCAGCATACGTGATTACATGGTCCAAAGTGTATGAAGTTGATATCCACATGGGTGGAAAGGCCTGCAAAAGTGGCTGCAAAATGAGAATGCCCATATTTGGAGGATGTGGGGCACCAAGTGTGAGTTACACATTAGCGGCACGCGAAAGAACAAAAATAAATGTGCAGGTTAGAAAGGAGGTAACGCTGAAATGCCGGGTACTTCATGTCGCTATGTTGGGTGCGGCAGCAGATGCTTGCGTCACCCGATTGCTTTGCAATGCAAGTTGCTCATCTTCAGTGGCGACTGTCAGTGCAAACAGGTAGGACACACTGTTCAATCTGCTTGCGCTGCTGGTTGTTGCTTGTTACCAGACCACCATGTGCGACGAAGGCAAGCGCTATGCCTGCAGTCGGACGGTTGAATGTGCCGTAAGCGACCCGTGTGCGTGTATGTTCACTGTTGTCATGTGGATAATAGCCAATGTATAGTGTATAGTGCCAATGCATTATGTTAGAGGTATGCTGAAGTGATTTGATTGCATAGCCTTACTTCAATACTGTACCACTTGATCATGGTTGCCGTGTTACATTTCTCGGATGTCGCGGCCTGGTCAGTTGCATTGGGCAACAGCCTCTCAGGGTAAGCATCTGCTCCTGCAGTCCGCACAGCGACATAGACTCCCTGTTTACACGCACCGTGATTGATGTTCCCCGTTCCGTCCTTTCCTGCTGCAGCCGTGTGCAAATTTTGCTTGCGGCCTTCCTCGGCCATGATTTGGCGTCAACGGGGGCTATCATACTTGATTACATGGTCCGAAGTGTATGAGGTTGATATCCACATGGGTGGAATAGCCTGCAAAATGGCGGTTCCCACAAAACAGACCATGCCCATATTGAGAGCAGGTGGTGCACCAAGTGTGAGCAAACCATTAAAGGCCCCGGAAAGAACACAAAGAAACGTGCAGGTTAGAAAGGAGGTAACGCTAAAATGCCACGTAGCTCACGTCGCTGTGTTGGCTATGCAGCAGATGCGTGCATCACGCAATTAATTTGCAATGCAACTTACAGCGACTGTCGATGCAAACAGGTGGGACACTGTCCAATCTGCTTGCGCCGCTGGTTGTCACTCGTTACTAGACTGCCATGTGCGACAAAGGCAAGCACTGTGCCTGAAGTCGGATAGCTGAATGTTCTGTAAGCGACCTATACTGCGTGAATGCTCACTGTTGTCATGTGGATCATAGCCAATGTACGGTGTATTGTCTGAACCTTATGCAATAATTGAATGCGAGTCTCATTTGATCATGGTTGCCATTTTATGTTCCTTGGATATGGCGATCTGGTCAGCTGCATTGGGCAATAGTCTCGCGAGGTAACCATCTGCTCCTTCAGTCCACACAGCGGCAATGTCTCCCAATTTACACACACCGTAATTGGTGCTCCCCGTTCGACCTTTCATGCTGCAGCAGTGGGCAAATTATGCTTGTGGGCCTTCATCAGACGTGATGTGGCGTGAACGGAAACCAGCATACGTGATTACATGGTCCGAAGTGTATGAAGTTGATAGCCACATGGGTGGAAAGGCCTCTGCAAAAGTGGCTGCAAAATGGTGATGCCCACAAAACCGACCATGCCCATATTGAGAACGTGAGGCATCATTGCGAGTTACACATTAACGGCACGCGAAAGAACAAAAAGAAACGTGCAGGTCGGAAAGGAGATTCATGCGCTGCCGCTGCTTATTTTCGTACCACTGCCGAAGGTACAGTTTCCCTTCTCTAAAGTTGGTCTTTATTCTATGGACCCACACTCAGAATCTAGCACACTCTAGCGATACGAAAGCGTGCGCACCTGCTGAAGCAGGCAGCCTACGTGGGCCTCTGGTGTCTCTAAGCGCGATCCTTGACCTTGGTAAGGACACGCAGAGATGTGATGTCGAAGGAGAGGCTACGTTTAACGCTGGCCATGTAATATGGCGTGGAATACGAGAGACGACAAGCGCAGCTGTCCAGGTCATAAAAGTTAAAGTCTGCGATGTAACCGGCGCCGTAAAGGTCACTATTTAGCCTTACGTTTTGTAATCTATACGCGATGTACGATAATTGACAGCAATCACTTAATCGGTAGCGCTCGGATATAAACAAAGCGCAAAACCCCCCTTGCCGATATGTGTGCATTCAAGACGAGATACACGGCTCCATGCACCAGCTTAGTTGCGGAATGCTTTTTAAGAATGCCACATGACACGGAAACATTCCAGTAGTGTCAATTTACAATATATGAGCGAGACGATGAGTGTGCCAGCGCGCCCCGTTTCCAGCGCGATTAGCGCTAACGCGTGCTGTAGGGAAGCTCGCATGCGCAGTCTGCATCAATGACCGCTTCAGGTACGCAGTCCTGGCCCTTGTTTTGTGCAATATTGTCATAGAAGAGATGCTTTAAGACCAAACAGAACAAATAAAAAATTAGAAACGCGTGCGCACGACCTTCGATCAGTACACATCTTACGCCACGTCCCCCACCCCCTCCCCAAAAAAAGAAGCGAATACTTTGTGCATTGACCGCCTGCTTCATTCCCACGCGAGACGACTAAGAAGAGTTACGGAATACGTTACCTAGTTTGCAATGTTCGCGACGCAGCGTTGGGCACCGTCGTAGAGTATTTACCGAACAGCGCGAGTGCAGGCAGAAAATTTAATAAACGGTAATACTTCCGTACTTAAATTTACATGGGAATATGTGGAGGGCTTTCTTCGGCCAATCCTGCTGCTGTTGATTCGTGGGACCGCAGCGTGATCTTTTGCGAAGGCACGGCGTGTCTCTTCAGCCGCTTTCGTAAGGGCTTTAACTAGTCTTTAAGGCAAAGTTTCACATTCAGCTCGCAACAAAAATCAAATTAAATCATTGAGAGCAGCGCAACACTCAATTACACTCACTAAGGTGGCCCCAAAAGAAGTAGTCTTTGTTGCAATGCTCCCTACGTACAATTTCTCCGCTCATTTTCTTCGCGATGCGGGGCTTGACCGCCCATAACTTCCACCGCTCTTTTTTACTCTTTTAGAAAGTGGTGCAGGCTTACTTTTCCCAATATTGCATGATTTGTGCATTGTGGCACGCTGCACATGCGGTTGCTCTTGGCTCGTCGACTGTGTTTTTCCATATCGAAGAGTACCAAAACGCCAACACAGCTGCAGAAACCGGCAGAAACCGCGTGAGAGGAAAATCCATCACCCCCTCCCGGCTTCCGAAAAAATCCGTGCGGCGGCGCTAGCGCATCTGGATAACAGGTGGGCAACTAAGGTATTTAAATCATCATCATCATCATCAGCCTGGTTATGCCCACTGCAGGGCAAAGGCCTCTCCCATACTTCTCCAACTACCCCGGTCATGTACTAATTGTGGCCATGTTGTCCCTGCAAACTTCTTAATCTCATCCGCCCACCTAACTTTCTGCCGCCCTCTACTACGCTTTCCTTCCCTTGGAATCCATTCCGTAACTCTTAATGACCATCGGTTATCTTCCCTCCTCATTACGTGTCCTGCTCGTGCCCACTTCTTTTTCTTGATTTCAACTAAGATATCATTAACTCGCGTTTGTTCCCTCACCCAATCTGCTCT
Source organism: Dermacentor andersoni (assembly GCF_023375885.2). Lineage (NCBI taxonomy): Eukaryota > Metazoa > Arthropoda > Arachnida > Ixodida > Ixodidae > Dermacentor > Dermacentor andersoni. Next base: position 182,931,960 of record NC_092819.1, on the reverse strand, counting down.
TTTCTTATCCCTTAACGTATTACCTATCATTCTTCTTTCCAAAGCTCGTTGCGTCGTCCTTAATTTAAGTAGAACCCTTTTCGTAAGCCTCCAGGTTTCTGCCCCGTACGTGAGTACTGGTAAGACACAGCTGTTATAAACTTTTCTCTTGAGGGATAAAGGCAACCTGCTGTTCATGATCTGAGAATGCCTGCCAAACGCACCCCAGCCCATTTTTATTCTTCTGATTATTTTAGTCTCATGATCCGGATCCGCAGTCACTACCTGTCCTAAGTAGATGTATTCCCTTACCACTTCCAGTGCGTCACTACCTATTGTAAACTGCTGTTCCCTTCCGAAACTGTTAAACATTACTTTAGTTTTCTGCAGATTAATTTTTAGACCCACCCTTCGGCTTTGCCTCTCCAGGTCAGTGAGCATGCATTGCAGTTGGTCCCCTGAGTTACTAAGCAAGGCAATATCATCAGCGAATCGCAAGTTACTAATGTATTCTCCATTAACTCTTATCCCCAATTCTTCCCAATCCAGGTCTCTGAATACCTCCTGGAAACACGCGGTGAATAGCATTCGAGAGGTCGTATCTCCCCTGCCTGACGCCTTTCTTTATTGGGATTTTGTTGCTTTCTTTATGAAGGACTACGGTGGCTGTGGAGCCGCTATAGATATCTTTCAGTACTTTTACATACGGCTCGTCTACACCCTGATTCCACAATGCCTCCATGACTGCTGAGGCTTCGACTGAATCAAACGCTTTCTCGTAATCAATGGAAGCTATATATAAAGGTTGGTTATATTACGCACATTTTTCTATCACCTGATTGATAGTGTGAATATGGTCTATTGCTGAGTAGCCATTACGGAATCCTGCCTGGTCCTTTGGTTGACGGAAGTCTAAGGTGTTCCTGATTCTATTTGCAATTACCTTAGTAAATACTTTGTAGGCAACGGACAGTAAACTGATCGGTCTATAATTTTTCAAGTCCTTGGCATCCCCTTTCTTATGGATTAGGATTATGTTAGCGTTTTTCCAAGATTCCGGTACGCTCGAAGTCCTGAGGTATTGCGTATACAGGGTGGCCAGCTTCTCTAGAACAATCTGCCCACCATCCTTCAACAAATCTGCTGTTACCTGATCCTCCCCAGCTGCCTTCCCCCTTTGCATAGCTGCCAAGGCTTTCTTTACTTCTTCCGGTGTTACCTGAGGGATTTCGAATTCCTCTAGACTATTCTCTCTTCCATGATCGTCGTGGGTGCCACTGGTACTGTATAAATCTCTATAGAACTCCTCAGCCACTTGAACTATCTCATCCATATTAGTAATGATATTGCCGGCTTTGTCTCTTAACGCATACATCTGATTCTTGCCAATACCTAGTTTCTTCTTTGCTTTTAGGCTTCCTCCATTCCTGAGAGCATGTTCAATTCTATCCATGTTATACTTCCTTATGTCAGCTGTCTTACGCTTGTTGATTAACTTCGAAAGTTCTGCCAGTTCTATTCTAGCTGTAGGGTTAGAGGCTTTCATACATTGGCGTTTCTTGATCAGATCTTTCGTCTCCTGCGATAGCTTACTGGTATCCTGTCTAACGGAGCTACCACCGACTTCTATTGCACACTCCTTAATGATGCCCACAACATTGTCGTTCATTGCTTCAACACTAAGGTCCTCTTCCTGAGTCAAAGCCGAATACCTGTTCTGTAGCTTGATCTGGAATTCCTCTATTTTCCCTCTTACCGCTAACTCATTGATCGACTTCGTATCGACTTTGTATAGGTATTTAAATACCTATACAAAAAGTGCGTAGACTCGCAATGGCGGAAAATAACTAGGAAGCTAACCAGTAAGTATGCCAGACACGAGGACGAAGAAAGACAGAGCGTTAAACGACAGGTTGAAAGCGCGGAAGGTAAAAATTAGATAAATTCAATGGAAAAGAAGCATAGTGTTGAACTATATCGAGGCTGGAAACAGCAGATCAGGAAGGAAGCGTTTTAGGATAACTCAAGAGGCAGTGCCCTTTTCTATGAAGCAAGGTCAGGAGAACGCGGAGCTATAAAAAGAAATTTAACGAAGAAGAAGACACATGTACTCTGTGTGGTAAATCTCTGGAAACAATAGCATAGAATAATGACAATAGAGCGTGCGTCTAAATGTCGTACAAAAATCTCTCACGTGACCTGATCCTAGGTGCCTAGGGATAGGATCGTTTAGGGATTTTTGAGAAGGCGCGGTCGTGGCGCCGAAGGACGCCGTGGCGTGTTCGTCTGTTCGTCCTCGGCGTGATCGTTCTCTGGCCCGTGCTGACCGTGCATTGTTCAACGTTGCTTATGTGGTTGTGCTTGCGGTGCTTGTGTGTTCATGAGTAGTGGTGGTGCGGCAGTGCAGCTTTGGCCTCGGTTAGCTCTGGCAGTACAGAATCTGCGTTGTGTGACCCGTATACTTCCTTGAGAACTCGGCGGTGGTGACAATTGAAATGTCGGAAGTGGCCTAGCGCCTAGAGCAGTCGCCGTGTCCGACTTTGCTCAACGGACATCGAGAGATGTGCTGCTCGCTACAAGTCATGCAAATGCGACTGCGTCGACCGCCCACTATTCAGCGCTGAATGTGTGCTTTGTGTGCTGTGCTTGAAACGAGTGGTGCAGCCGTGCAGCGGGGGCGGTGGAGGAGCAGAGTGGCTTAGGGGCTCCATTTGCGCTTTCACAGACATGTGCTCCCGTTTTGGTCTCATTAGCGTCTGTGGCGGGATTGTGGTGTGCTCCTTGCCTAGTATGAAGTTTACGATGCTAACACACAACATGTTCACGTTTTTCCGTGCTATATATGTCATTTGCATAACGACTGAGTTGAAAACGAGGCATATGTTTGTGTTCTTTGCGTTTGAGTGTTGCAAATTACTTTATGTGGTGGAAATTCTGGCAGTCTTATTAAGCAAGGAGCATGAACACAAACATAAACATATTTCTGTGTATCTGAAATTTTGAATTGCTCATAATACCCTTTATGACTGATAAGTGGGATACACGGCCTGTGTGAAGCAGCTACCTTTTGTTGCGACGCTCTTCCGTGTGGTAGACTGATGCATGGTGCGCGTTTATTTCTGTACTGTTGTAAAAACCATTTGTTTATTCACTCAATACAAATGTACTACTTCTTCGCCGCAATACATTATAGTTACGCGGTGAAACTCCGGTGAAGCGTACTAAAAGTGGGAGGGGCCGCTATCACCCAACATAGTATGTCCACTCAGGCGACCTGAGAGGCGGCGGTTGCGCGAGTGTATAATTAAAGAACACTTATGTCCAGTGACAGTGGCCCCTTTTCACTTTTAGTATGCTTCACTGCAGTACAATGCTTAGGCTTCACCGCGAGACGCTGCTGTATTGCGAGAAAGGTAATCTTAAATAGCCCAGTTACGCAACGTTTCTTTCGTAGCTTGCTATACCGCAATACAGAGGTGGAAATAAGCATCGTGCAGTAAAGCGTGCTAAGAGTGGAAAGGGCACATAGGTTTACATTGTGCTCATTATTTTCAATTGTGATATAACTTGCAAGTGCATCTGTGCTCGTGGTAAGCTGCATTGACAATTCTTTGTACATCACAAATTCATATTGCAGGGAAGCTTACTAAAGCACATTTGCCAATGGCTTTACTGGCACAAGATGATTACAAGCTCTTCATATAAAGATCAGCTACGGGCTGTCCAGAGGGTCCACGATGACGCCATAAGGCTCGGCCTGGCGGTGCCGATGTGGACGCGGCCCGCCTCGGTCTCAAAAGACCGGGCATCAGGACACTAATAAAGTTTTGTGAATGAAGTAATGAATTATGGAATGCGTTATTTACCTTCAATGCATGAGCACAATGCGGATTCATGCCCATGCTTTTGGCTGGACTGCACATGCTCTTTGAGAATTGATTCGTTGTTCAAAAGTGCACTGGCACTTTACTCTAAACTGGAGGGCTGAAGTTGATATGGAAGCACAATTTTTATTAAGGGGACAAGATTTGGCCAAGATGGTTGCAGCACAGCTTTTTTTACTACTAGAAGCTTCCATTGCAATGTTTCGAGCCTCTTTGTGCCAGTACATAGTGCATATAAAAATCGGACACTGATTGGGAACATCACCTATGCTCTATGCGGTAAGCTGTGCACAGAAGTTCATGATTATATTTAGTAACAAATGTAGCACGACCAGACAAATTTAAAGAAGGGGGTGGGCTGCAGCAATACTAAGTTAAATATTGCTTTAGCCTTTCCCTTGAGTTTTCTGGTTTTGTGCTTTTTATTATGGATCCCCCACAGAAACCACGCGAGTGCCGAACTTGAGCTTGTGGGTTTCAGGTCTCATGGTTGTTACTAACAGAACAGTGTAATAAATGAACAAGGGCTTGGAAGCATCCAGTCACCTTGCTTGTCTCACGGTGTCGCTTCACGAGCACCGTGAGCCTCCAGACCAACTAGGAAGGGAGGTTTGTTGCAATCACTTCTGAACTGTATTGCCACCAAACCAACAGTGCTCTCAATGACAACTTTTTGACAGTAGAATGCTTGCACCCAGCAAAGTATAAGAAGGAAGCACTCGGGATGTGCAAAGTGGGCCTTTTGAAGCTGGCATCATTGCTGAAGGGGCTTCGCCTGTCTACCCTTTTTATGGACACACAAAGATGATTTCCTCTTTGAGAGGGATTGTTTCAGATGTCGTTACATGGTGACAAAGCTGGGGGTATAGTAGCAGAGAAGCTTGTCTTTGCCCACTGTCGCCCCTATGAAGTGCCTACTTTTTGGACGTAATGTGCTCTCCATGCATGCATGCATTTTTAGCTTGTAAAGACTTCTATTACCCCTTGCCTCAAGCTGGTCCTTGCTAGTGTCACCCAAGAAGGCATTGGGGAGTATATCGATGCACACTTATAAAACACTGTTAAAACCAGTGAAACCAGATTAATGGAGACGCTGTTTTTTTTCCATTCCATCCTTGTTGGTTACAATGAGCAGTTCTTTGTCTGAACAGAAGTCATATGTAGTTGGTCATGCATAGCCTACGCACTAAGACTTGTTGGTGTGTTATGACAGAGGCCTGCCTGAGAACCTTAGCACAGTGTCTATATGTAAAAACCTGATGTGTTGATGACTTCCTTCTCTTTATCACACTTTGCCTGATGAAGCCAGCAACTGGGTCAACCAGATGTTCAACAGGCTTGCCGCTAGATTTTCCAGCGTCTCCTTTACCGAGGTGCTGCTCGTAGATATGTTTTCTTGACCTGCAATTGACACTTCAAACATGGCCACACCTGCTGAACGTATAACATGCGATCAAAAAAGTGCTATACATCAAGTTGCTCCAAACTCCTGACATGTGCTACAAGGCCTTGAAGAACACCCTCATTTATTTACGCCGTCATTATACTGTATGAAGCTTCGCATGATAAGTGCAAAAATTAACATCTGCTGGTTTTTCAGTGTTATTTCTATCCTGCTTCCTGAAAGCTATCCTGAGTGTTTCAAAAGCAAAAGACTGCTGCCGGACAAGAAGTGCATAAAGCAAGGGTCGCTATAACCACATATGTCACACAAAATAAAGGAGGCCACTGAGTGTACAGGCGGTTTACATCATATCCAACAAGCTTGGTTTCCCTTTGCAAGTGAGTAAACTCAGCTTGCCCCGAAGACATGGCCTGAGACAAACTATGTGCCAGATGCTGTGCCCCTGCAAAGCTGAAGATGTCAACGAGATGCTGACACCTCGCAGCGGCTTCTACACTGGCCAAACCGGCTACTATAAAAACGACTGCCTTTACTATGCCAATAACATGAAAACGGGCAGAAATTTGGCTATTCATTGGGCCCAACTGCAGGTGCAAGCCACTCTTCCACCAGATGTGTGTTGTTCACACGAACTGGAGCTATACAAATGCAGATAAAAACAATGATGTTTGAAAGTAGTAGAGTTGGAGGTATATTACGCACAAGCAGTGCTACCTGTAGCACTGGTACCTTATAGCCACAATTCATGGCTGCAGTGCCATGCAAAAGTACTATTCTTGCATTATTAACCTCTATTATATTTATGGTGGCCATATATTGCAAGTACATATCATCTGCATTGTGTGCAATACGGTTAAATGATAACTGTGACAGCCATTCCTAATTAAATGCAACAGAAGAGCAAATATAGGCAACAAATTGTAATTCAAGAAGAAAGACAACCAATGCACGGGTTAAGTGACAGACTTCCTTTTATTGAAAAAAAAATGTCACAAGTGTTGTGCCACCAGCAGAGGGTAGCAATCTTTCAAGCTTGGGTGACAGAGGTAAAGCTTCGCAGAATGGTACACTCAAATGTAAAATGGCCTTGGACACAGAAAACAAACATAGTGTACAGAATGAAAGGGCAAGACTCCATCCAAGAACACTATGGCACCATATACTTGACATGGTGCAAAAGATGTTTACATGCCCTCCCCATAAACTAATTGAAACAAAAGGAAAAACAAGAAAAACATTCTTGAAAATGCAATGTGCAGAGTCTGAAACCAAAAAAAAGCAACCCAAGAAAGGTTTCGCTAAGTCTTTCAATGATTAAAATTGCCAGTCTGTCTCGTCACTTCTTAATGATTGCATTATATTATGGGATTTTACGTGCCGAAACCACTTTCTGATTATGAGGCATGTCGTAGTGGAGGACTCCGGAGATTTCGACCATCTGGGGTTCTTTAATGTGCACCTAAATCTATATACACGGCTGTTTTCGCATTTCGCCCCCATCGAAGTGCAGCCGCTGTGGCTGGGATTCGATCTTGCGACCTCGTGCTCAGCAGCCCAACACCATAGTCACTGAGCAACCACGGCGGGTAACTTCTTAATGAACCTGCACAGCTGAACAGGAAAGAAAGCCCAATAAGCAGGGCCGCAGAAAGTGCCCCAAATTAATGCACCTTGCTTAACAAGGATACCTCTGGTCTAGTTGTGGTTTGACCTTGCACAATAATTGTGTATAAGCTTTTCTTGTTTAGAGTGGTTTACAGACAGGGAAAAAATGACCATGAGAGCACCAGGTGTATGCAGTCTATGCACAAAAAACCACTGCTTTCTTACTTTTATTTTTTTTTCCTCTACCACTATTAATGAGTATTTAAACGCCTTAATAGCACTACTAATATCCTACTGCAAAACGCAAAATTGGGCAAGTTGTGGCAAAGAAAATTGCAGTTTCACTCGTAATGCGAAACAATGATGCAGTAGCTGGTGGAATATGCATAGGAAGCTTGCTTCATGCAGTGTTTGTTGAAGTGAACACTTGCCAATGCAAGTCGGTAATCTCCTTAAAAAAGTAAAATAAGTAAGAGTCTTATTTATTTGTGGGAGTTGTGCCTCCCAGTGTTGAAGTGGAAAGACTCCGCTTTTCTTCCTCCTTTCATATCCGGACTTGGCCACTGATCTCCACCAAAACAACCATTTAGCTTCTTACTACTGAATTCGTTTGTTTTCTCAAATCTATATTTGGGCTGCCCATTGCTAGGTCTCGTGCTGTGCTTGAGGAAAACGATACACCAACAGCCTCATCCAGTAAATCTGAGAAGCCAAGCACTAGAAGATTAATTAAGCAGATGCACCCAATCCCTGTCATTAAATGTAAGAAGAAAATTTAACACAGGACCGCCTTCACATGTGGGAAGGTGATGTGTAAGAACTTGAAGGCGTGGACGCCAGCTCTGTATACAGTATGCAGAGACTGAGCAGGTGTTAGCCAATTATGGCACCTGTTGGCTAGATCGTGCTCTCCAGGATCAGTATTCACCACGACTGTACCTTCAGCAGGGTGGCTGAAATGTAGAATTGTGGACTGCCAATCTTTTCATTGTATGTTTGAATCCCCGCAGCACAATGAGCACTTTATTTGCAATATTTTAGCAAGAAATTTGGGAATTCCAGTGACAACACCAGTAGACATCAGAACCAGGGGAATCAGCCCATAGCAGCTATTGCTGTAAAAAAGACTGGCATAAGCACAAGAATTGATATGGGCATACTACATGCATTTGTTCTGGTAGTGGTCCACTACTTTGGTGCTACAGTTAATGATCTCAAATGAGTTCAAGGAGCAAGAATTTAGCCTAGAAAAAATATTACGCTTAACAGCTGTATCTAGTTGCCATTTCGCCTATGCAGCTTTGTATAAGCCTGCTATGCAGCTTTATATAACCCTGTTCACACTTGCCTAAAGCACATGAGTGGCATCCTGAAAAAAAGGCTTTTGATATTGCTTTGGAGAAAATTCATCTGTTTCGGCCTAACAGTATATATACATACTGCACATACCTGCATTCGGTATACTTTATCACCAACTCTTAAGTCACCTTGTTACCTCATCAGCGAATCACTCCTGCAACCAAGTGTGCTGGTCCGGGTTTTACCTGCATTTCCACCTGTGCAGTTGGTAAAAGTCTTTGGCTGTTTACTGTAACTTCATATTTCAAACATTTGGTTGCATAAGAGGCTTTGGCAATACTGGCAACCCTAAGGCCTGGGCAGGCCTCACAAAAGGCCACCAGTACGTCATTGTTGCAGACTGTGCTCAGCATCCTCCTTGGTTCGACAGTGACTAAGAACCCATATATCTTTCCTCCGAAGTGGCTGGTATTGGCGAGCTTTGATGCAGAAAGAGGCTATTGTCACACATGTCAACCTTAGGCCTGAAACCAATCTGGCACAGGTGGAAATAGTCTCGTCTTTCCCAGATGGTAGTTCAGTCTCACGAGGCATATTCCTTCAGTCAATTTGCACACTGTCAATGTGAGTGAAACTGATCAAAGGTTGAATATGGTGTAAGGTTTCTCGCCTGGTTTCGGTAGTGGCATCCTAACCGAGTGTTTCCACTCTGTGGGGAATTCCAATATTCCAGATTTCATTGATTACAAGCAATAGTGCTTGCTTCCTCGTTTCGGCAAGATTCCTCAACATCTGCAAAATGACTCCATCTTTGCCTAGTGCGCTTTAAGTGTTGACATGCTCGAGAGCAACAACATGTTCTGCCATCGTAAAGAGGATTTCCATTCCCTCCTTGGCAAGTGGTCATTGAGGTGCGTACAACTCAGGTGACGGTCAGTCACTCTGAGGTGGTCGGGAAAAGCATCTGCAGCTTGTTCCTCAAATTTCTCAGATGTGCGCTGAAGATCGAGCAGCGTGTTTTCAATAGTATTGCAGTATTTGTTCAACCTGTTATAGCCGAGAATGTGTCACAGCTTACTGAGACCTATACGTTCGAATGACGCGCAGTGGTCCATCCACTAGTCTCTGGCATGTTTCTTAGCATGACATCTTGCCTGCTCAGTCTCGTGCAGAACATTGATCAGGGTTTGTTGTGTGCTGCCACAATTTAAGTATGCAGTATGCAGCTTGGCTTGCTCACCCCAAAGTTGCAGCAGGTCAGGGCGGTATGTTGCCCCAGTAAGCTTTAGTTCGCATGTCGCTCTTTGCAGTGTGCAAAGGATGCGTGTTGCTAGCGATTCCTTAACACATTCTGCAGACTCAAGTGCATGACAAAAATGGTCCCAGCCTGAAACAATGATTTTGTGAATGTGGCACATTTTCACCCCTACATCAAGTATTACATTGGATAATGGTCCCCGCCTCTTGGGGCAGAGTCGCACTGACACTCTGGATGAAGGCCCCAGTTGCCCATGCTAGGTAAGTGTACTGCCTTTCTGGTTTTAATAAAGGGTATGACAGTTGGAATAGCAGGTGTCATTCGTTAATTTGAGGTCTGTGGTGTCTGCTTTGTCAAGGTGGCATCCTCTTGGCAGTACGTCTTTGCATCCCCAAAGTGGGTGATGTGCATAGAGCTCACCTCGACTGAGTATTCTGTGCTCAGGAAAACGAATTTGAAGATGTCAAAGCCGAGTGAAGTCGCCTCGGCTGCGGTTCCTGGTTTTGGGACAAAGGAAGACCAATGCCAAAACGGCTTCCTTTCACTGCCTTAGTCTGCAGCACACCACCACAACTTTCTGATGAGACATGTGTTTATTCAAGCTGTTTTTTCTTTGTCCCAATTCAATATTAGCCAATTTTAGGAGCTGCAAATCAAGCTGACTTCAGAAGACTGCCGAGTTCTTAGCTATTTCTAGTAGCTTATTGCTTGGTTAATTTTCTAGTTGGGCATGACATGCTTTGTGCTTAAAAATGAACTGTTTAAAGCATTCTTGGAGCAATATTAGGACAGGCAACTCTAACTGAGTGATCACTGCTTTTGTCGCAAAATGTGGCAGTGAGCTAAGCAGACACTGTCACGACAGCGCAGTGTTTAGGTTGTATGAGTAAGAAGAAACAAAATTGGAGTTGTGAAGTTCCAAGCCCTATTTTCACAGCCTCTCTTTATACTGCTGACATTAAAGAGCTTTAGATTAGTGGAAGCAAGCAGCATGCGTAAACAAGAACCCTGTTTGGGTATTTCTGGGACCCATGTGGTTTGCATAACCAAGCAGCACGAGTTGCTTGCATTCTCTTATCCAATAATATTATTTTCATTGTAAAGCAACCAATATCGCAGTAAGTCTGATCAACCTGCATCAGTATGCTACAATTTTTTAAGCACTTAAGGTGTGTCGGTTAAGTGTTTAAAGCACTTCACCACACCCTTGGCCACTAGACTTGTGCTTTCCAGTATTACTTGTTAATCAACTCTTGAGGTGTTTACATGGTTTTTCTGTGCTGTAAGATTAGTTTGACAGTCCTAATAAACTTGTTAAAGTGAAGATCTGGGCTGTTGTATTGGCCATATCATTCTAAAACTGCTAGGTCTGACACTGTCAAAGCATTTGGCAACTTTAATAAGCTTCACCTCATTACATATATGTATTGCGGAGGGACCATTTAGCATGTGAAAATAAAAATACCGGCAACTAGAGAGTTCAAGAGCACCTGAGATTATAGTAAAGCGGGCGGGGCAGTATCTTCAGGGTAATGGGGACATCAAAGCTGGAGCTAGGGCTGCCATGCATCCCATCAGCGCTATACACTTTGCTTTATCGCATTACACAAATGTGTTGCGGTGAAGTTATTGCAGACGCATATACACATTCATTAATCCCAACTTTGCACAGAACCTTGCGTCCCGATGCTAAAACTAACAAATCGAAAAACATGCAAAGAGGTACCTGAACATCACAGCGCACAGTATTAAGCTTCACCTTACCGTGTTTATGGCGCCCTTAGTACCAATAATATTAAACATCTACTCTGCATTTTAGTTCGTGGAATTCTGGCAGACCATGTGATGTCACTAAAGCTCCGTTATGTTCACAGCACTACGCGATAATTCAAGTAAATCACATGAAGTCGCGGATAGCTCACTAGCGCTGAACACGATTGAAAACATGCGCCGCCCCATTCCAAGGACGTGTGAACAGTTGTGAGCAAACACCACTTTAAGCATTATATTACTTACGTAACGTAAGTGGTGGCGAAGAACACGTACAATACCTCTGCCTACAACGCCTGTCAAGTAAAGGTGCATGTGCGATGTGATGACGCCGCCAAAAAGGGCGAACACGGCGACGCAGCTGCACAGCGCCGGTTCGGAAATTACATTACCGAGGCGCTACGCCACTCGAATATTTTGATCGTCAACGCCACTGAATTCCTCAAAAGTACGGGTCTCCCACCACCTGACTTCACCGAGACCAAAAGCCGACATGCCACACCACTACTACTGCACGACTTTTCGCCAACCAAGCTGTCCATGTGGCAGCTTTTTCTGCATGCCCCTCGCGTCATGTACTGACGCAAATAAACATCATTGTCATTGTCAAATACTGAATCCAACACGGTGCCATGACGGCCGGAGATCGGCGCCACCATCTTGCGTTCTCAAAAGTCCCTAAACGATCCTGTCCCTAGGCACCTAGGATCAGGTCACGTGAGGGATTTTTGTACGACATTTATAGCGTCCTCGATCACCTTACCTTGCCCCGCGGTTGCCCCGAAACCATAACGGTGCGCTTTGCACCGCGGTGGTGGCGCACTGCGGAGGGTCAACATCGAGGACAATACTGCACCCCGTGCAGAGTGCTTGCATGCAGCGCTACTTTGCCCCTGGTGAGCAAAACGTGCGCGAACACGCGCGCGCGCACATATTATTGTTTGCAGGTGCTGAGCATCCGCGGCAAGCGCTCGAACCATGTGAAACTGCGTGCCCCGACATACCTGGTTGCAAGCAAACACCAATGGATTTTGTAATTAATCCTGACGACCCGTTCCTGAATACCCGTTCAACGAACCTGTCCACTTTCGGCCGCTGTTCACCACATTGTTTTTGGACGAGGTTGATCAGCATGTACGTCGTATTCGCTGTCAGACGAACTTGAAAAAAGCTGATCGATTGCGGCAACTAGCAACGCTTCTTTTCTCATTACCGACATCTCCACTAGCTAACTCCGTCAACTCCGTTGCAACCGCAGCTATCGGGCCAGAGCGTCTGCGGTTCTGCAGTCGGCAGTGCGCGCGCGCGTCGCGCGTCCCGCATTGCTTACTGGGATTGCACCCCGGCGCACCGCCGCTTTTCTCGGTGCGAGACGGGGCAACGGAAAATCGCTCCAACCAGGTGCGCTTCCGGTGATCGAGGAATGATCGGTGCGCACCGGTGCGGGTCATCGAGATTATTAGACGCACGCCTAAAGCGCGATGGTATCAATCCCGATGTCGATGCGGCCGCAGTCACGCTTCCTGAGGCCCTAGGGTTCAGAGATAATAATAATGTAAATAAATATGCGGTGGAAATTAGCAAAAGGCGATTAGAGGATTGGTGGCTCAAAAGCAGAGAGGTGACGCAGTGGCGTAGCTAGGTCGTCTGGCACCCGGGGCCCATAGGTCTTCTGTCACCCCGCCCTCTGATGTAGTCGAGGAAGGCGAGGATATCGACAATTTCCGGGTTTCATACTGGGCGCCGCCCACAGTGCCAAAGTACTGTAGGTTGTAGCACCTAAAACGATTTTGTTTAAGAAGTTTTTGTTGAGTTAATGATATGACTTTGAGTCCTCCATTCTCAAATTGAAGTGCTTCCTCTATAAGTACTAATTACGGGATTATTAAGGATATGGTTATTACTTATCTGCCATATTTTTCGCGCTACCGAATTCCTAGTAATCACAAAAGGACATAACTTCATAGAATCTCGATCGGGAAATATCCTCACAAAATTCACCTTTCTTTTTTTTTAATGAAATTCTGTGCAGCTGATACAGACACTGTACTTGTGGCATGAAGTCACACAACAACAGTTTTCTGAAACTTTCGAGGGTAAGAAGGAAAGCGTGAAACATAACGGCAGGTTTCGCAGCGGCTTCTCGGAGCAAGCGGGAGAGGGGAAGTAAAAGCGAGCCGGACATCACGGCGGGCCCGCGACTACAGCCTGTCGAGTCATACGCCGCCAAACTCTTCGGCCGAACCGAGTCTGAAGACGATGCAGAGAATCCCATTCGCGACTTTTGACGGCCCCATTTATGCAACGTCGCTCTCAACGAACGCTTCGCCGTAAACGCGAGCGCCGGGCGTGCTGGTTGAACGCCCTCTTGCGGCTGTCTTTGTTCGTCTTCGCTGCGCGTTCTGAAAGGAAGAGGGACCCAAGAGCCCCAACGCCTTACAACGCCTCACTGTATGTTTCGCGACTCTTGCTCCCAGCATGAACGCACAGCACGAGCGCACCCCACATGAAACGTTCCGCTAAGGCGAGTAGTTTAGCGACCATTTCGCGAATTAAATTTGTTAGCCCGCACATTCGTGCAATTACTTCGTGGGGTGTTGATAGAGCTTCAGTCGACAATTCTGCGGCGCAACTCACCGGGTGCCTGAGCTCGGGCTACTGGATACCGGAGCATTCTTTGCGATTTGCGCCCAGTCAAGCCGGCGGAAAGAGGGGTGCATTCAGGCGTAAATGACACCCCCCCACTGGCCCCTTGCACCCAGGGCCCACGGCCCCCCGGCCCCCCCTGTTGCTACGCCAATGAGGTGACGTAAGGTTAAAAGGGTAGAAAGACGTATTTAAAGAAAATCGACAATTTTAATAACACACAGCACCGGTCAATAAAAATAAAAGACAAAATAAAAAGCTGAGCATGGTGACAACTGCCATCACCCCGTTTCAAAGGGGAAGCACCATCCATCCATCCAGCGCGAATCGGCGTGCGGCGTAGTGTTATCAGACCTGGCCCCACACACTCTCAAGTTCTAGCGATCGCCACAGAGGGCGAAAAATCAACCGCGGCGCGTTCCAGCATAAGCGCGTAAGTGGAGCTACTTTAATTCGGTCGCATACTTTAATTTGTATCTTTTCTGCTAGGGCCGCTCAACGCGGCTCAATATTTTATCTATAAATGCACACATAATAACCGTCAAACATAGTTAACACGCAACTTTCTGCAAAATAAACAAACAAGTGTTTTTATTAAACTTTCGTTATTAAAGCCTGTGCTTTATTAGTTGAATAAAGGTTTTGAGACCTCACTGACGTGTGATAAGCAGCAGCCCACTAGTATCGATTGCAGTCCGTGCTGTTTACCGATTCAAATTGTACGGCGGTTATATTTGCGAACGGGTTGGTCCTTGCCTTTGTGCAGCATCACGCAGGTTCGCCCTGATTAGCCAACAATAATATCTCAGCTAGTCTATGCATCCGACATTCGATAGCCGCTACCAGACGATCGTGCTTAAAGACGGTAAATTTTATCAGCTGCGGCGTTTCACTGGCGTAATGGGTACATACACTGCTTCCGTCGTCAATGGTCTGCCGCGTAATGACGGGTTGCTTGAAAAAAATGTGCTAGCTAGCGTGAAAACTCGTCGCTGGAACCAAGCACAGTCTGTCTGGAAACTACCCAAGGAAGCGGATTAACCTTGCAGCTTCTGGGTGTGTGCACCGGTGAGTGAAAAAACAGTGCTTCGCAATTTCAACTTTCAATTTCTTCGGGTGCAAGGCGGGTAAAACAGATTGCTGTAGTCATTTATTTTTTCAATCTGGAAAATCATAATAATGTTATTGCTCTTCAAAGGCAATTCAAACAAGGCTCTTTTTATTTTGCCACGTTGCTAAAATTCCTAACACGGAGTACAGTGTAAAAAATAAATAGTTTTAGCTGTGTCTGCATGAATGATACACTGCGCTAAATTCGCAGCAAATTAGTGCAAGTGTACTTCCGGTGATACAGTTGGATTAATATAATTTGATACATAATAAAATTACTGTGTTTATTACCTAGTAGCTGGCAAAAAATTTAATCGAGGCTTCGAAAAGCACAGCCCGCACAAGGGCACCATTGAAAGAAATGCACACTCAAAACAGTGTTGTGTGTGTTTTCTTTCATGGAGCGTTTTGTGCGCTGTTTTTAGTCATACATGAATCACAAATTCGCCCACGCTTCCACCATAGTAACTGAGGCTTTCTTCTTTTGCCTCCAGCCTCCAAGATGCTGCTCATATTTGATCACCACTTTGGACTCTATTGTCTCTGGAAGTACAAGTCACCAGTGAATGTGTCACCACAGAGGCAGAATCTTCGCAAGGTATGTTTCTGAACACTTCAACTAGAACTGTGATTTGTTCATTCATTGGACAAACTTTAGTTTCACCATTCTTTGCGTGCATGTTTGTCATGGCTTCATGATTTCTCTTTTCAGGAAGAAGGACAAAAGAGAGGTTATTGGTTTGCAAGCTGCCCACGCCAAGCCATAAGAAGCTCAACGGACACCATAATAACAGGTCCCCTTGAACTGCGTGCCTCACCATGAAATGTTTGCAAGTTTACCAGATAAAGGGCTGTGAGCCCTATCAGGAAAGCAACAGTCTACAGTTTTGTATCGTACTGAACTGGAATGCTAAAATTTGACATACAAGCTTGCTTGAATTTAAGGGCATTTTATGACAATCCGAGAAGTAACAATTAAGTTGAGTCCCAACTTGTTTCTTTTCTCGTCATGTAGCAAGCTCCTACTTGGTAATGCACAAATTCTGTCATTTGCTATCTGAAAATCAGATTGGTGGGCATCACAAACAAGTATCACATGCTCCTTCATAGCGTTAATTTGTTACATGAAACTGCAAATAATTTTAAAGCCTTCAAAACCGCTCAGTGCAATTTTGAGGAAATGATGCTTCATGTTCACTGAAACTCTGGCAGTCACTTTTCACTTTATTATTGTACTTTTTTATTTAAAGTACGCTCAGTGCCGTATGCCATTAAAGAGGGGAGTGGTTACAAAGCAGTAGAGTAAAACAAACAAACAAGATCGGTGAGTTTTGGTAATACAATGATTCTCCTGATTGTACAATGTTAGCTAATGTGCAAAAAAAGTTCGTTATCGGTGATAGCTACGATACTTGAGAGAAGGTGGTTCCATTCCTGAGATGTACGGGGGATGAAAGATTGAAAGAAAGACTTCGTGTAGCAAGAATCAATCCCTGCGTTACTGCGATGATCGATGCGGTTTGAAATGTACTTGAGGCCATGGTATGAAGTCGTCGTGAAGTGTGGTATGACGGAAAATTTTATTAAATAGCGAAACATGACGACTAGCTAGGGGAATGGGTGCTGGTTAGCTTCATTAAGGTTATACTCGCGGTACAGTTATAATTAGAAAGAATGATACGAGCAGAGTTATGTTGTACTAGTTCAAGTGAAGTAGTAAGACTAAAGTGACTGGGATCCGATATTGCAGATGCATATTCAAGTTTTGAGCGTATTAGCGTCTTGTAAAGGTGTAGCTTTAAAGTAGACAGTGCTTTGGAAAAGTTGCACTGTAAGTACCCGAGCAGGTGAATTGCATTGTGAATGACATACTCTATATTGGTCCTATTTAATTTATTTGTAATGTATACACCAATATATTTATAGTACATGATGAAATCTAAGGGAGCATTGTTAGATGGTAAGTGATAGGGTTAGAACTAGATCTGGATATTGCATTTTTCATTTGCAAAAATCAGTAACTAGGCTAGCCCTGCACCGTAAGAAATGGCTAGAACAGGCAACTTCACACAACTGGCCTCAAACATGACGAACCAATAAAATCAATTTTTCTTTCTCTTCAAACAGCAAATGACATACCTGAGGACAGTGTGTTCACAAAGTTTTTGAAATATACTTGAAGTTTGGGTTAACATTCAGCCAATCAACAGTGGACAAGCAAGGGAAGCCTCAGCGTAGGAACTTATCTTCGTCACCGCCCTGACAACTATGTTTCATTTTTGAAACGTTGGCTACAGGCTTAGGCTCCCCTTGCTCACCTCTGTTACTCAGGTGACGTGTTCATCTCCTTGTAACCTTCTTGCATTGTTTGAACACGCAAACAGACATTTTCAACATGAAACCTTAAATTGCATTTTACAATGATCTGTCAGCATTAATTGGGCATACTTATATGTCTATTTAGTGTCCTTGTTTACACACAATATTGGCAGAGGCCCTTGTAAGCACTGTCGTCTCCATACCGTTCCTCACCTTCCTACGAGTATTCCACTTGTGATAAAGCCTTTACTGCTGCAGCTGAACACTAAATGTGCAGTAGAAATATCAAGAACACACAATATGTGATCTAAAATTTAGCATAACGTTTTTTTCCTTCTAGACATCGCGCCTATACGGCGGTTTCGGAATTCAGCGCCACCTATTGAGAACGACAGCGACTATGAGATCGGCGCCATTAGCTGGGCGAAGTAGGCGTCTCCGCGCACTGACGAAGCGGACCGGCAAGCAAAACTATACTGAGCGCCGAAGTTTTCATCTGCCTGCTCGACGAATTTCCGTTGAATCCGGTTCTCCTCGGCATTCGGTAACATGCCTGTGCATTGCTGCGTGCCGCTTTGCAACCAGCGAGGAGTTCTGGACGACAATGGCTCGAAGGCAAGTATGCGTGTGTATACATTTCGTTTACTGTTTGTTGCGTCTCATGCGCTCGTCTTACGTCGCTTTTATCGTTTACAGGTGTCGTTCTTTTGTTTTCCGAAAGATCCGAATCTGAAGAAGAAATGGATTGGAGCTATTAAGCGCGATGAAGGAAAGCTTTTTGGCGTGACGAAGCACACAAAGGTGTGCTCGAATCATTTCACCACCGACAGCTACTTGCCGAATGTAGTCGGCGATCGGCGTTATCTCCGGGTTGACGCCGTGCCGAGCGTGTTTGCCTTTGGAAAACCCAAGCCACCAGCAAGAACGACAACAGTGTGTCGCGAAAATGAAACTGCTTTCCGCCGTCGGCCAGGCTAGCAGCTCCGGGTTTGCGTCACAACCACCGCTTTCTCCTAGTAGTGATGTCGCCGCGTCGCGGGATTCAACAGCTGTTGAAACTATGGACGCCACAGAGTGTGCAAGTGTTTCAAAGCCGGCCAGTGCGACCCACGTCCGAGACCACGAAGTGTGTGATTGTGCATGTGCAGTTAGAGTGTTGGAGCTCGAGAAGCAGCTTTCTGTGCTCCAAATGCGCATACACCAACTGGAAAGCGACCTAGAAGGTAGGACCGAAGAGGTGAGGTCTGCGAAAGCAAATGCAGAGCGAGTGCATGAGCTCGAGACGCAGCTCTCTCTGCTTCAAGTACGTATACAACAACTGCAGAGCGACTTGGAAATTAGAACGAAAGAGGTGCAGTCAGCAAAAGATGTGCTTTATAAAGCTCTAAGAGAGTATGAAATACTCAATATGGAAAACAAAAAGCTTGATCGGCATAAAAGCAGGCAATTTTCTGTCGAATGCTTCAAGGACAGCCCTGAGGACATTAGTTTCTACACTGGACTTTCAAACTTTGAATCATTCATGTGCTTCTTCCGTTTGATAAACCCCGGTGAGTGTGAGGAAAATATAAAAGTATGGTCTAGGAGCTATGCAAGTTCATCAAGTAATGCAGGGAGGCCGCACATGCTGACGGCTAAGGACCAGCTTTTTCTTGTTCTCGTCAGGTTGCGTTTTGGGCTTTTCGAAAGGGACCTTGCCTACAGGTTCAGGGTGTCCATTGCTACAGTATCCAGAATATGTACCACATGGATCAGCTTTATTTATTTGCAGGTTGGCCAGATGGACCTTTGGCTGAGCAGAGACGAGGTTGATAAGGCCATGCCAGCCATTTTTAAAGAGCGATACCCATCAACAAGAGCCCTTATCGACGCGACAGAAGTGAGATGCGAAGTTCCAAGCTCTCTGGTCCTTCAGTCGGCAACCTACTCAACCTACAAGTCAACTAATACAATGAAAGGTTTGGTTGTCATTTCACCTGATGGAACGATCACGTTTCTGTCAAAATTATTTACAGCGTCGGTGCCAGACAAAGAGCTCGTTGAAAAAAGCGGGTTTTCAAAACTCGAGTTTGAGCCTGGCGACTCGGTAATGGCCGACAAGGACTTTAAGATACAGGACCTGCTCAGTGCAAAAGGAATTGCGTTGAACATTCCCCCTTTCCTTCAGAGACAGCACCTTACTGAAGAAGAAGTTAGACAAAAAGAGGAAATTGCAAGTCTCAGAATACATGTCGAGCGGCGCATTCAACGTATTAAGGCATTTCATATTTTTGACAGGCCCATCCCACTGTCATTTGCACCGATCATTAATGAAATTTGGGCATTGTGTGCATTCTTAAGCAATCTTCAAAGTCCTTTAATAGCAACTTAGGATCTGCAGCAGCAACAATCTTGCTGCAGTAATGTGGAAGCTGTCAGTTCAGTACTACATAACCTTCGCAGTGACTGCCAAGCTAGCATGGCCAAAGCAATGAGCACATGGCTTCAATACTCGTTTCAAGAAAAGGATACAAGGCATTGTCAATAGTATCACAACTTTATTGATAAATACATAAATGCTCATTCATTTTGTAATCTCTTGAATTCAACATCCATTGTTCGTACTGCATCTTTTTGCCAAGTACGGCAGAAGTGTAGAAAAATAAAAGCTGCCCAACCTATTTTTGCATTTCTGCCATTCACTTTCACTGAATCGAATTCTTTCGACAACTAGAAATTGTGGAGCATACATGACAAAATCAGCCCAAGTAAGCCCTGAAAGGGCCATCTGCCCAAGAACCTGATAATAGTAATAGTGGGTGTGGTTTAGCCTGTACGTGCCGTAGCTGTCTTTCACAAGGCACGAGCCATGAGTGCTTGGTATTTTCAAGTCTTTCATTGAATATGGGCACTTAACTTCGACAATACCATGAGGATTCGGTTCCTCTGGGTCCCACACCACACGATCAGGCGATGCACCGAGCCATGGGCACGTGGGATCCACTATAAGGCCGCAGTGGAAGGTCTGAATACTGTGCTGGAAGGTTCGGAGGGTTGTTTCATATCTCTGAACAGCCATGGCTTCGCTTGAAACTCCGTACCTGAAACAGAAATACCATGATGCAAGTTCTGTCTTTTACTTGCATTCTGTGATACAATCCACGTTAGGCAGTACATACGGTGTGTATACATATGCTAATATTGTAACAACGTTGAGGAGCGCAGTTTAATAAAATAATATTTATTAAAGGCCAACCTGTACCCACGACTAAAAGCTTGATTGACAATATAGTGTGCAAAGCTACTCCCATTTCCAAGGTTTTCGATCAATGTGTGACAACAGGTACACATGTGTAATCTGTTAATAACATTGTACCTGTACATTAGTGCCAATCACCTGTAGCCACCGTGATTCACTGGAAGCAAGATTATCCATAGCAGATGTAAACAAGGAAGTGCCTCGCCTGTACACTTTGTCTTGAGAGCCGCACGGCCAGACGGTCTTTCTTACCCGCTCCAATCGCGTCTTTATGAAGCGAGGAAAAGACCGAGGAGCGTAGAAGATGTTCAGAAAGCTGCGAGGCAGTTCGCAAGAGAGATGGCTGCACATACTGCAAGTCCACTTTTGGATCACTGGCAGTCTGCAACACTAAAGAAAGCAGACAGTTTGTTTGGCGAGACGTGTGAAGGCAGCCTCTTGTGCAGTCAGAAACCACTTGTACCACATGACTTCACCACCTATTTATGCCCAGAAATTCAGGTTGGGGTGACTACAGAGTTGACACCCATGCAGCCAGCATTTTTTCCAGAACCCTTAAACACTGTTGTGTCGTGCGTGGGCCTGCCACCAATGCAGCAGGCTGTAATCGAGGCAAGCACATACATGCATGTAGCACGCCGGCATTTAGCATGGAATAAAGCACAGGAAACACGAGAACGTTGTGCACATCTTTCCCTTCTTTATGTCTTCGACCTATGTAGCATACTCTTGCTACGTGCTGCATAACTTGTGTTAACTAACCCACTTCGTCACGTTTATAAGGCTTTTGCTTATTAGCAACCAAACATAATATTTACAAAGTTATCTTTACTGTGGTTATGTCTTCCTGTGCGTTAACTCTAACATGTGCTGCAACCTTACACGCAGGCTTTTGTGTGCTGTCTGTTGATGAAGCTCACCAGGTTGAACAGACCTCTTGCGAGCAGAGCCTATTCATAGCATGCATGTAGCATGGAATGAAGCCAGAAAATGCAATAACATTGTGCACGACTTCCAAGTAGTGCCCGTGTGTATTTCGACGTGTGCTCTTGGTACTCACTATATACATTACTTATGCTAACTAACCTACATTTTCATAACACTATTTTTTCTGCTTAGCAACCGAACAGTTTTATTAGTTTACAAAACTATGCTGACTCTGTTATGTCCGCTTTCTGCGTGTTAACTCTAACATGTGCTGCACCCTTATATGCAGGCTCTCATGCTGTCTGTTGATGAAGCTCGCCAGCTTGAGCAGACCTCTCGCCAGCAGAGCCAAAGTGCGACATGGAAAGCTGCTCGCAAAGACCGCTTGACTGCTTCGAATTTTGGTGTTGCTGTTACACGTGAGAATTGGACAGAGAAAGGCCTGCAGAACCTCACCACAGACCGAGATCTGTCTAGAGTAAGGGCCATCCAGTAAGTACGGGTCCAAAAACATTTTCTTGGCCAAGTTAGTTCACAACAAAGTGAGAACTATAGCACAAGAAGACAAAGTGTGCAGGCGAGGCACTTCCTTGTTTACATCTGCTATGGATAATCTTGCTTCCAGTGAATCACGGTGGCTACAGGTGATTGGCACTAATGTACAGGTACAATGTTATTAACAGATTACACATGTGTACCTGTTGTCACACATTGATCGAAAACCTTGGAAATGGGAGTAGCTTTGCACACTATATTGTCAATCAAGCTTTTAGTCGTGGGTACAGGTTGGCCTTTAATAAATATTATTTTATTAAACTGCGCTCCTCAACGTTGTTACAATATTAGCATATGTATACACACCGTATGTACTGCCTAACGTGGATTGTATCACAGAATGCAAGTAAAAGACAGAACTTGCATCATGGTATTTTTGTTTCAGGTACGGAGTTTCAAGCGAAGCCATGGCTGTTCAGAGATATGAAACAACCCTCCGAACCTTCCAGCACAGTATTCAGACCTTTCACTGCGGCCTTATAGTGGATCCCACGTGCCCATGGCTCGGTGCATCGCCTGATCGTGTGGTGTGGAACCCAGAGGAACCGAATCCTCATGGTATTGTCGAAGTTAAGTGCCCATATTCAATGAAAGACTTGAAAATACCAAGCACTCATGGCTCGTGCCTTGTGAAAGACAGCTACGGCACGTACAGGCTAAACCACACCCACTATTACTATTATCAGGTTCTTGGGCAGATGGCCCTTTCAGGGCTTACTTGGGCTGATTTTGTCATGTATGCTCCACAATTTCTAGTTGTCGAAAGAATTCGATTCAGTGAAAGTGAATGGCAGAAATGCAAAAATAGGTTGGGCAGCTTTTATTTTTCTACACTTCTGCCGTACTTGGCAAAAAGATGCAGTACGAACAATGGATGTTGAATTCAAGAGATTACAAAATGAATGAGCATTTATGTATTTATCAATAAAGTTGTGATACTATTGACAATGCCTTGTATCCTTTTCTTGAAACGAGTATTGAAGCCATGTGCTCATTGCTTTGGCCATGCTAGCTTGGCAATCACTGCGAAGGTTATGTAGTACTCAACTGACAGCTTCCACATTACTGCAGCAAGATTGTTGCTGCTGCAGATCCTAAGTTGCTATTAAAGGACTTTGAAGATTGCTTAAGAATGCACGCAATGCCCAAATTTCATTAATGATCGGTGCAAATGACAGTGGGATGGGCCTGTCAAAAATCTGAAATGCCTTAATACGTTGAATGCGCCGCTCGACATGTATTCTGAGACTTGCAATTTCCTCTGTTTGTCTAACTTCTTCTTCAGTAAGGTGCTGTCTCTGAAGGAAAGGGGGAATGTTCAACGCAATTCCTTTTGCACTGAGCAGGTCCTGTATCTTAAAGCCCTTGTCGGCCATTACCGAGTCGCCAGGCTCAAACTCGAGTTTTAAAAACCCGCTTTTTTCAACGAGCTCTTTGTCTGGCACCGACGCTGTAAATAATTTTGACAGAAATGTGATCGTTCCATCAGATGAAATGACAACCAAACCTTTCATTCTATTAGTTGACTTGTAGGTTGAGTAGGTTGCCGACTGAAGGACCACAGAGCTTGGAACTTCGCATCTCACTTCTGTCGCGTCGATAATGGCTCTTGTTGATGGGTATCGCTCTTTAAAAATGGCTGGCATGGCCTTATCAACCTCGTCTCTGCTCAGCCAAAGGTCCATATGGCCAACCTGCAAATAAATAAAGCTGATCCATGTGGTACATATTCTGGATACTGTAGCAATGGACACCCTGAACCTGTAGGCAAGGTCCCTTTCGAAAAGCCCAAGGCGCAACCTGACGAGAACAAGAAAAAGCTGGTCCTTAGCCGTCAGCATGTGCGGCCTCCCTGCATTACTTGATGAACTTAAACAGCTCCTAGACCATACTTTTATATTTTCCGCACACTCACTGGGGTTTATCAAACGGAAGAAGCACATGAATGATTCAAAGTTTGAAAGTCCAGTGTAGAAACTAATGTCCTCAGGGCTGTCCTTGAAGCATTCGACAGAAAATTGCCTGCTTTTATGCCGATCAAGCTTTTTGTTTTCCATATTGAGTATTTCATACTCTCTTAGAGCTTTATAAAGCACATCTTTTGCTGACTTCACCTCTTTCGTTCTAATTTCCAAGTCGCTCTGCAGTTGTTGTATACGTACTTGAAGCAGAGAGAGCTGCGTCTCGAGCTCAGGCACTCGCTCTGCATTTGCTTTCGCAGACCTCACCTCTTCGGTCCTACCTTCTAGGTCGCTTTCCAGTTGGTGTATGCGCATTTGGAGCACAGAAAGCTGCTTCTCGAGCTCCAACACTCTAACTGCACATGCACAATCACACACTTCGTGGTCTCGGACGTGGGTCGCACTGGCCGGCTTTGAAACACTTGCACACTCTGTGGCGTCCATAGTTTCAACAGCTGTTGAAGAATCCCGCGACGCGGCGACATCACTACTAGGAGAAAGCGGTGGTTGTCACGCAAACCCGGAGCTGCTAGCCTGGCCGACGGCGGAAAGCAGTTTCATTTTCGCGACACAGTGTTGTCGTTCTTGCTGGTGGCTTGGGTTTTCCAAAGGCAAACACGCTCGGCACGGCGTCAACCCGGAGATAACGCCGATCGCCGACTACATTCGGCAAGTAGCTGTCGGTGGTGAAGTGATTCGAGCACACCTTTGTGTGCTTCGTCACGACAAAAAGCTTTCCTTCATCGCGCTTAATAGCTACAATCCATTTCTTCTTCAGATGCGGATCCTTCGGAAAACAGAAGAACGACACCTGTAAGACGATAAAAGCGACGTAAGACGCGCGCATGAGACGCAACAAACAGTAAACGAAATGTATACACACGCATACTTGCCTTCGAGCCATTGTCGTCCAGAACTCCTCGCTGGTTGCAAAGCGGCACGCAGCAATGCACAGGCATGTTACCGAATGCCGTGGAGAACCGGATTCAACGGAAATTCGTCGGGCAGGCAGATGAAAACTTCGGCGCTCAGTATAGTTTTGCTTGCCGGTCCGTTTCGTCAGTGCGCGGAGACGCCTACTTCGCCCAGCTAATGGCGCCGATCTCATAGTCGCTGTCGTTCTCAATAGGTGGCGTTGAATTCTGAAACCGCCGTATTCCGTTAAATAGATTACTATCTGTGCTTCTGTATGTTGTAAACTCAGTAATTGACGTCATTAGCTCCACCTGACCTGTACGAAAATTGTGGTCATGTAGTGCTTCATTCATGATTGAGAATAAACAATGTAAGCTTACTTGTCTGACGTGTTTTTTTTTTGCCAGTTGAGGCCTCTCGGTCACCTGGCAATATAATAAAGGTACCGATAGTCAGTTTAGAGTATCGTACACACGAACACAGCTCCGAAAGCGGTAGCAAATCACCCAAAACCAGTGAGCGAGCAGCACAGCGAACGCCTCCAGCCGCTACCGTAGCGGCCATATTGCTCAATACGTAATGATGATGATAATACTGCCAGCGCCATCTCTAGGTCGCATACTTTAGTTCACAACGTCACCGCTACTCTCATTTCCGTTGCACTGTGGTGCAAGGCATAGAGTATGGTGCATGGATGGATGGATGGATGTTATGAGCGTCCCCTTTGGAATGGGGCGGTGGGTTGCGCCACCAAGCTCTTGCTACTATGTTGCCTAATATCCTACCTAGGTTAACCAATGAAAAAACAAAAAAAAAAAACACTATGAACTACCACGTCCAAATTTTCTGATACCCTATTGCGAACTGTGCTTTTGTACGTCTCCGTCTTTTGTCGTTTCCCTACTTTTCTTCCACCAATCCTCCAATCGCCTCTTACTGATGTCTATTGAGGACCTGTTTGCTTTACCACTGCTTCCGCTGAACCCAAGGGCTTCAAGGAGGCCAGTGGTGCCTAAGTCGACCGCTGGATAGACGTCTTCACACTCTAATAAAATATGCTCCGTCGTTTCCCTAGCTTTACCGCAGCAAGCACACATGGTGCAAGGTACAGTACAGGGCGCCTCTGTCGGGCGCCGGAGAAACTATTGCGCAGGTGCAGTGAGAGCCGCAGGCGGGCCTTCGCGCGTCGTCTGCTACAGTGCGCCCTGTATTGCGGTGAAGTGGACTTCAAATTTGCACTGCCTCCGCAGAACGCCGATCGGAGAAACGTTTCTGAATAAACAAAAGACTGCTGAGAAGCCTATCAGCTGCTTTTATCCCGTTTCAGCAACCGTAGCAAAGTTTCCTGCGTGCCTGGTGAAGTTGAAACACACAAATAAGCATGCCGGGGAGGAAATGCGCGCCGCGTAATATTCGAAGCTTTATACTACTGCTGCAGCACTACGATCCGCCATTTTTTTAAATTCTTGGCGTCTTGCTGAGTCGCTGGTAATAAGTGTTAGCAGACGACTGCTGTTGTCTGCTGAAACCTCGGCGCTACGAAAATTATTCGGAGCGGAATAGTAATAGTGGTGGTGGAGCTACATTTTCAGTCTCCTATTTTACCTTGCCACAGATAGAGGTAGACGGCCAGGTAGACTCATCAGCGTTTGAAAACAATCCCTAAGGTTTACCAGGACCTAAGTCTTCAGCTTTGCAAAGTTTTAAGTAGTTGCTGAGAGGATATTTATGAAGGCGATAGCGTTTAATTGTTCCCACTAGCGTCCGTCCGTTACATTTTAGGTCACGTGACCTTAATATCACGGTGCAGCGCGTCGTGATGTCACATGATCCCTCTGCCACGCTTGCGCCAGCTGCTCTTCTCATCTGTCACGAAATGAATTCAAGCGCGGCAAATTCAACTCAGTGGAATGAGTCGCAAAAGGCTTTCGCCTTCCCGCAGTTAATAAACATATATGTGCCTCCAACGAGTTTTACTGTTCACAGGTGGCCGTAGGAAAATATGACGTACTGTGTTCCCGCTAAGTTCCAAGTATGTGGCTGGCGTATTGAAGCAGGACATCTTGAATCGGGTATGTGGACAATTTAGTCAGCCGCCTTTCAATCTGCCTCTAACACTTCCATCAGGGCTTTCGGATGAGCGCTAAAAGCATAACCTTTCCTTCGGTTTAACGTGACAGTGCAACTTCCCGGTTGCGAAATTTCTATGACGAAGGTTATCTAAAGACGTAAACCGTCAAGTCACCCAACTGTCTGCCGCCGAGTGCAACTGCTTTCGCGAGTCATTCGGCGATTAAGACTACAAGAACGTTGCCGTATCACCACTGCGGCCCGAAATGTGATTCCCGCCTGTCTAGACCGAGAGCGCAGGCACGTCTGGTCGCTTCAATGTTTTCTGCTTGTGGGCCGCACTAAACGAAATGTCGAGAGTGCCGGAGGACGAAAGACCTGTAGATTTCTGTGTCAAAAAAATTAAAGTATGGGGCTTTACGTGCCAAAACCACTTTCTGATTATGAGGCACGCCGTAGTAGAGGACTCCGGAAATTTCGACCGCCTGGGGTTCTTTAACGTGCACCTAAATCTAAGTACACGGGTGTTTTCGCATTTCGCCCCCATCGAAATGCCGCCGCCGTGGCCGGGATTCGATCCCGCGACCTCGTGCTCAGCAGCCTAACACCATAGCCACTGAGCAACCACGGCGGGTCGATTTCTGTGTCAGAGTATGCTCACTGCGATAAAGAATACTCAGACATGTGTAGTACTGCAGCTACGACTACTCTGCAACGAGTCTTCGACTCAACGACGACCTTTCCGCAACATTTTTAAACTTCGATCCTATTGTATGGGCAACTAATATTAACCATTGGTAAACGAGTGCTCCCATCTTGTGTGATCTCTGGGGACTGAATATCGACGCTGAATAGGCATGGAAAACTGCGGAGATATTGTCTGAGTCTAATATGAACACTGTAGCAACGTACTCGCGCAATTACAAAAACAAAAAACAGGCAAAGGTAAATACCAGTATGCTTTACTTCGCAGATATGCACAAGGCAGCCCGGCCGTGACTATGTCGACTGACATACCGTTGTTCGTGCAGGTCTTTTCGGCCTGCGTGCTCTTCACTGCAGCTGGCCATCTACATCGCGCGGACCATGGCTTCTGCCCGCTGGAGTTTGCGTCCGTTCAAGCACCGTGCTTCCCTGCTTTGGAAAGTGAAGACGGCGCATCCCGTCCGGATCCTGATATCTGGATGGTACCGCTGCTGTCGCACGTGTACATCAACTACCGCGCAACATTTGGGCGCACGATGACGCCAATGGACTCTGACGTCGGCACACGCCCACCGCTTATAAAAGGATCTTCACCGGCTCTTTCCTTCAGTGGACACGGCAGCCCGGCCGTGACTATGTCGACTGACATACCGTTGTTCGTGCAGGTTAGTAAAAAAAAATATTGGTTTCCGTAGCAATTTCCTGTTTGGTCGTGCTGCCGTGTCCATATATCCTTTGGAATTGCTTGTGTGATTGTTTGTCAGTGGTGAGGATGTTGCTGTTAATATCCGGAGACGTTGAAGAAAACCCTGGTCCTCTGACTGACGAGATGCTTAAGGAACTACTTGAAACGCAGAAGAAAATCCTGCTTAAGCTTAATGACATACAAGAAAAGCAAGCTTCCTCTGATACTAGTTTGCAACTTGTTGAAAACAGATTATCGACGATAGAAAATAAATTGCTGTCTCTGGATGAAACACGTGACAGGCTCACTAAAATTGAGAATTTAGTTATCAGGAATGATGCTAATTTGGCAGAGGTCGGCCGTAAAGTTGATGATTTAGAAAACCGATCTCGACGAAATAACATAATTGTACGCGGAATTGTGGAAGAAGGGCAAGAAAGTGAGGAAATGCTAATGAAAAAGGTAAATGAGGACATATTCGAAGGTATACTCAAGCTTAAGTTAGGCTCCATCGAGAGGATTCACAGGCTCGGAAAGAGGATTCCTGGTGTGAACCGCCCGATCATACTAAAGTTCGTAGATTTCAGGGATAAGAAAATAATACTACAAAATTGTTCCAAGCTCAAAGGCACCCAGATTAGTATTAGCGAACATTATTCTAAAAGGATTGTTGAATTACGAAAGAAGCTGTGGAATTCTTGCTCTGAGGAAAGGAAAGGTGGAGCAAAAGTGGCATTGATCTTCGATAAATTGAAAGTTAATAATGTAATGTTCAGTTGGGATGAAGATAAACATGAAAGGGTCAAAGTTGTGCAACCACTTCGCGCAAGAAACACCTGACATCCCCGTGCGAAAGAGGCAAAGTTTAGTATTATTAATGGGAACGCCAGAAGTATCCTAAATAAGTTGGAATCCCTAGAGAGCATTGTCTTGGAGCATGAACCAGATGTTATGGGTATAACAGAGACATGGCTGCGTAAGGATGTAAATGATTCAGAGGTCACACCCCCTGGGTATTCAATTGTCAGAAGAGATCGGGAAGGCCGAGGTGGTGGCGTAGCATTCTTGATAAAGAACAGTGTACCATATGATATTCTCGAGACTGAGAAAGCGATGGAAACGGTCTGGATCAAAACAAAGTTGGGTGAACATCAAGTCCTTATTGGTTGTATTTACAGGGCTCCTAACTCACCCGTAGACGTTATTTTGCATTTAAGAAAATTTATGGAGTCTAGCATGCATCAAGGCAATAACATTATACTTTTAGGTGATTTTAACTTGGCCGGCATTGATTGGCCGACACTTTCACCGGGACAGACTGAGGTTTCAAGTTGTGACCAGCTTTTGGAGCTAGCTTTCTGTTTAGGCCTAACCCAGGTAGTGACAGATTATACAAGAATCTGTGAGACTAAGTCATCAATACTTGATTTAATTTTTCTGTCAAATTCTTTAGTACCATATCTAGAAATATGTAAAACGGAGGATGGTCTTTCGGAGCATAAAATGGTGCAAGCATTTCTAAGCTTAGGACCTGTACCATACCCATGTGCTCTTCATAAAACATTTTTGAAGTTTTCCTCTGCCAATGATGTTGGTGTGCTAGACTTTTTAGATCGTTCTTTCGACCATTTTGTTCATCTCTTTGAGTCAAATACTAGTACAGATGATTTATGGGACTATTACTTTGCAACAGTCATGGATTGTATTAAAAACTACATACCAAAGTGCTATAAAAGAATTAAAAGGAAAAATCCTTGGATTACAAGGGAAGTTATACATCTAAAGAGAAGATTAAGGCGAAAACGTGGGGACTGTTCGAGGAATCCAACCCCCGATAAGAAGATCTCAATTCAACACATGAGCCATGACCTGAAATGCCTTATAAAAGAATCTAAAGAAAAATTTTATAATGTGACACTTACGAAGTTCCTTAAAGAGGCGCCGCAGAAGTTCTGGCGGTATGTCAACCCATCCACAAAACCGTTATCCTCAGAATCCTGCAGTACTGCTGCAATGCAGGCTGATAATTTTAATGCTTACTTTGCATCCGTTTTTACTAAAGATAATGGTCATACACCTCATGTAGCCTACACAGCTGCTAGACCACCCATTGCAGACATTGAAATCAATGAACAAGGCGTTTTTAATCTTCTGCTGAATATTGATGGTAAGAAGAGCCCTGGTCCTGACGGCATTCCAAATGAATTTTTACGTACATATGCAGAATGGAGCTCTAAATACCTAACTAAAATTTTTCAGTCCTCTGTTGATAGTGGTTGTTTCCCGGTAGCATGGAAACGCGCAAAAATCATACCTATACACAAAAGTGGCAGTACAGCGCAAGTGGCAAATTACAGACCAATTTCTATTACAAGCGCGTGTTCTAAGCTCCTCGAGCACATTGTTAATAAACAATTAGTTTCTTACTTGGACAAATACAACCTGTTTTTTCCTGGACAGCATGGTTTCCGAAAACAGTTCTCAACAACCACCCAACTCATTGAAATTGTACATGACCTCTCTGAAACGTTAAACTCCCGTGGTCAAACAGACATAATCTTCCTCGACTTTGCGAAAGCATTCGACAAAGTGTCCCATCCGAAGTTAATCATAAATATTAATTCTGTATTTCTGAGCCCCGCAATCACTCAGTGGTTTTCATCTTACCTTTCTTCTAGAGAACAATACGTTGATTTCAGGGGGTGCACATCACGCCCTTCCCGTGTTGTGTCCGGAGTTTCGCAAGGAAGTGTCCTAGGTCCTCTTTTATTTCTGATCTTTATAAATTACTTGCCCAGTAATATTAGTGTCCCTGTCAGACTGTTTGCTGATGATTGTGTGATGTACAATAAAATTCGAGATAGTAATGATCAGGCCAATTTACAGTCTAGCCTGCAAATAATTAAAAAATGGTGTGGCGACTGGCAGATGGAACTAAATGCAGCTAAGTCTGTTGTTATGTCCATAACGAGAAAGAAAAAAAATTTTGCATTACCCTTACAATATAAATAGTATAACTATTAGCAGAGTCGATAAACATAAGTATCTTGGAGTAACGTTCACTTCTGACCTGAGATGGAATCAACACATTGATGCTGTATGTGGTAAGGCCAGCAAAGCGCTCTGGAGCCTAAGACGGAATATAAGTGCGTCGACACCTGAGGTCAAAATTTTAGCCTATAAATCCTTAATACGTCCTATCTTGGAGTATGCTAAAGCTGTATGGCATCCCTACACTAAATCCAACCAACAAAAGATTGACAGAATCCAGAGGTTAGCATCAAGGTTCATATTTAACAAGTATCGCTACTGCCAATCCCCCACTGAACTTTGTAAGCTTGCCGACCTACCTCCGCTAGACTTACGTACCAGGTATGAGCGACTGAAACTAATTTATCTTATCATTAATGGTCACTTGCTTGTCGACAAACACAACTTCTTCAAAATCTCGACAAATGAAATATCGAGACATCGTCATAGCCAGTACATCACACCCCCTCAAGTTAGAAATGACTGTTTTAAGTACAGCTTTGTCCCGAGAGGTATTACGGAATGGAATGCGCTCCCCGACTCTGTCATGTCGGCCTCATGCGTTGAGGAATTTTTGCAATGTGTACACGCTATTCTTTTTGCCGCTAACTAATATGTAATCATAACTTTGCCAAAGGTGTATCTGTTCATATTGTTTCTTATTTTTGGGGGGAAGTTTGTAAGGTGCATGGAATCTAAACTGATTCGCGTCCCTGCTGAAATGTCTGCAGTTGTTCATTTACTTCCTTTTGTTGTCATACTGTATCCTTGTATGTGTTTGTATTTTCCACTCCTTTAATGACCCTTCATGGGCTGACAGTATGATTAAATAAATAAAAATAAATAAATAAAAAACAGCAACATAAGAAGCTTATTAAGAACGTGAAAACGAAACAAGTTCCCGAATACAGTTCTTTTGTTAGCTCAGAAGAAAAAGGAATGGCAAAAAAAGAACAACATAATTAAGGCAGTCTGGAACCGACGGTCAAGCGAGGCGCGCTACCTTGCAGCCCGTCTCGACGCTAAGTCGTACCCTTCATGGCCTAGTAGCGCGTAACATGACCGCCGGCATCTACAACAGCTCTCATCCGGCTAGGAAGGGAATTGTAGAGCGACGTGCAGAGGTCAACATTGGCCCTTAATGTTTCCCAAAGCTCTTGGACTGCTCTCCACAATTGGTCTGCCGACAAACCATGCAGGTTTTGACCCAACAACGCAACTTTAATGTTCCCCCACAGGTTCTCGATGATGTTGAGGTCTGGTGATTGTGGAGGCCAATCCATCACGGCAATTTCCCGGTTCTGCAAATACGAGGCAACCCTCTTGGATGTGTGTATTGGGGAGCGGTCGTGTTGAAGAACGAAGTTCATGTCAGGGAACGGGCCGTCTAACAGAAATGGCAAAGCCACATCGTCCAGTATAGAGCAGTAGCCCTCCGACGTGGATCGTCCGGGTATTCGGACTAGAGGTCCAAGGCCATCCTTCGTCACGGCGCCCCATACAGTCACGGAACTGCTCCCACTTGCAGCAACTCGTTGTATGAATTCCGGCATATACCTGCAAGAAAGATGGAGTGCAGGTACTATATTTTTGTTTGCTTTGTTGCCGTGAAGAAAAGACTGTGTTCTAGTGTCGTAGAAGAAATAATTGTCTTTTGTTACAACGCGCTTGTTTCATGTAATAGCATGCCAATTTGTTGTATGCATACATTTGTTATGAGAAATATACACCAGCCATCCGAAACTGATTTTCAAGGAAGGGATGCTTCTGAAGGCATACTATGTATTAATTTTGTTAAGTCTGCAAACGGATCTTGTATTCCTACCAGCTAAGACAATTACCACAAGCAAATGAAAAAAATAATGGCTTGGCTGCTTCTTTAGCGACACCGTCTTTGCGTCAAGTGGCTGAGAAACAATGAAAAGAAATTGAGAATTGACGTGCATTTGAACAGTTATTTTATTGAAGGTGTCATTAGGAAACTTGGCAAATATCAATTCTGAATGCTGCCTACACGCTTTAACCTGCACATATGCGTTCTTGAGCTGTAGTTTAGCGTGAGCACCTTGTGCACGGAAAAGTATTGCCCTCCAAGCAGTGCACAATGCACAACACAAATTATTTTACGCTGCCCGCAATCAACGCTTGTTGATAAGACAGTGGTCAAAATCGGAACTGGTTGCGCGCAACTGTTTTCAAGCTTTAAGTTATGTATTCAAGCTTGTTTTTACTAGCTTTATACACATACACCTAAGCCGGACACATCGATCAGTCTTTGCAAGATGCGGTTACAAAAATTGAGCTGCGGCGCATTTGAAAACTATATCACGCAAAGTATACACATTCATCAGAACGCTAAATTGCAAGCTGAATAATGCTCCTAAAACGTTTTTCAAAGTCTCCACCCATTAGTCTATAAGAAAGGTTTAGGAACAAAACCACATACCTCGTGTTGATGGGGCGCCAGCCTCGAGATCTTTGGTCCCATCTAGTGGAAAAAGTAGACTCGTCTGTGAAGACGACGCTCTTCCAGTTCTCAACCGACCAATCCGCATGGTCTTGGGCAAACAGCAGGCGTTTCGCCTTGTTTTGAGCACGCAGCAGCGGCTTCTGTGCAGCATTTCTGCTCTTAAGTCCAGCTTCGTAAAGGCGGCGCTTGATTGTAGTGGCAGAAACATGTTTCAAACCCAGCTCCACTTGCAGCTCCCGTACAGACATCTTTGGGTTATCCACCACGGCAGCTACTAGCTGTCTATCTTCTTAATCTGTTGTCACTCTGTGACGAGGCTGCCGAGGGGCATCCTGAAGCCTGCCTTCATTCCGGTATGCATTAATTATTCTATTCACTGTGTCAATTGCACGATTGGTTTCTGCTGCAATTCGTTTCTGCGAATAGCCCCTGAGACTTAAGTCCACAATCAGCCGCCTTTCGTCCTCCGGCACTCTCGACATTTCGGTTTAGTGCGGCCCACAAGCAGAAAACATTGAAGCGACCAGACGTGCCTGCGCTCTCGGTCTAGACAGTCGGGAATCACATTTCGGGCCGCAGTGGTGATACGGCAACGTTCTTGTAGTCTTAATCGCCGAATGACTCGCGAAAGCAGTTGCACTCGGCGGCAGACAGTTGGGTGACTTGACGGTTTACGTCTTTAGATAACCTTCGTCATAGAAATTTCGCAACCGGGAAGTTGCACTGTCACGTTAAACCGAAGGAAAGGTTATGCTTTTAGCGCTCATCCGAAAGCCCTGATGGAAGTGTTAGAGGCAGATTGAAAGGCGGCTGACTAAATTGTCCACATACCCGATTCAAGATGTCCTGCTTCAATACGCCAGCCACATACTTGGAACTTAGCGGGAACACAGTACGTCATATTTTCCTACGGCCACCTGTGAACAGTAAAACTCGTTGGAGGCACATATATGTTTATTAACTGCGGGAAGGCGAAAGCCTTTTGCGACTCATTCCACTGAGTTGAATTTGCCGCGCTTGAATTCATTTCGTGACAGATGAGAAGAGCAGCTGGCGCAAGCGTGGCAGAGGGATCATGTGACATCACGACGCGCTGCACCGTGATATTAAGGTCACGTGACCTAAAATGTAACGGACGGACGCTAGTGGGAACAATTAAACGCTATCGCCTTCATAAATATCCTCTCAGCAACTACTTAAAACTTTGCAAAGCTGAAGACTTAGGTCCTGGTAAACCGTAGGGATTGTTTTCAAACGCTGATGAGTCTACCTGGCCGTCTACCTCTATCTGTGGCAAGGTAAAATAGGAGACTGAAAATGTAGCTCCACCTCCACTATTACTATTCCGCTCCGATTAATTTTCGTAGCGCCGAGGTTTCAGCAGACAACAGCAGTCATCTGCTAACACTTATTACCAGCGACTCAGCAAGACGCCAAGAATTTAAAAAATTGGCGGATCGTAGTGCTTCAGCAGTAGTATAAAGCTTCGAATATTACGCGGCGCGCATTTCCTCCCCGGCATGCTTATTTGTGTGTTTCAACTTCACCAGGCACGCAGGAAACTTTGCTACGGTTGCTGAAACGGGATAAAAGCAGCTGATAGGCTTCTCAGCAGTCTTTTGTTTATTCAGAAACGTTTCTCCGATCGGCGTTCTGCGGAGGCAGTGCAAATTTGAAGTCCACTTCACCGCAATACAGGGCGCACTGTAGCAGACGACGCGCGAAGCCCCGCCTGCGGCTCTCACTGCACCTGCGCAATAGTTTCTCCGGCGCCCCCGCGGACCGCCGGCACGACGGAGCGGCATTCTGACTAGAGTGGACGACATTAGTTTCCCTTCAAGTTTGAATATGTGTTCTGCGGTGTTATCGCGAAGGCACCAAGCAGGAAATGCCACTACAGTGCTGCTTTCTAGCAAAAAGTTGTAATAGCCGCCGAGGCATCGTTGAACCTTCAAGCCGGGCGGGACTTCCGCGTCGACGAGAAAAACGACCGTCGTTGGAGGGGACGACAGCAGCTTTTTGCGTGCGCCGCAACGAGGTTCAACGTTACTAGATTACGTCTTTCAGTTTGTAAACTCCGCGTACGTCTATTTGTCGTACAAAAATCCCTCACGTGACCTGATCCTAGGTGCCTAGGGACAGTATCACTTAGGGATTTTTGAGAAGGCGCGATGCTGGCGCCGAGCGTGTTCGTCCTCGGCGTGATCGTTCTCTGGACCGCGCATTGTTCAACGTTGCTCATGTAATCGTGCGTGCGTTGCTTGTGTGTTGGTTGTAGGTTCTGTGTACTTGGCGGAAAGCCGTGAATAGTGGCGGTGCGGCAATGCGGCTTTGGCCTCGATGAGCTCTGGCACTACAGAATCTGCGTTGTGTGACCCGTGCTTTCTTGAGAACCCGGCGGTGGTGACAATTGAAATATCGAAGTGGCCTAGCGCCTCGGCAGCGAAGTTCTGCGAACCGCGATGTGGCGTCGCCGTGTCCGACTTTGCTGAACGGACATCGAGGCATGTGCTGCTCGCTGCAAGTCATGTAAATGCAACTGCGTCGACCGCCCACTGTTCAGCACCGAATGTGTGTTTGGTCTGCTGTGCTTGAAACGATTGATGCAGCCGTGCAGCGGGGGTGGCGGAGGAGCAGAGTGGCTTAGGGTTTGCGCGTTCACAGACATGTGCTCCCGTCTTGGTCTCATTAGCGGCTGTCGCGGGATTGTGGTGCGCTAGCTCCTTGCCTAGTATGAAGTTTACGACGCTAACACACAGCATGTTCACGTTTTTCCGCGTTATATGTCATTTGCATGACGGCCGAGTTGAAAACGAGACATATAGTGTTCTTTGCGTTTGTGTGTTGTAAATTACGTTCTATTGTGGAAGTTCTGGGAGTCTTATTACGCAATGAGTGCGAACTTAAACATAAACACATATGTGTGTCTGAAATTTTGAATTACCCATAATACCCTTTACGACTGATAAGTGGGCTACACGGCCTGTGTTAATCAGCTACCGTATATTGCGACGCTCTTCCGTGTGGTAGACTGATGCATGGTGCGCGTTTCTTACTGTTGTAAAAACCACTTGTTTATTCACTCAATACAAATGTACGGCTTCATCGCCGCAGTACATTTTAGTTACGCGGTGAAGCATACTAAAAGTGGGAGGGGGCCGCTATCAGCCAGCATAGTATGTCCACTTAGGTGACCTGAGAGGCGGCGGGTGCGCGAGTGTATAATTAAAGAAGTCTTATTATGTCCAGTGACAGTGGCCCCTTTTCACTTTTAGTATGCTTCACTGCAGTACATTGCTTAGGCTTCACCGCGAAATAATAGTGTATTGCGAGAAAGATAATCGTAAAAAGCCTAATTATGCAACCGTTCTTTTCTAGCTTGCTACACCGCAATGCAGGGGTGTAAATAAGCATCGTGCAATAAAGCATACTAAGACTGGAAAGGGCACATAGGTTTACACTGTGCTCGTTACTTTCAATTGTGACATAATTTGCAAGTGCATCTGTGCTCGTGGTAAGCTTCATGGACAATTCTTTGTACATTACAAATTAATATTGCAATGAAGCTTACTAAAGCACATTCGCCATTATGGCACGTGTTATTCACCTTCAATGCAGGAGCACATTGCAGATTCTTGCCCCTGCTTTTGGCTGGACTGCACATGCTCTTTGAGAATTGATTCATTGTTCATAAGCGCACTGGTACTTTACTCTAAACTGGAGGGCTCAAGTTGATATGAAAGCGCAACTTTTATTAAGGGGACAAGATGTTGCCAAGATGGTTGCAGCACAGCTTTTTTTTTCTTCCAGGCACCTTTTCTACTTGAAGCTTCCATTGCAGTGTTTAGAACACTATTGAACCAGCAGATAGTGTATATAAATATTGGACACTGATTGGGAACATCACCTAAGTTCATGCCTATATATAGTAAAAAGATGTAGCACGACCAGACAAAATAAAAGAAGGGGGTGTGCTGTAGCAATACAAAGTGTTAAATGGTGCTTTATCCTTTCCCTTGAGTTTTCTGTTTTGTGCTGTTTATGAATCCTCCGCAGTAACCATGCGAGTGCTGAGCTTGAGCTTGTTGGTTTCAAGTCTCATGGTTGTTACTAACAGAACAGTGTGATAAACGAACAAGGGCTTGGAGGCATCCATTCACCTTGCTTGCCTCATGGTGCTGCTTCATAAGCACCGTGAGCATCCAGGCCAATTTGGAAGGGAGGTTTGTTGCAATTGCTTTTGAACTTTATTGCCACCAAACCAACAGTGCTCTCAATGACAGCTTTTGGACAGTAGAATGCTTGCACCCAGCAAAGTCTTAAGAAGGAAGCATTCAGGATGTGCAAAATAGGCTTTTGAAGCTGGCAGCATTACTGAAGGGGCTTTGCCCATCTGCCCTCTTTATGGATACACAAAGATGATTTCCTCTTTAAGAGGGATTGTTTCAGAGGTCGTTACATGGCAACAGTGTTGGGTGTTTAGTAGCTTGTCTTTGCCCACTGTTAATAACCTGTTCCTTCTCCAGTGCCCCTGTGAAGTGCCTACTTTTTGGACACAATGTGCTGTCCATGCATTCATGCATTTTTAGCTTGTAAAGACGTCTATTACCCCTTGCCTCAAGCTGGTCTTTGCTGATGTCACCCAAGAAGGCATTGGGGAGTATGGCAATGTACGCTTACAAAACACTGTCGATACCAGTGAAACTAAATTAATGGAGCCGCTGTTCTTTTTTTGTCCACTCCATCCTTGTTAGTTACAACATGTAGTTGGTCGTGCATAGCCTGCGCACTAAGACTTGTTGGCATGTTATGACCTTAGCACATTGTTTATATGTAAAAACCTTCTGATGTGTTGATGACTTCCTTCTCTTTATCATACTTTGCCTGGTGGAGCCAGCAAGTGAGTCAATCAGATGTTCAACAGGCTTCCCACTAGTTTTCCCAGAGTCTCCTTACCAAGGTGCTGCTCATAGATATCTGTTTTCTTGACCTTGCACTGAACTTCAACCATGGCCACACCTGCTTAACCTATAGCATGCGATCAAAAAAGTGCTATACATCATGTTGCTCCAAACTCGTGTAACATGTGCTACAAGACCTTGAGGAACACCCTCATTTATTTACGCCCTCATCATACTGTATGAAGCTTCGCATGATAAGTGCGACAACTAACATCTGCTGGTTTTTCAGTGTTATTCCTGTCCAGCTTGCTTAAAGCTATCCTGAGTGTTTCAAAAAGCAAACGACCGCTGCTAGACAATAAATACTTAAAACAAGGGTCGCTATAACCACATATGTCACACGAAATGAAGGCCACTGAGTATACAGGCCGTTTACTTCATATCTGACAAGCTTGGTTCTCCCTTTGCTAGTGAGTGAACTCAACTTGCCCCGAATACATGGCTTGTGACAAACTATGTGCCAGATGCTGTGTCCCCTGCAAAGCTGAAGATGTGTATGAGATCCTGACACCCTGCAGCGGCTTTTACACTGGGCAACCAGGCTACTATAAGAACGACTGCCTTTACTAATATGCTAATAACATGAAAACGGGCAGAAACTTGGCTATTCATTGGACCCAACTGCAGGTGCAAGCCACCCTTCCACCAGATGTGTGTTGTTCACAGAAACTGGAGCTATACAAATGCAGATAAAAACAATGATGTTTGAAAGTAGTAGAGCTGCACTATATTCTGCACAAGCAGTGCTATCTGCAGCGCTGGTACCTTATAGCCACAATTCATGGCTGCACCACCATGCAAAGGCACTATTGTTGAATTATTTACTTCTATGATATTTATGGTGGCCATATATTTCAATTACATATCATCCACATTGTGTGCAATATGGTTAAATGTCAATTATGCTAGCCATTCCTTATCTGAAATGCAACAAAAGAGCAAATATAGGCAACAAATTGCAATTCAAAGAGACAAAAGGCAACCAGTGCACAGGATAAGTGACAGACTTCCTTTTATTGAAAAAGAAACGTGACATGTGTCATGCCACCACCAGTGGGTAGCAATCTTTCAAGCTTAGGTGATAGAGGCAAAACTTAGCAAAATGCTACAATCACGCTGTAAAACGGCCTTGGACACAAAAAAACCGACATCATATTGTACAGAATGAAAGGGCAAGACTTCATCTAAGAACAGTCTATGGCACCACATACTTGAAATGGTGTAAAAAATGTTGACATGCCCTACGCATAAAGAAAAAGCAACAAACACAGAAAACATGCCTTAAAATGCAATATGCAGAGTCTGAAACCAAGAAAAAACAACCCGAAAAAGGTTTCGCTAAGTCTTTCAATGATTAAAATTGTCAAACTGTATCATCACTTCTTAATGAACCTGCACAGCTGAAAAGGAAGGAAGGAAAGCTCTATAGCAGGGCTGCAGAAAATGTCACCGAATAAATATACTTTGCTTACCAACGATACGTGTGGTTTAGTTGTGGTCTGTGTATAAACTAATTGTGTATAAACTTTTCTTGTTTAGAATGGCTGAGCAGATAGGGAAAAAATGACCATAAGAGCACCAGGTGTATGCATAGTCTACGCACAAAAAGCCACTGCTTTCTTACTTTTTTTTCTCTGTATTACTATTCATGAGTATTTAGGTGCCTTATTAGCCCTGCTAACATCCCACTGCAAAACACAAAATTGGGCAAGTTCTGGCATAAAGGAAATTGCAGTTTCACTCATAATGTGAAACAATGATGCAGTAGCTGGTGAAATATGCACAGGAAGCTTACTTCATGCAGTGTTTGCTGAACTGAACACTTGTCAATGCAAGTCGGTAATCTCCTTAAAAAAGTAAAATAAGTACGAGTCCTATTTATTTGTGGCAGTTGTGCCTCAGTGTTGAAGTGGAAAGACTTGGCTTTTCTTCCTCCTCTTTCATACTCGGACTTAGCCACTGATCTACACCAAAACAACCCTTTAGCTTCTTACTGCTGAATTCTTTTTGGTTTTCTCAAATCTATATTTGGGCTACGCATTGCTATGTCTCGCGCTTTGCTTAAGGAAAACAAGACACCAACAGCTCCATCCAGTAAATCTGAGAAGCCAAGCACTAGAAGAAGATTAATGAAGCAGATGTACCCAATCATTATCATCACATGCAAGAAGAAAACTTAACATGGGACTGCCTTCACAAGTGAGAAGGTGATGTGTAAGAACTTGAAGGTGTGGATGCCAGCTCTATATACAGTATGCAGACATTGAGCAGGTGTTAGCCAATCTAGGCACCTGTTGGCTAGATCACGCTCTCCGGGATCAGTATTCACCCCGACTGTATCTTCAGAGTGGCTGAAATGTAGAATTGTGGACTGCCACTCTTTTGATCGTATGTTTGAATCCTCGCAGCACAATGAGAACATTATTTGCAATATTCTAGCAAGAAATTCGGGAATTCCAGTGTCAACACCAGTAGACACCAGAACAACCAGGGGAGTTAGCCCATAGCAGCTATTGCTGTAAAAAAGAAGACTGGCATAAGCACAAGAATTGAGATGGGCATACTACATGCCTTTGTTCTGGTAGTGGTCCACTACTTTGGTGCTACAGTTAATGATCTGCACTGTCACTGGACATAATAAGAGTTCTTTAATTATACACTCGCGCACCCGCACCTCTCAGGTCGCCTAAGTGGACATACTATGCTGGCTGATAGCAGCCCCCTCCCGCTTTTAGTATGCTTCACCGCGTAACTAAGCTGTACCGCGGCGAAGAAGCCGTACATTTGTATTGAGTGAATAAACAAATGGTTTTTACAAAGTACAGAAATAAACGCGCACCATGCATCATTCCACCACACGAAAGAGCGTCGCAACATACGGTAGCTGATTCACACAGG
This sequence comes from Dermacentor andersoni, assembly GCF_023375885.2. Lineage (NCBI taxonomy): Eukaryota > Metazoa > Arthropoda > Arachnida > Ixodida > Ixodidae > Dermacentor > Dermacentor andersoni. The sequence goes on along the minus strand of NC_092819.1, from coordinate 182,890,270 downwards.
CTGTGTAGCCCACTTATCAGTCGTAAAGGGTATTATGGGTAATTCTAAATTTCAGACACACACATGTGTTTGTGTTTACGTTCGCACTCCTTGCGTAATAAGACTCCCAGAACTTCCACAATAGAACGTAATTTACAACACACAAACGCAAACAACACTATATATCTCGTTTTCAACTCGGCCGTCATGCAAATAACACATAGCGCGGGAAAACGTCAACATGCTGTGTGTTAGTGTCGTAAACTTCATACTAGGCAAGGAGCTAGTACACCACAATCCCGCGACAGCCGCTAATGAGACCAAGACGGGAGCACATGTCTGTGAACGAAAACCCTAAGCCACTCTGCTCCTCCGCCACCCCCGCTGCACGGCTGCACCACTCGTTTCAAGCATAGCACACCAAACACACATTCAGCGCTGAACAGTGGGAGGTCGACGCAGTTGCATTTACATGACTTGCAGCGAGCAGCACATCCCTCGATGTCCGTTCGGCAAAGTCGGACACGGCGACGCCACATCGCGGTTCGCAGAACTTCGCTGCCGAGGCGCTAGGCCACTTCGATATTTCAATTGTCACCACCGCCGGGTTCTCAAGAAAGCACGGGTCACACAACGCAGATTCTGTAGTGTCAGAGCTCATCGAGGCCAAAGCCGCATTGCCGCACCGCCACTACTCACGGCTTTCCGCCAAGTAACACAGAACCTACAACCAACACACAAGCAACGCACGCACGATTACATGAGCAATGTTGAATAACGCGCGGTCTAGAGAACGATCACGCCGAGGGCGAACACGCCACGGCGTCGCTCGGCGCCAGCATCGCGCCTTCTCAAAAATCCCTAAACGATGCTGTCCCTAGGCACCTAGGATCAGGTCACGTGAGGGATTCTTGTACGACAAATAGACGCACGCGTAAACTCCGGCGCCGCAGGTGTCGCCCTTCGATGTTCCGCCGAGCGAGGGCGCGCTCGTCTCTGTTTGACTAAAGCCCCTCAATCTCCCAAAGTAGCGCCATTCGCTTCCCTCCTCCTCCGCTCGGCGCGGCCTCGACGGTGGCGCCGCCGGTGGTGGGCCTGCCGTAGCAGACGACGGCTAACACGCTACGGGAGGAAATCCGGCGAAAAGTTCGTTCGAGCCCTGCGGAGCAGTCTTTTCAGTCGAGATCTTTCTTCGTCAGTCGGTAACTGGCCTCTAGAATTTCGTGTTAGAATTGCGGAGGAAATAAAGAAAATGCCCATTATTCAAGGTGTATTTAAGGCGTAAAGCGCGCGACATTGAGAGTTCGTGTTGCTGAAACACGACGCAAGCACGCGGTGTACTCAAACACGCGCATAATTACCAAAGTTTCAGGTGTTGACAGCGTGAAAGTATGTGTACGTGGTTTCGTAGGTTCAGTCACGTACCTGCAGGACACTTTTGTTCGGTCGGCGCGTGAGAGATTCCGGCTGTGTGCGGTCAGCAATGCCTGCCAACAGGGCCGTTTTTTCATTGCGGGGTGCTTTGGTAATCATGACGATATATTGTTTTTTTTTTTTACAAGTACTGCTCCAGGAGGGCACATGTAATGGCTAACGGAGGCCTCTGAAGAGCACGTAACATTACACTAATGCAGGCGTCGCAGGGAGTGTTCGCATACAAAATTGGCTGTCCGCCATCTTATACCCCCTAGGCATGCACAGGCTTCGGCGAGCCCCATCCAGCGCTGGTTCTAGCTTTGGTGTTCCCGTTGCCGCTTTGGTGCCCTGGAGGCGCCGTCAATAATACTAAATAATGACAAGTTGTTACACTAGTAAATAAAATTTATTGAAGAAATACAATCGCGCCGAGGCGCCAACTTCTAAAGCAGCGCTAGCGCGCGAGTATTATGAAACGCCAATGAGGAATTTACCGGCCCACGTACGACTCTACGACCAAAGTGCACGTTAAACATCCCCAGGCGAGCTAGATAAAGTTATTCGGAGCCATCCACTACGACCTCCATCCTAGCTTTAGTCGCTTCGGAACGTTAAAAACATTAATCACAACAAACCAAATCAATACATGCGGACGTACATACGAAGCTAGAAGACTGCATCGTAAGTCATAGTGAGCCTTGCAATAGCGTCGAGAATGTGCTAACTTCTGATGGAGCTCAAAACACACCCTGAATAAAGTCGCTTTTATGTCACAGGCCAGCTGCAGATGCGTGCATTTCACCGCAAGACGATACTACATGAAATAAAGAGAGCACATTCGAAAAAAGAAAGTCAAACAACGCGCTAAAAACCACGCAGAGCATAAACACCCACTTTTTCGAAGCGGTAGGCGCGAACTAGGCTCATAATAAGAGGTTGTGAGTAGCCGTGGCCCTTACTTCACTAAGCCGTGCGTTCTTTGCCACTTCTCGAAGTCAGCCCGCCCGATCCTGCGAGTCCACACTTCTTTTTGCGTTGCACCCGCCGGACGGCAAAGCAAAAAGCTTTTTTCCCTCGCTGTGTCTGTTGCGGCAATCGAAGGCGCAGCAGCATGGCATCGCAATTAAGTCCTCGGCCCTGCACATTCTATTACGCTAACGCACTCCGTCAGTCCGTCTGCCGTACTTTCGTCGCGCAGGCCCAACAATGGAGGTCGGCGCGCGCTGGAAAGAAAAAATATACAAAAGCGCGGCACCTGCTCCGTGCTGGAAAGAAAAAAAATATACAAAAGCGCGGCGCCCACTTCCGCGTGACACAGATTGGCCAATGGGGGAGCGGAGGAGGCTGGGGCGACAGAAGGTGTGGAGGAACGAGCACATCGAAAATGGATTTCACCGCTCTTTCTGCGCACGCGCGAGGAGCAGTAGTTGCGAGGGAGAAATATGGGGAATTTTGGTGCTCAAAATTTCTCTTCGCCTGGGTACTACGGGGAAGAAAGCTGTTAGCTCTGTTTGTCCCTAGCCGAGCTTCCAGCACAGAATCGACAGGATGCGTGGGCGGCAAGACGAAAAAGCCGCGTCCGAGGTGAGTTTGTTGCTATTTTGTTGCGACGGTAGCATATTGAATTTTATAGTCGCAAGGGGATACGTTTGGAAGTGAGGTGTCTTCTCGGATGACTTTAGTGGCAAAGCATTACGTCGTGCCGATACATTGTTCATTAGTATCGTTGATCAAGGTCAGCATACCACACACTTTAAGGGAATCGCGGGAACGGAAACTGTTTATGAATTAACTGCCGTGCCGATGCATTAGTTCTTAATGTAACTGAGAATACGTCACAATTGGAGGTTCGTGGGGATGGAAATCTTGTACTCTGTATGTGTAAGTACTAAAACTTGCGTCGCCATGCAATCTGAGCCGTAGATCGTTGTGAGAACTGTACAGCCACACTGGCAAAACACCACGCCCTGCGGATGAATACGGAAGAAATGTATGCTAAAGAAAAATGGCCGTCATGCAATTTCATAGCAGTAGACCTTTGTGAAAGCTGTACAGGAACACTGATATTGGTTACGTGGTGCAGATTCGTAGCGTTTCTGAGGTGCTTGTGCGCAAGGGTAATTAATAATCCCGGCTGTTACGATGTCTAGCTCATATACGGGGCGCTCTATGTGGGCGAAACAAGGGCTCAGACCGCTACAACCGCATGCGAAATAGCTCTGAATGCCTGCCAGTACACTAGCATTATTTTGCTTCTTTTCGTGATAGTGCCTGGCTATCTGTTGCTGATGCCACACATTCACTTTGCAATGGTTTATTAGACCACATACATAAATTAATAGCTGTATAAAACCTTGACCCTCCAGCACTTCCACAAAATTCATGCAGAAGTGGAAACAAAGATTACACTTCATTCCTCACCACACATTACTATGTCTGCATCAAAGCTTGATATTACCAACATGTGTGCAGTGTCGTTGCCCGTGCTTCCTGGACAGGAAAGCCAGTTGCTCCAGTTCACAAGGCTAGAACCACTGCGAAGTGATTGAGCTATCTGCTTGTGCTGCATTTTGTTGCCACAAGCTGTACAAGGTCATGGCTTGTGCTGCAGAAACTGCATCTTTTTGCTTGCTGCATTCCTTAGTGATGCATTCAACGTGTCTGCTTCCGTTTCCCCTGCTATTTTTACAGCGAAGCTGTATATGGCTAGGTTCTGACCACGACCAATAGTGCATACATCGACAGGGTGTGTAGAAAAAAGTTTCGTCGACAAAATTGTATCCACAGTAGCCTGCTGTGCGCCAGCAGTGCTCAGTGGCTCTGGAGTGGATGGCAGAATAATAAAACGTCATTGTGTACCCACCAATGTCTGTGCCTCGTTTTCTTGTGAAGTCGACATTGCTTAGCGACGTTATCAGCAGTTTTACTTTGGTCCTGCTATGGCCAGGGCGCGTCTCGTCCGTACTGAAGAAGAAAGATGTGCATGTTAAGAGCACCGGTGTGAGCATCAGCGTGAAGGCAACGGGCAGCTGCTATAGCCAGACCCGTCTTGTCTGCAGATCCGTAATGTTGGATAGCTGCTCTGTGACCGATGAAGAACAGCGTGCCCGTGAGGATCACCTTTGCAAACAGAAGCAGGAGTGGGCACGAAAGCATCAGCGACCAATTGCAGTATATCACAGTGACCACAAAGCAATGGTTACCATGGTGACAAAGTAAATAGAATATCAAAGATAACGAAGTTGTGTGTATGTTTCTTTATTTAATCACTATAGCAATTAACCATATATAACTCAATATGCTTGTCAACAAGTACAGCTTCAGCTGGTCTTCCATCTTCACATAGTGGAAGGGCTCTGAATTGTATTTTTTTTTATCATTTGTCATCAAACTTGTGCATTTTCTTTTTGTAATGCTACAGCCTGTTTCGTGCCATCACTGTTTTCTCTGCTTTCGCCTATTCTGCAGCAGTTGCTGGCATTGTCTCTTGTCTAGGTGTTGGTCCGCATGACATGCTAGAGATGCCTTAGACAGTTTAATCACAGGGTGTACAATGTAAGAGAAGGTCAAATTTACTGGTGTTTTTCATTTTTTAAGCAGGCTTTTTTGAACTTTTGTGTGATAAAATCTCGCTTTGTTGATAAACAAGTGATTATCTTTGGCAAGTTGTTTCCAATGACATTTTTTCTGCGTCGAAAGTTCACACATTTGCCAACAAGGTGCACACACGACTCAAAGAACTTTGAAACTTTATAGGTCTTGCTTCATGCTTTGTCACTTGGTTTGACATTTTATTCCCATTTTTGATCTCATTAACCTGGCTGCTGTGTGGGAATACCGAACTTGCTACTTAGTACTCAGCACGAAACAATGCTTTAAAACCACTGTGTTGTCCACTTGCCTCACCATGCCACTGTGTGGTTTTGATCAGAATTTTCCATCATAAGTACACTGTTACAAAATTGCACATGACAAGTATGTTACCCTATATGCAAGCAATGCACTGTTAAAAGCCGAGCTAAATACTTCGCCAAAAGAACTGGTTTCACCTCCAGTACACTCTTTTTAGTCTGTTGTCTAAACATCCTGCCAAATACTGTCATTGCTATTGTGTCCTGCCGCAATTGTTCATTGTCAGTAGGCCTTAATTGTTTTGTATGCTAGTGCAAGTAATATGCCTGAAAATGTACTATGGTGGTGTCCTGTCCTCTTAAGGATGACCAATTTTCCTGGAAACCATAGTAGCCAGAAGAATGGCATTTAAAATGTGCATCACCAAGGTCCTGCAGAAGAGCAGAGCTCAGTGTTCGAGGCTTGACATCACTCCATAGAATACATGCATATTATTTGTGCTCAATTAACCTTGCTGCAAGACTTTTTCCAAGGGCAAGGCCTAGAATGTTGGTTAATTTTTGATGGTCCTACCTAGTTTGATGTGATTTTCTGTGACATTTTTCTCTATTCCTTTCTTGATTATTTTGGATAGTGGCCTTCTTAGGAGCTATTGCTTCATTAGATGTTTCCTAGGAAGGAAAATCTTGGATGCCTTTATACCACACTAGTGCGCATCATATGTATGGAAACAAAGCGCTGCATGACCAGAGGTCTGTCGGCGGCAGCTGCTGTGAATTGCGCCCACGCATCACCCATGTGCAGCTCTCGTGGTCTTCCAATTAGCAACGCAGTCGTGCCACACTTCGCTTTGTTTGCGAAAGTGCCACACGAGACAGATTGTCCATGCTAGCCAATATATTGCGAAATGGAAACATGTATAGAGCTGCACTCAAATTTCACATTAGGCAGAAGGCGAAATATTTTGTAAATATACCAATTATATAAATACCATGCAATGAAACCAATCAATACGTACTGAAACAAACTTATCACCTAATCGCACTGCAGGGAGCCCCTGATCATTCTAAGTTACACCAAAGGCTTGTCATATTTAAATTGTCTCTTGTGCACGCAGTGCATGAATGGGATATCATTGAAAAATACGTGAATGCCTAAGGAAGTGTAATCAGGACTGGCACTTTTTTCACTTTACCTGTCAGTTCCCTATATGTTGCTTCGATATAGGGAGGTTATGATCTAATAGAAACAGTTGGAAGACTGTTCTGTCCACATTGTCACTTCCATATATATATTTTGTTTTGCACTGTGCATTCGTTTAGGACCCATCAACTAGCCCAAATTAATTTACATATCTCATAAAAGCAAGTGCACTGCAGTTGGAGCTTTGGAAATAGGCCTGTGTTTAAAACAGATTCGAGTGGTCGACACATGAAGTGGGCTCATTCATGTGAGTATCCATGTCAGTGCTGTATTGTCTTTTTTTGAAGAGGATCGATAGATTATTCCTGCTTTAGATAGTCTAGTGATCTAGAGAGCATATTTTAAAAGGCTGATGAAAAAGGGAACACTTTTGGATTTTGCGTACTAACTACTATCTTGTCAGCTGCTACAGCTTTTGTAAATATTCAGTAAACATATTTGGTGCATCTCTTTTCCTCTGTAACACTTTCATGGAGGTTGTGGACGCTTCCAGACACAAGACTGATTTATGCAGCAGGCGCTCCTTGGCTGCATCTGCAATGCTAGCTCAAGGCGAGAATGCTTTGGGCACGTTGCCATCTGCGTCCACAGTCATCCTGGCACAACTGCCATGGTATGTTGGCCACAGAAACGTCACCTGGGTTGACAATATGTGTAGGCTGCTGTGAACACAGTTGGCAGGTGGGCTTTGCTTGCCTTGCGTGGTTTAGATTCCAGCTTATGATCTTGAAAATCTCACCTTGTGCTTCTACTGAAGCATTACAAGCAATGGTGTCTGTCCTTTGGCATCATTATCTAAAACTTTTCACCTGTGTTGCCATCTGTTTACAGCAATGTTTCTCTAACTTATCTTATGTTCAAGTGCCATTGTAAGTTAATTCTGGTTCACACATTTGAACCATCCTGTTATGTCTCGGCACCAAATGTTACGGAACCTGTATCTGTGAAAATAGAGGGTTTTCACACCATTTTCTCCTCTAACATAGGATACTGATGATGTTTAGAGCATCAGCAAATGTCGATAGCGTCTTGTTTCTGCGGAGAAATCGCCAAGGAAATGCTCTGTCCTGACAGACGCGTGTACCGTGATGGGGCCGATAACACCTGTGTGAATCAGGCCTTCGTGAGGAACATAGTTGTCAATTTACCTTTAGACCAGTCAGGCTATGTCAAGAATTGCTGGATAAAACACACTTCTCTCTTTCAGACAGAGATAATTGAAGTGTTTTGGAGGTTGTCCTAGTTTCCTGCCTCTGGCTTGAGCAGGTGTGCAAGATGCAAGCATTAGGTCCATAGAATTGACTGCACCATTTGAAGGTGCACCACTGTAAATGTTTGGTTTGCCTGCAAGACTGTGAAACATGCTTTGTTAAGAGTCTTATGGCTTCGGTAAATATTACGTCTCAATGTGCAGAAATACGTATCAAGATGTTGAACTTTAAAGCGGTACTTACATGATATTTTTTACTATTCATTTCTTGCGTTAAATCAAGGCCCTAGACTTCTAAACTCTAGAAAAAATTGTGACAAGCTTCAGTGTCGTTTCTTTTTATACAGTGGAAACTCGATACAATTCTGCTTAATACGTTTTTCGAAATGTCAAGTTTTTTTTTTCTTTTCCCGAAAATCCGATTTGGTTGGATAATATGTTGGATAATACGATTTTCCTATGGTACACTTTATTTTCCAGTTCCTGTGAAGATCGTATCAACGAGGTTCTACTGTATTTCGGTTTTTAATTTGTTTCTCATTAACCCTTTATTGACGATTGTTGCCTACAGGCACCATACCAGAAAAAGAATGTTTGTCTTGCGTAGTTTCATTATTCAGTACCAAGATTCTGGCTAGGTGTCTTTGGCCAACACTGAATGAGAGGCAGCAACTGTCATTTGTTAGTTTAGAGCAGGAATACTTGACGAGGAAGAAGTTTGGCATGTGACTCACTGTCTTTTAAAAGTAAGGTCAGAGGATACAGGCCGATGCAAGATATCCAACTGCGGTGGTGTCACACATCTGAAGTACAGCAAAAGAAATGTACACCTATGGTTCATATGTGATGAGAGCTGTCTATGCAAACTGAAAACAAAGCCTTAGGTGGCTTGGGGTGAAGCCCACTTCCAGATTCCTGCCTGCGGCTATTGTATTAAATAATTACCCCTTCATATCAGTAAAATCATAAACCTTTCCACATATTTATTCATGAGGTGGAAATGTGCACATCCGCTGCTGTGAAATATAACCTCACCGAGCATTCGACCTCACTCAACCTCAAATTTGTCCATGAGGTTGCCATAGCTAAAAAATTTTAACAGCCAACCAATGTCGCATCTCTTTGGGAGGTTGAGATCAGCTTAGGTTGACTTCATTACATCATCCGTGTGAACCTTGTGAGGTTGGCCATCTTTGCATGGAAGTCTACATTCTATGGCCCCCTGTAGAATCCTGGGGTGCTATGACATAAAATGATTCCATACTTTTCTATTCCAATTCTGCAATCAGCCCACCACGATTGGTCTAAACTCTTTCAGGCCACTCCAAACTTCACCCATCTGTCACGCGACGTCACGAAAACCGTGATGGCTCTCCATCTGATATACATGTACACAATGATTATGAATGATTAAACCGCACAAAAGAAAAATAATTATTCCTGATTCAACGCCTTTTCACCATTAGCCCTCTGCTATTGGTTCAATGTTTTTGGGCAATAACCACCTCGCCTGGCTGTCACGCGACCTCACAAAACCGCAAAAACTCACTGCATCAAAGTGACGTGTACGCGAAAAAAAAAAAGCATTAACATGCCGAACAAAACTGAAAATTTTTCTGCATAGCCAGAGACTGCCCCGTTCTGAAAGGAATAGAAGATGGCTGCCCGCCGCTCGCTCAGGCCCTCGCTACTCGCACCTGCCGGTCAGCATGTATTTATTTGCACATGATAAACATTTTTGCATGGCAGTAAAACGTTATCGAGCCCTTGCGGCATGTATACAGCATCACTCTGCCAACTCTTTCTTGCTGAGGATCCATTTTAGCGGCATTCTTATCCTTCTGTTGCAAGCCGCCGCGATTTTCAACCAGCCACCGCAAGCTAAGTAAGGTGAAGTAGACCAATCGGAGAAGCCAGCACCACCCTCTTCATGCGGTTATCTGTTTACACTGTGCTGGCTCGGCCCCATCGAAACCCCCTCCACTAGACCGTACTCCTCGCCTCTTGTCAGCCAATTAGATAAGAAAAACCACTGAGTGTAGGCAATGTTATTGGTTTTGAAAGTGAACAAAGGTGACCTCCTATAAACGAGGAGAGTGTTTGATTGGGTTGTTCAGACCACGCTGCAGGTCACTGCCCGATGCTTGCGCCGGTGGTTACGTTAATTTGATGTCAGGAGATTGGAATCAAAACATTTTGAAATCATTTTATGTTATAGCGCCCCTGAATGTGCTTAACTTTTGGTGCGTTCGATTCGCCTGCACCGCCTGAACCAGTTCACGAGGTGTTGCACCCTGCCATTCGTTCCAGTGGTGCAGCAATGGCGCCTGCTGAACCACTCCGTTCATTTCAAAAGGTGCAGGGCTGGTTCATTTTGCTGCACCTACTCCGCTGTCGGTGCCGACTTGGTGCAGGCGTACAGGTGCGACGCAGCAGCGCAGCAGACAGTCCAGCACATGGGCGCAAGCGCCATTAAAAGCCCGCTTACGCACGTCTGATGTGTGTACAGATGTGGTTTGTAGTTAGGCCCACAAGCTGATAATACTTGTAGTTCACGATCTTTCAAATGTACGCACTCTGTGCACATTAATCAGGCATAACATAACGCCTGCACCGCATCTGCACCTTGGCATTCGTTTCGAGTGTTGCGCTGTGCCTGCACCGCAGAAACAAGCTGCACAATTTCTGAACTTCTCGTGAACCGCCGTTAACTGGTTGACAGTTGTGCAGGTGAATTGAAAAGCCCTTTTAAGTGCTTCCACATGAAGTTCTTATTTGCCCTTACGTTGCTTAGTGGCCTGATGGCTGCTTCAGGTATTGTACAAAATGTTCGATTCAACACTGAAAGAAAATTCAAGGATATGAATGCTCATGAAGGCCAAAATTCAGTGACATACAAATGCATTAATTCTGCACATAAACTAAAAATTGTCAAATTTCCTTCTTCCTAGCTGCATTCAGTTAAGCATGCTACTAAGTTGGAATTGCTGGAAAAGTGTAAAAAAAGGCAATTTTCTTTTATAGTGTAGAGTGTCGACTGATAACTGACCTTACGGCCAGAAATGATGTGCATACCTTGAGGAGGATGCTTTAGTTCAGTGCCAACTCTAATCTCTTTATTCAAATACATGTAAAATGCAGAAATGCTTTTGAGACAACTACTGGAATAATTGCAATGAAATTTGTTGCATTTGAGAGAAAAAGATAAAATTTAGTCATTCTAGGCTGCATAATTTTGATTTAGGACCTTGAATATTTAGGAAAAATTGCTGAGAGTCAGTAAACTTAAAAAATATAAGCACGAAGTTTACAATTTCATAGCTTTTGTATCAAGTTGTAAACTTCATACGAAAGTCTTTTTAATTTCACAATTTTCAAAATTTCCTGCCACAAAAAATTGCCCCCTAGAACAGTCGCTACATTTCAGCTTTTTTTTTTTTTACATGTAACCAACCTCATCGAATTCCGTTGCTGGCTTCAGAGAAAAACTATTTCTCTTTTCCCATGTATTCAGATAGGAGCTCCAGAGATAAAACTGCCTCCAAGTCAGGTAAACCATTGTACTAAAGAACATTATAAGAAGGAGAAGGAAAAACATTTATTAAAAAAAATAAAGGAAAAGCGGGTGTCTTTCTGCTTGTGTGGGAGGCGCCCTTAGTCCAGGACTCCTGTGGCTCTTGCTGTCTCCCGGGCTCGCCACACCTGGTGTAACAAGAATTGTGTTCTCATCTGAATTACTGAAGTATACTTTTTCCTTTGTCATAGGTGGAAAAGGAAAGTATCAGCAACGTTCTCACACCTACACTGTCCTTATTGGTATGTAGTGTGACTAAATTCTGCTTCTGCATTAGTTGTGTTGATAGCATGCTTGTTCCAAATTCTTATTTGTTCCTTTTGCAAATTTTCATTTTGTTCACAGAACTTTCCAAAAGGGGAACGTATCCAATAAAATAAAGCACTAATTTACTTTCATGCTGAAGATTCATAACTCTTACAAATTGATGTGGTTTCTACCTGGTGATCTTCACTGCACTAAAGAGTTATGAGCTAGGTACTAGGGTATCCCAGCAACATCATGAGCAAGCAACACCATCTTCTCTCATCTCTTAGAGAGAAAAAAAAATTCGTTATAACTTTACTTCACTCTGCAAAATGCTTGAAGCATAAAAATATCACTCGTTTCTTTATTTTTACATATTATAGTACACAAGCGCATATTAAACAATGAACAGTATCCCTCATTGTCTTCTCCCATCCAGTCATCCCTGGCCCAAGACTATGCGACTGCCAGGTCAGCAAGCCAAATTAAAGAAAGTGTACCACACATGAAATAGGACGCTGAAAAACTTATAACTTGTGTTCTAGTTTAACCTAACCCTCCCCTCCTCCTCCTACATGACAAAAACTTGTTTGCATGTCAAGGTAGCATCAGAAAATACTAAATTTCTTTTCTGATTGAAATTAAACCTGGAAAGTATTCTATCAGTGCAGAGGGCAGAAGAGCATTAGCAAATAGCATAGCTTTCAAGATTTTTCATACAGTGCCTATAGGTTGCCTTGATGCTGCCTCCAATCTCCCTTGTACTGAAGCATGCACACACATTATACCTCCATTGATACCGAAGTGGGTCTAACTTCTTCTTCTTAGACCCACTTCAGAGCAGAAGAGTGGGTCTAAAAATTAATCTGCAGAAAACTAAAGTAATGCTTAACAGTCTCGGAAGAGAACAGCAATTTACAATAGGTAGCGAGGCACTGGAAGTCGTAAGGTAATACATCTACTTAGGGCAGGTAGTGACTGCGGATCCGGATCATGAGACGGAAATAATCAGAAGAATAAGAATGGGCTGGGGTGCGTTTGGCAGGCATTCTCAGATCATGAACAGCAGGTTGCCATTATCCCTCAAGAGAAAAGTGTATAATAGCTGTGTCTTACCAGTACTCACCTACGGGGCAGAAACCTGGAGGCTTACGAAAAGGGTTCTCAAATTGAGGACGACGCAACGAGCTATGGAAAGAAGAATGATAGGTGTAACGTTAAGGGATAAGAAAAGAGCAGATTGGGTGAGGGAACAAACGCGAGTTAATGACATCTTAGTTGAAATTAAGAAGAAGAAATGGGCATGGGCAGGACATGTAATGAGGAGGGAAGACAACCGATCGTCGTTAAGGGGGACGGACTGGATTCCAAGGGAAGGGAAGCGCAGCAGGGGGCGGCAGAAAGTTAGGTGGGCGGATGCGATTAAGAAGTTTGCAGGGACGGCATGGCCACAATTAGTACATGACCGGGGTTGTTGGAGAAATATGGGAGAGGCCTTTGCCCTGCAGTGGGCGTAACCAGGCTGATGATGATGATACCGAAGTACCACTCAAAAGTCTCTGGCCACCGCAAATCATCCTGCATGTACCGGTGACAAGGTGTACATCTTTGGAGAAGTTATTTCTGATTCAAACATCTGATGGGCCAGAAAACTATAAATTTTGTTATGTCACCAATAACCAAAACACGAATTAATATTCCTGCTTGCAGGGACACAAACTGACTGCTGTTACTGAACAGCGCTCCGTGGCATTCAAGAGAAGAATGATCTTGATCGTCACTTATACGAATAATCATTTGGTTGTATGGCTGGAATTCCTAGGTCATGTGAATTGCAGTGGAGCTACTTAGTGTAGTGACTGACTTTGGGCTGCTCAATAGTCTATTTTTTTTTTTTGATGCCACTCTAACGTCCGCCAAATAAAAGAAAATGTTTCTTTCTACATTGTGTCTTATCATTGCTTTGCAATTCGCAAGCACAGTACAGCAAAAAAGGGGCCTTGCCTTACATTGGTTCTATTTTAAATAGGCAATAGCTGTTTATTTCGGCATACATGCTGCAGTTCGTGCTCTGCAGGTCTCCAAGCATGAGCGCCTGCTTCCGAGAAGATGACAGCTGTAAGAAACAAATGACTCTGTGTCACACAGCTACAAAAACATGAAAGTGCCTGCTTTATGATAAATACAAAAAAATGACAACTCAGGCAGACTGGCAGAGCAGTCATCAATAATAAAACAAGACATTGCACAGTTTATTTGCCTAAGAAATGAGGTCTGCACATCAAGCTTAGCAATTCTTGGCAGCTTGCTCGCCTTATACAATCAGTCCACATTGTTAGCTCAACATAACTGTTTGATGGATTTCACAGTCCTCTTTAACACTCTGCCTGTCCCTCACTTCACCAAATCTGTTGTTGCCGTGAACACCACTGAAATTACAGTGGAATCTCATAAGTGTCCAGGCAATTGTAGCTGTCATTCGTTTTAACATCTATTTCAACAAACCAGTTGGGCGGGGGCCTAAAAACCAGCAATTTGGAACCATCAAGTTACAGTGCACAGGGCTGGGCAAACACTTTGAAATTGGGTGCCAAAAGCAAAGAAGGTTCGCACTACCTGCCGTGGTTGCTTAGTGGCTATAGTGTTAAGCTGCTGAGCACGAGGTAGTGGGATCGAATCCCGGCCACGGCGGCCGCATTTCGATGGGGGCGAAATGCGAAAACACCCGTGTACTCAGATTTAGGTGCACGTTAAAGAACCCCAGGTGGTTGAAATTTCGAAAGTCCTCCACTACGGCATGCCTCATAATCAGAAAGTGGTTTTGGCACGTAAAACTCCACAATCTAATTTAATTTTAAGGTTTGCACTAACTTTCCAAATGCAGGCAGATTTAGGTGAACAATCACATTTAAGGTGGAGCTTATGTGCTGCTGATCTATGGTGTAAAAACACACATCTTGCTTTTACGTTGGCCTTGTTAATCAAAGAAACATATGTGCCATAGAATCTTGACTGTGGGTAATATTAGTGATAGCCACATTGGACAAGTGCACCCGTCCTACTGGAGAGCTTCTTTGCATTCTCATGGGAGGAACTTTTGAAGTTCAACCATGTCATAGTTCTGTACAGCGAGGGCAATTTCGTCTCAAGGCCAATGAACCAGGAACGCAAAACATTTCTCTATGGAGTGAACAGCGTACCCTACTTTTTTAAACTTACTAAGCTGAATGAGCATATTTTTTCTGTCCATATTGCCAACAGCAATCTGCCAGTATCCAGAACGAAGATCAACAGAAGAGAAATAGCTGGAACCGTGGAGGCAGTGAAGGGCATCGTCTATATTTGGGAGCGGGTAGACGTCCTTCTTAGTAATTTTGTTCAGATGACGGTAGTCCACACAGAAGCTCCACGTGCCGTCCTTCTTAACCAAAACCACAGGCGACGGCCAGGGACTCGAAGAAAGCTTAATGATGTTTTTATCTAGCATTTTGTTCACTTCACTTAGAATTACTCGGTGTTCCGATGCAGAAACTTGATACGGTTATCGGTGAATAGGCGTAGCATCGCCAGTAGAAATCCGATGCTGGACCGCGAGCGTCTGGCCTAAAGGGCGATCGTTTGAAGTAAAAAATATCTCGGTAGGACGATAATACTTGGCAAAGGTTGTCAGCCTGCACAGAGAATAGGTCCACCGCAACCATTTTCTTTATGTTGGCATCGGTGCCCGAGGCTGGTGCGAGGGGCCTGCTAAGCTCAGAAGAACCATCGGTTGATAAAGCTGCTACGTGATGGTCGCCGAGACAATCAACGTTGACAAGGCAAATACCTTGCAGTAGGATTTGCTTTCCCAATCCAAAGTTAAAGATAGGCATGCGAGTACGGTTAGCAGTAACAGTCAGAATGCTGTGAGGCACGGTGATGTCATACTGTAGTGGAATGTTGGGCAGCGGAGTGATGAGGTACTCGCCATCAGGAACAGGTGGGCAACACAACAGTTCAATATAGGCTATTGACTTCGGTGGCAGGCAAATAAAGCAGGTGGGGCGTAAGCGGCATAGGGGTGCGTTAGAAGGTTCTACGAGAATAGGCAACTCAAGGCAAAGGGTACTGGCAGAGCAGTCAATAAGAGCAGAATGCGCACAGAGAAAATCGAGTCCGAGAATTAGGTCATGGGGCAATGAGCAAGCACGGTGAAGAGGACAGGAGTTTTTCAGCCGGCGATGCTCCCACATGCCGTACATATGCTGATGATAGGCACAGTACCGCCATCCGCAACGCGACCAACGCGTGCCGACGCTGGGGTGAAGTGCTTTTTCAGTCGTCGTCGGAAGGCAGCACTCATAATAGAAACATGTGCTCCTGCATCGATGAGTGCAGTGACAGGTGTAATGGTTGGAGTCGGGCATGAAATAGATGGTAGCTGGCCCATGCGGTCATCGAACTTATCCACACTGAGGACGTTGTTGAAGGGAGACACTTGTTCTCATCAAGAACGAGGAATCTGGGATTTATTTACAGTATCTGCATGAGAATGTTACAGTTCATCAGTCTAACATGACTGAAAAAGGAATGCACCCTGAGGAGCCGCCAACGGCTCCTTAAATACACTGTCCTCCCGAAATCCCTAGGTGAGGGAAAACGGCAGTTCGCCGACCAATTCGGAGCGTCCAAAGTCATCGTAACCAACCCGCCTTTGAGGGGGAGGGTTTACGCACTCACTTCTGCACAGGTTGCACTGACCACACCAAGGTGAGAGGGTTTTCGCAGACACTGTGCTTGACCCGAGCAGGCGTCTCTTTATCCCAGAGTTGACCCTGCAGTCAGTGGCCGCCGCATCTGTCTATTGACTGACGCGTGAGATGGGTTTTAAGCTGCATGAGACGGCACCGCAAAATATCTTCCAGGAGCTCCCCTGCTCCAAGCAGACCTTGACGGTGTACACGCTAACAATACTTGCTCCGCCCACTGTGTCTAGCCATCTCGGCGCCCTTCCATTGGGGACGCGGCGCATTGTCCTCCTAACAAAACCAGTCGCCGCCACAGCCGTGGTGGCGTCGATGGGCTGGGGACTGATGTCTGGTCGCCCTTTCAAAGCGAGTCGTCACAGCAGACCTGGTGGCGCCTTTCCGTCGGTCCCTTCCTCGAAGATCGCCAGCCCCCGTTGGTCCAACCTAACACAGGATACCCGTCAACGTCAAGAAAGTTTTGGTTCATAGGTAACATGAGCAGAGAATTTGAGGGCAGGGTCGACAACACAGCTTCACCTCGAGAAGCTGTAGTGCCTAGTTTTTTGGCTGCATCCAGGAGGCAATAGGCGGCGAGGAGAAGCGACGGGCCTGGCGCGAACAAGACTGATGGCGTTGAGGTGAGGGCGAGTGGCTGTAGCGAAGGTTCGGAGGTGGGGCAACAGCGGCAGTGGGTTCTAGGCGGGTGGCATAGGGAACAGTAGGTCCAAAGGTGCAGGAATAAGCGGAGGTGTATGGCCGAGGAGGTGGTGGCCATTGGTTGCGACAGTGACGAGCGATGTGGTCGATGCGACAGCAGTGGAAGCAGATCGGCTTGTCATCAGGGGTACGCCATTTGGACGGGTTGCGATATGTGGCAGAAAAGGAGTGCCGGGGACGAGGATGGCCGCTAGAGAACGGGGGAACGCTGGGTTGAGTCGTTGAACACAGAGTTCAGACCCATGTTCTCAAATTCCTGTCTGACGAGGGCCTGAATCCTGGCAATTGTGGTTGCTGGCGGGTTGGAAGGTGTCGCGGAGAAGGCTGGCCAACAGGTGGCCTCGAGCTGGCGGCAAACAATACGGGTTAGGTCATCACAGGTGGTCGTCTGATGTGCTGGACCCTCACATGTCGACGTAGCAGCAGTGTTGGGTAGCTGCGTGATGTGGTGTGTGATACGGCGGCTCTTAGCTTGTTCAAGGCGACGGCATTTATTTATCATGGCGCCGATAGGAAAGACGTTGCCAAAAACAAGAAAATTGAAAGCGTCGTCGGCGATGCCTTTAAGCCACCTTATCTGCTTCAGACATAGTATCGTGGGCTTTGTGGCAAAGAGCCAAGACGTCTAGGATGTATCAAACGTATGGCTCTGTAGATGTCTGGACACGAGGTGCAAAAGCCTTTCTCGCGGCAACCTTGCGCCCAAAGGGGTCGCTGAACAGCTCTCGTAGCTTTACTTTGAAACTGTCCCAGCTCGTTATCTCGTCATGCGTTTGGAGTCACACGCGTGGGGTGCCGCCGAGATAAAAGATTACATTAGCAAGCATAATTGTTGGATTCCACCTGTTATTAGCACTGGCGCATTCCTAGAGCTTGAGCCATTCATCAACGTCCTGTCCCTCCAGGCCACAGAAGAGACCAGGGTCACGATGTTGGGCAACCATGACGATAAGAGCAGTCGGACAAGCTGAAGCCGTTGCAGATGCGGTCTCGTCACCGGGAGGTATGGTGACAAGCTCGATGTACCGACCACTTCGGAGTGCCATGACGAGGGCGGGGATCGCTAACCTCCACTAGAATGTTGCACAGACACAGACGAAATACACAGATGAAAGAGGCTATTTACACTGGAGCCAGAAAGCCAGCCCGACACTCGCTCACGCTATAAGCCCAGACACACTTCATCTCTTCCTCGCGGCGGCTTGCCTTTTGAGCATCTCTCGATGAGATTGTAATAATATGAATGTCTGTACTACATAGTGTGGTGTGTAGTGCGTGACACGGTGTGGCAGATGGAGAGAGACAAGAAGCAGACGAGAAAGAATGTGCGCGCAGAGGCGAATTCTGTACTAGATGGAAGACAACGTTGAAGAGCATCCAGCACGTGAGCACGCAGCACAAGAAGAAAAAAATAAAAGGAAAAGGCATCCAATCAGAAGAAAACACGGAGCTTCCAGGGACCAATCAGGAAAGGACAAATCGACCAGAGCAGCAGAAAAGCGAGGTGTGCTGGCAGAAGAAGGGAGAGTTTCAAGAAGCGACGCCAAGAGAAGGTCGGCCACCGGACCAGGAGTTCAAGACAGTTGGCAGGTTGCGGACCCGAGGCACCAGGACTTACCCAACCGGGACCTCCTGCCAACCCGTTCCTGGGCTTTGCCACTCTACCCGATCGTGAACTACTACTCGAAACCGGCGAGTTTCTGCGCCTGTGGGCAGAACGAGAGCAGTCGGGCTATGGGCCCGAGTTCTGCGCCCAGCTGCCTGGCCAGGACGCCACCACCATCTTCCGCCGCCTGCCTTCCCTCTTCAAACCGGAGCCACCGCACTCTGGTCGCCTGTTCATCCACCGATCCCATCGCCATTGTGGTGAGACATTACATTTTTTTCTGTTTTCCAAATCCCCTTTACCAATGAGAAATTTCGCAGCAGCCCCCCTTCAAGTATTTATTGAAGAAAGCTTTCAATCAAGAATTCATTCATGCTGATGTAATTATGCAATGAATTACAGAACTTCATTCAACTTGCTTGAACAATGAATAAAGAAATTAAATGGAAACCATTAGTCGGTTGGACTACACCTTAACGTGCAACATAATTGGTGAATGTATATCCATAATTTATTTCCTTCCATGTCAGTTAATTTCATTGCTCTGAGGAATTTTCTAAATTTTTTTTGTGCTTGCATTACTATGACCACAGCTAAAGTAATACAAGGCGGCAAATTATTCACTGGTGCCAAAAATCAAATTTTTTTTTTGCCACTTGTCGGCAGCAACACAAGGAAAACTGCTTAGCAAGATTTGTATCTAGCAAATATGTGTGCAGTTGGCATCTTCATAACAGAGAGGTGGATCATGCTACACTGAGGCTCAAGGGCTAACTGGACAAACCTAGCCGAGCTAGACAAGGGTGGACCAGTGCATGGTACTGGCTCGGGTCAGGCCAGGGAAAAGTGTCCATGCAGTGCTCTACTTTTATGCACTGTTTTCAAGTACTGAAATTTCATCCTTAAAAAATTTCTAGGTATTGCAAGCACACTATGCTCTTCTATATCCATCACAGCTGCCTCTCATTTTCACAACTACCTATGCTTTATAGCTCAAAATAGCTGTAAAAATAAGGTATACTGAAGCATACACTAATGTTTTGTTTATGTGTTCCTGTCGTATGTTGAAAGGCAACGTTTTGGTTGCAAGGTGACTTTCAGTTGTGTTTTGCCTCGGCACCATGACAATGACGTATTGTCAAAAATTCATTCAACAAGAGAGATAGCAGTTGATGCCACAACGTCACGCTTACTTTTTAAGTAGCCGGAACACATTTTTACACAAAATGAATTCGCCCAAGGCGCACGATCACCAAGTCACTACAGATGTTGGTAAAGCACTATTTATTTCACACAACTGTTGCACCTTACTTGCAACTGTTGCATCTTCCTTTCCTTAAATTCCTTTCTTTTTCACACGGAAGGGGTGGTTTGCATAAAATTAAAATATCCGGATACACAAAAATACGGAGCAGTAAAGAAAGGTAAAGCGGCAGATGAGCTGCTACAAATGCTTCTTAACAGTCATGCTTTAACGGTACGAGTGGTGCCTGCATTGCGTTTAGAAAAAATTTACGATGCACTACCGAGGTTTTGCTTCATTTATCATGTTAAAGGTAAACAGCCGGACTCCGCTGTTATACTCTGCGTCGTCGCAAACTACTGAAAGGCGTCACAACGCATCTACAGCGCGTAAATGTATAAAGCAAGGCTATCAAAAGCTCACCTTAAATGCAAATCGGAGCGCCGAACCTACGCGTCTTGTTGGAAAGACGAAGCGAGTGCTCTTCAAAACGCAATAAACAATGGCCACATATCGATTTATCAATAAAAATCGTTATAAAACGCTTCTGTGTAGTGGCGGTGCAAAAAATACAAACTGTTTGAAGAATTTAAACTATTTAAACTGGGACTGAATCTTTCAATGACACGGACGCCCTGCAACAAACTAATAGAATAACTTCCGAGCGCTGAAAACGAGATTAACGCTTACAAAAAAAAAAAAAAAGATTGGCTTTGCTAGTTTCTGTTTCGGTTTCTGATGCACGAAGCGCCACCTGCTTCCTGCAAAAAGTGCCATGGCAGCTTCCTGTTTACTTTTCGAAGTTGGCGTAACTAACGCAGCTGAGTCTCGAAGCTTTCGTGTGCCGTTATGCATAACGCAATGTCATTGAATAGATGCTGTGAGTATTTGTGGAGCCTCTAGAAAGTCCTGCATCGATGCGTGTGTGTCTTTGTATACGCGCCATCTCTGGAGGTAAGCAAACCCTCTCAGCCAGCTTGCGCCGACCTTCGTTGCAAGGGCAATATTTGTAATTTAACTACATGCTTTATCGGTATACAGCTGCATCTGACCGCCACTTTGTTATAGGCCTGATGAAAAGTGGTATTGAAATCACTACATGAGTACTACCGTAACCGTAATCTCTACCGTAATCTACCGTAATCTTAACCTGCGTTTTCGTTTGCTTCAGTTCTAGTTAGATTTCAAAACAAGATCCCATTTGTTGGTACTCATCGCTCATTATATGCTTAGCATGTTGGCTTCGCCCGATTTGTCCAGAATAATATATATATCATCGCCTTATAACAGACACGTCGGTATCGGAGAAGCTCGCAGGTGGGTGTGCCGTTTTCACTGCCTAAAGTACGTATGAACGACGTAGATAATGACATCTAGTGATTCATAAATAACTTGGAGTAAAGAAATGCTGTGTTGCTGCGAAATTTTAGTAAAAACAAAGCAAAGATACGCCTGAAATGTTTTTCAGTGAAGTATTTGTGCACATACTTGGGGACGTATTCTGAAACGTTCCACTTCGGCGATAGTTTACCTAGGCAACAATTTCGCCTTCAGGCGCGCGCTGAGATGCTAAGATTGCATAACAAAATACAAATTGCATAGCAAAATACAGTGGTGACTACCAGCTGATGCTTTTTGCGGGAATTACAATATATGTAGCAATCAAAATGCAAGAAAAAGTAGCAACAGAAGAAAACAAATTAAACACCTGTGAGTTTATTCAACCATGCACTTGTGCATACATATGTGCTCACAGGTAGTTCTAGCTTTCTTTTATTGTGTCCGTGTTTTGCTGCACTACCCAGATACCATTCCATGATGACCGACCAACAAGCCCATATTGCCACCCTTGTCGATTTCATTTCTAGTACAACAGGCTTTTTTCAATATGTTCCTCGGGATTCTGGGCATACTGTTGCCCTCATTGCCACGGCTGCCAGCAGCACGTGTGTCCTAAGGTTCTGTATTCATAACAAGCAGCTTCCACAAGATATAAAATCGTTGTTTACTGGTTTCGCACCATTCGGATGTCGGTCACGGAAAAAGAATTTTGAAGATTGTATGTGCTAAACGACTTCAGCAGGCGTGTCTCCACAGAGATTATCTCAGCGTGCAGATGTTTGATCAGTATGAGCTGTGCGTTGCAAGGAATCTTCTGTGGAGGCACCTGCACTTAGCTGATCAGGTCACCAAGTTCCTTTGACAACCTCAAATAAGACTACTACGGGCTCACGTGAACAAGGATTGACACAAAGCAACAAGTGATGTCTACGTTTCTGAAGGTTTCATCCTTCCCAACAGTGTGTGCAAAGTTCTTGGCCTCGGTCCAAAATTTGCCCAAGCTACCAGCTGGACTAAACCGGAACTTCCCTGTCCGTCATAAGTAAAGTGTCCAGAAGAGCCCCGCAAGAAGATGGTGTGAGGATGAACTCGGAAGGTTTAGATGCCCTGTTATGATGTAAGCCCCCAACCTTCTAAGTTACCTGTAAATGTGTAGTCTTACCTGAAGAGTAATTCATTGTGTGTCATACCAGCTGACAAAGAGGGTGGTTTTGCAGTTTTTTCCTTTAAATGTTTCTTGGAAAAAGCCAGTCAAGCAATTTCTGCAGTGTTCAATGAGCGCAAGGATGTATCACTTATGAAAGTAGCAGCAAAACCAAGTGAAATTTACAGAAAGTTGAATCTCGATAAACTAAGGAAAAGCTCAGAGATGTAATTTTTAGTAAGTGCACAAGGAGGATGTTCCTTTTCGGGTCATAATTTCCGAAAGGGGTACCTGGCAGAAGCAAGCTGCCCTGTACCTGGTTTCAAAGCTGAATGTTAAAGAGATTGATGACCAGTTTCTTGTAAAAGGTTCTGACGAATCCTTGATTTTGTTAGGTTTCACGGCGAAAAGGGCTTCAAGGCCTTCTCAGCTAAGGTCAAAGAATTATATTATTCTATCCTGCTCAATGACCTTATCCAATGTGTCGAGGATTGTATTGACAAATATGGCGCTGTAAGGTTTTCACAGGAAGCAGGTTGTTTCAGTAGAAGGGTATTTAGAATTATGGTGTTTTTACATGTCGTCAACCTTTGCACAGTGGAACAATAGGCTGAATCTGCAGAAGAAAGGCATTTGCATAGGGTTGTGTCTGGCTCCCGTCTTTAGCAACCTATATTTAGCACAATTAGATAGGCACATATATGACCACCTCACGGGACTAACAGTTTTTCAGCGAGCTTTTAGATTTGTCAACAATTTTTTAGTGTTTCTGGATTTCCCTAGTAATAGTTTTCTAGAAAAATGTCCTGATGTCTAAGATTTCTTGCGAGTGTTTGAGACCTCTTGAAGTGACTTTTGAAGTGCAATACGTTTCAGTTTCTTGACTTTCAGTTCATCTTTACTGACAGTAGGACTTGCTGGGCTTACAGTCCATGAGCTAAGAAACCCCTTCTCCAATTTCATTCAGCCCATTTGAATTTGGTGAAGAGGGGCATAACTAACTAATAGGGATGGCTTTGTGCCCACTACTGGGAATGTGGATGTAGGCCGAAATTCAAAAAATGTTTTATCGTTGCAAAACACGGAGACCGTGTTACACGTGAGATAATCAAAGTGGGAGAAATTCTATGTTTAAAGGATGGTTGCATCAGCACCCCTCTATCGCTCTCACTGACAAGGAGATCAGACACCTCGGGCTATCACCATGTTGAATTTTGTGTGGCTTTGTCGTAGCGTTCTAAGTATGGTTGCTGGGCTATTGTGTGACTGTATAAATAGCGATGCTTTCTGAAAAGAAAATAAACAGTTGGAAGTTCAGCGCTCCGTTCTCTCTTCTATCCCTTCTGGTGGCTTTGCGCTGTTAACCTGACTTTGAAGCATAATTTATCAACAAACCCAATCTTACACCCTTCGTAACTAACGTGTTTCAAAAACGTCCTAATGAAAACCAGTTTCCAGCAACAGGCTGCAAGTCTTAAAGAGGCTGGTTATCCTAACCACGTGTTGGTGTCGGTGGCAGTAAGGCTGCTGAAACAGGAACGTTCGAGACGATGCCTCCGTGCAAATGCAAGAGCTAGCAGCTGTGACCAGGTGAAAACCGCTGTGATTCCGTATATGCACCAGATATAGCCTGAAAAAGAAAGGAAGCCAAGGTAACGTACGGGTGTTTTTTCAGCTCCAAATAAGCTAAGCACCTTGTGTAAAACCACTAACCCAATAAGGACAAAAAAGCCGGTTTGTGGTAGAATCGCAAAGATGAGTTCGTCGGATGCGCTGTAGGAGTGGTCTATCATATTCCACTGTCATGCGGTAGATGCTACATAGCCCAAACCGGAAGATGCATTAATGAGCACTTAAGAGAGCACAGAAATATAGTGTATCAGGTGACGATTTTCTTGCTTTGCATTGCAATACATGTCCATGTCGCCCTCTTCTAAATGACACCGCTGTTATATACAGGGATAAGCATAAGTGTGTAACATTAATAGTATAAACTGGGCAAATCCTCTCGGCCGCTGACCAATGTATCAGCAAACTATCACTATCATTGTCCGTGAGAAAGTTAGATTATTTGCGCATGCCATGAAAGTTGATTGCATTTGCAATGGATCATTTAGGTTTCTTGGTGTTTTCTTGTTGTACCTGTTTTAGACAGTGTGGCTCTACTCATGAGCCATATATACAGTCGGCTTCCATTAATTTGATCATCTTTCTGGGGTTTTACTTGCCAAAACCAGTTCTGATTATGAGGCATGCCCGTTAATTCGATCCTGACGGGACCATTGAGACTGGTCGAATTAAACAAAAGGCATGAAAAACATTGAAACATGCCATTGCTTCACTTTGCAGTATTTGCCTTTAAAATTAACTTTGGTCGCATTTCAGTTTAGCACTACACCTGCAACGATCAACAGCTACCAACTCGCCCAGTTTACTATTTTTCTTAATGTTAGCTTCACTGCAATACAGCCATGTTATGCATAGAACCATACCAAGCAGGGAAAGGTGCCATTGTTGCAAGACAGCACGTGTTCCCTAATTTACGTACATGCACATGTGCAGTCTCCAGTCACAGTATGAGCACCAAGACGCCTAATAGGTGTATGGGCAGGCCTTCAGAGTTTGATATATTCACCCTCTTTTGTTGGCTTTTAACATCTCCTCGGCTTATCGCAGTTTTTTCAACTTACTGCCTTCCTTTTTGCTAGCTTTCCCAAAACACGATTGTTTTCCACTTCTCTGTGCATGGCACATTTACTTAAAGAACATGTACTAGGCTTCATTAATGGTCTCATATACGAGACATGCATGGAAGGTGAAAAAAGGACTCAAATCACCACTGAAACGTAAGAAGCAGCTCTGAATGGCTGCCAGTATGCTTATTAGGTGGCTAGGTGCTCCTACTGTGACAGGAGACTGCATGCCTGTATAATCAAGGAACACGTGCTATGTCCTGTGACAGTGGCCCTTTTCCATTTTTGGTATGCTTCACCACAGTAAGTTGCATATGCTTCAGCACATAACACAGCTGTATTTGGGCGAATCTGACCAGTGAGGTTCGAATTATCCGACGAAGGCCAATTTTGAGATTGAAATAACAGAAGTTTAGGCTCGCAGAAATGTATTTCATTAAATAAAAAACAATCATCAGCAAACAACTTTATTTAAAAGGGGTGACTGACTACTTCTATATCAATAATATATATTAAAAATGACAAGAGGCCAAGCATGCTGCTTGGCCTCTTGCTTATGCTGACGAATTTTTTGTGCTTAGTTAAGTATACAGAGATTCAGCCAATTAAGTATGGCAGAAGATTTGTGATTTCGAGCTTCTCAATTAGTTTAGAGTGTCAAACAAGCTCAAATGCTTTCCTGTCTGCAATACAGGAATATAACATCAATCTGGCCAGGTTTATCAAGAATGCTAGCAAATGCTTGCATGTATAAACCCGTGATCCAACTTCCAATAAATCGTTGAAAGTACCAATTGTGTGTGTCTCTTCTCTCGTCTGTCTTGTCTTGTCTGCGCTAAGCACTAAAAAAATGTTGTACCAACAATGTTAAAAGTCCACCCTTGCAATGTAAAGTTTCTTTCTTTTTTCAAAAATACTCCACACTTCTCTGAAATGTGAACATATTTGTTATTCAATAATCAATAGGTCAGTTTCGTCAAATATCCATATTTAATTCTATCCAGAAATATCAGAATATGAAAACCCCTACTACATATGGGCCTTGAGTGGAGCAGTATGGCCTTAAATGCGTGTAACCAATGCTACTTACAGGGAACACAAGAGGTGAGTCTGGGGTCTTATGTGCAAAACCACAACATGATTATAAGACACACCATAGTGGGGGACTCCGGATTAATTTTGACCACCTGGAATTCTTCAATGTGCACTCAATGCATGGTAAACAGGTGTTCTTGCATTTCTTCCCCGTGGAAATGCAGCTGCTGCAGTCGGAATTTGATTCCGCACCCTTGGGATTAGCAGCACACAATGCCAAAGGCATTATGGCGGGTTTTGAAACTCGAGAGGTGGAAAAGAAACCGCGGAAAGCTTTAGAAGAGATGTTTTTTAGATTGTTTGACACATGTAATGCCAGTCAAACCAGGCTTCTGGCCAACTGATAAGTTTGTAAATGAGAGTGACTGAAAGGTGATAGTATCTGCCGCACCAAGATGACATCAGGAACATGTTCACATTGTCCAAATGATAATTTTTACAGCCTCAATTGAGAAAACAAATCCGTTGGCTGCCTAAAGGCGAGGCGTCCTTACTGCGCGACTAGAAATTACTAAGCAAAGCAAAAAAGTACCTGCTGTATATGTCCGCTCAGGAACTGCAGTTCCCTTTGAGAATGGTCACCACATGCACCTGACTTTCTCCCTAAAGATTCCAGTATGTGTAATTATTGACAGAAAGGAAGATTTGATCACTTCTAATTGCGTGTTCTCCAATTGAATACAAGTCAAATGGTCAACAACTATTTGATTTACATTTGACATTTTGAACATTTGCACAGCACAAATATGTACTACAGCCATACTCGAGAAGAACGCCATCAGTGCAGATTGTGAAACACCTGACGAGTAGGGAAAAAAAATCTTCGTTTCCAGGGCTCTGAAATTATTTTGAGTTTTGTGCAAGTGCACCGTCAGTAGCGCACCTACTGGTGATGATCAAGGGTTCAGCATTTAATATATCTGCTCTTACCAACACTAACAATACTAGATATTCCTCTAACAATTCTTTCCTTTCTCAAATAAACACTAATTGTCAATGTTTACTGCTCTTTTATGGCGATTAAACACTAAATTATACCACCCCATATTAAAGCCTGCTGCACAACATTAACATTCAAGAGAGATAAGAAATATTTACTATCGACACTACTGGCTACATACTCATTACTATGAACATATATTATATACAAATTTATTTTACCACTTCCAGTGCTTCTGTATTTGCCTAATGTATCGCTTTTATTCTCCATATCCCATTGTCTTTATTTTTTCCTTCCTTATTTTTAGAAATTTGAAGGTTTTTGTCGCACAGTATATATTTCACTTGTACTTTGCATATTGTAAGCATATTTTTGTTTCTAATTATCTCGTACATTACCCTTGTGTTCTTTGATATGTGTCATCCCTATGTTTCCATAACGTGCTAATTACTACATTTTTATTTATTTATACGCAGCATCTATTTCATTTGCTTGTATTTGTAAGCACCTTCCTTGTATTTGATTACTTGCTTCATTAACTTCGTGTATTCTGATGTGTATCACTGCTATGTTACCATAATGTATTAATTACTATATTGTTAAACTACTAATAGGTCCCACTGACAGTTTTTGTAACTTACGGGACCTCCTTCTGTACTAATGATGAATGATGAAATAAAATTTAGGTATTCTGCATCAATTGTGTAATTATTAGGTATTAAACATCACCATTGCTAGATGTCACAGAGGCACCACTCCCGAGGTTTTGAGCCACCTCTAGTAGAACGAACAAGTGATCTTTTTTCATGAAGTGGATTGGCTTCCCACATGACATCATTAAGAATACACAAAGCAAGCCTCCTCATTAACCCATTAGGGACCGGTTTCTTTTTTTTCTTGCTATGTTGAAATAAATCTAATATATTAACTTACCTTTGTACTAATAATTCACTTGCAAAAAATTATTACTCTTGCCTAATTAGATTTTGAAATATAGCCCGTGACCATATGGTCACACTGGGCCCTTACGCTACAGCAAAATACGCGAATTGAAAAACATTTATTTCAAGCTATGAAACATCACAAAAAACATACGTTGCGAATAGTCGAGCACTTATTTAGGGTGATATGGTTTAAATCATGGAATACACATGCATCGTCATACTTTGTGCATTACTTGTGAACACGAGAGTACCTGTCTGCAGATGAAATTGGTTCTACGCCATGAATGGTGCTTACGATCGTTACTACAGAATTACCCATCCAGCGGACAGCAATTATCCCATTGTCGCTCAGCACGAGCTATTCGTGCCCGCGAGGTTGGCGCTTGACGAATTGTGGTCGTGCGATAGGGCACTCTCTGGGAACACGGTTCTGCTTCACTGTGCCCGGTGCCTTCGTAGCCCTGTGCCTTGAGATGCCTGAGTAGTGGCATGCCTGTGAATAAATTATCCAAATATAAAAAGAAAGGAAGGTCGTGCATCTCTGCTGCGAGTTCATCCACCACTTGAAGAAGTGGCGCCGCTGCTTTTCCGAAGTTCTTTTCATATTTTTCAGATGTTACGGGATCCCCTGCTTGCCTTGATACACTTTGAAGTGTACAAGGTATCCGTTCTTGGCATTTAGGCACCATACTTTATACCCGAAGCGGATAGGCTTTCCGCGTATAAACTCTTTACAGCCATGACGACTATAATACTCAATCATACTTTCGTCATAGCTCATGTGACGCACAGGTTGAAAGTGCTCCAGAAACCTTGCTTTCAATAGTGCCATCAATAGTGCCATCGCATTATCTGTACGAAGCGATTTCTTCGCATAGCTTTGTAGGCCACCGTGTTGCTCATATCCAAGCCGCTGTCCCAGTGGCACTTTTTCCCTGGCAAGCGGTTTTAGCCGGACAAAACGAGCACTCCAAGAAAACCTAATTCTTCTTTGGTAACCTCCGGATCGGGCATATTTAAAAATAACGCATACTTTCTTGTTTGTTCGTCTAGCAGCTCCACGACGGCTTCGTCAAAAAAGATTTCGAACAACTCAACAGGTGAAAAGTCCCTGTAAGCAGCAAAGTTTGGGTAGGGAAATATGCCAAGGCTTTTCTGGAGATCACCGTTCGTCCACTTAGAAGCAGTGACTAATTTCGCAGGAATGGCCGCATCAACTACAGCAGAAGAAACCTCTCATGTTCCGTCACCTAGCCCGCCTGGGTCGTCATCGTCCGAGTCGGATCCACCAATGCGGCGTCCTTCAGAGAACACAGTTTCAGCGCCGGCTCATAGCTGCCGCCCGACTAGATTGTCAATGAGCCCGCCTGAGTCTTCATCGGCCGACTCTTCATCCAAATAGGTGCTAGAGTCTCGCGGTCGATATAAATCACTGACACGTCGTCATCGTCGTCTTTGAGTATCTTCGCTATTTATTCCAACATCAACCTATTCAGACAATAAAATAAGAAATAACTACTGCGGGAACATGCCAGCAGCCGTGCAAGAGATGAGAATGCAGTTTTAAAAAAAAATAGGAAGTTAGGTAGCCTAAAGGCCCAGCGTGACCATATGGCAACGCGCAAGATAACACGCTCGTTCATGGATAAATCAAACATTAATCTTTCACAAATGCTCATCGTAGCTCACATATTCAAAGAGCAATATGGAGGTAAGGATATCCGACTATTGCTCAAACAAGTAGTGAAAAAAAAAGCATCCCTTGGAGTGATGCATGGCGACGCTACTCGCACAGCAACTTATTCCCGCCCTTGCGAGGGGCTCCCACAAAACGACGGGCACCTGCTGCCAATTGGTATCCATAAAGGGAACCCTAATCTGTCTAACGGCATGTCAAACGCGATTTTGGTGCCGTTTTGCTAATCTTAATTAATTGAAATCCACTGTGCAGACTAACGTTACCATATGGTCACGCTGGTATTTAATGGGTTAAGCTTATTTTTAGTAGGATATGAAGGCATAGTAATTGATGTACCTGTAAAAGTAAACACACTAATGTAAGACATGTAGATGTTTCTTGAGTCCAGTGGTAGACTTGCCTGAGATAGCAGATTGTCTGCCACTGTTGTCTACACACATACTATCGACTAAAAAAGTTTACGGACCACGGTATCTCAGAAAACGCTAAATATCCGAGCAGCCTTTAAATGTAGCCAGTAAAACCGTACATCACAATGTTCGCATATACTAGTAGAGGCTGGAAATGGGAATACCAGGCTTCGTTTTGAGGCTGCGGAGATATTCAGCTTTTTGTGAGATCCCTTCATTGGTTAACTTTTTGGGTCGATAGTACATTTGTATGTGTGTGGTAGGGAAGGTATGAGTTAGAGAGTTTCTCCAAAAAAGCAGGGCTTTGCTATAGATGTGCCAGGCTGTAGATGTGCAGGCAAAGAGCGAAAAAGAATGCAATAATGTTTAACAATAGCACAGTGACGACAGCAACCAAAGCAAAGCAGCAGAGGGGTACATGTGGTGGCAGAAACTTGCACTGTACCTATTGCACTTATATTCTTGTACTGCAGGTGAGTGCAGAGAGTAAGTTACCGCGACTGCACACTGTACAAAACATAAGCGCTCTATGTAAACTTCGTTTTGAGGCCATCATCACCACAATAACAAAAAAAAAAAGCTGCATCTCTAAGTGACACAGGGACACACTAGGTTCAAGTAAACTGCAAGTAGCCAACACTACTGTCACTGTACAATGTCGTGTCCAATGAGGCAGGACATAGCCAAGGCCACATAGAATAAAAGTGACATTGGAGAGGAAAGGCTTTAGAAGAGGGTAATTTTTAACCACTTGCAGCTCTTTATATAGCATGGTGACATGAAACTTTTTTGAGTAACCATTCGAGAAGAGATACTGTGTACGTGTAGGTAACACACAACTAAAATAGTTTCAGGGACCCTTTGGGTGATGAGGTTAACATTTAGTCTTTTTTTCTTTATGCACCGACAAGGTTCTGTTACACATGTACAGTTTTCCCGTGAACATTTTTTTCCCTTATCAATTTTGGTTGTACCTGTTTTTTCACCAATAAACTTCCAGTTGTGAATAGGTGCTCGTGTGTGTTCCTTACTTTCCTTGTATGATTTTGTTCTGTTTTCTTTAACTGCAGTCTTTCCTCAGTGGCAATGCTGATGTCATTGTTATTGATTTCTAGTGCTTTAAGCTAATATGGCCAGTCCTACACAATAGAGAAAGAGTGAAATAAAGAAATGCACAAGATATGCATGCTGGGATGTGAAGTGATTGCTTACGATGGGGCAGGGTGGACACCTTAGGGAATGATGGCTGGAACAATGTAATAATTATTTTCTTTTTCACACTTTCTCATTGGTCTCAGCAGCATTCTGCTTACATTATCATCAGCAGGTCTACCAGTAAATGATAAACAAATTCTGACATTATACCAGCTAATAACTGTCTTGCTCAAGATGGACAACTGAGCTATTTCACGATAGGTGTGTTTGAAAACGTGCATCAATACTGACTGAACGAAATGCTATTTTGCTTCAGCTACCTAGAAAGAACTAGCATTAGTGGGGTTGATCTCTTGATATGTCTTATGGTAAACGAATGGAGGTGCATTTGCCCATTTAGAATGAGAATAGTGGAAATTAATGGGACATTGAAAAGACACTTCAACATTCCGACAGTTGTTACAATTATGAAGGGCATGACAGTTCCCGTAGCATTACTGTTCTGCTTACCATTTAAAGGTTACCAGCTTACTGCTGTGGTTTGGACATTAAACTCTACATTCGACCTCACATTGTGTGTTCTTGTACCTGCCTTGAACCTCATCCTTTCCGTGCATACGAGGTGTGTTGAAAAAGAAACCGAACTTTTGCTATAACAGCTTTGCTGCATATGGTACAACATCTTAAGTGCTGTCCCCTTCAAAGTAGTCCCCTCTACTGGCAATGCACTCTTGCCATCTTTTCTTCCATTTTTGGAAAGCCTCCTGGAATGCAATTTCTGGAATGGCATGCAGGTCTGTTTTCGCATTGTCCTGGATCTCCTCTACGATTTGGAAAGGGTCTAGGTCCGGAGAATATGGTGGGTGGGGCACAAAAGGAGTGTGGTGTTTCGCTAAGTAGCTGCGAACAAGGAGCGACATGTGAGCCAGGGCATTGTCATGATGCAACATTCAAGCCTGATTTTCCCACAATTCAGGCCTCTTACTGCACACAGAATCTCTCAAACATGCTAGGGTTCCCTGGCAAACTTCTTTGTTTACCATCTAACCATGTGGCACAAATTCCTGATGGGCAATGCCTTTGCAGTCAAAAAACACAACCAACATCACCTTCATTTTTGACCGACTCATGCGTGCTTTTTTTGGATGAGGAGAACCTTTGGCCACCCACTGCGACGACTGCACTTTCGTTTCAACATTGTAGGCATAAGCCCATGTCTCATCGCCTCTTATGATGTTCTTAAGAAAGTTTTCATCGTCATTGGCAGCGGCAAGCATTTCCTGGCTGATTTCAACATGGGTCTGCTTCTGTGCACCAGACAACAAACGTGGCACAAATTTTGCACTGACACTACGCATCCCAAGTTTGTCACTCAAAATTTCATGACATGATCCTATGCTGATACCCACTTCATCAGCGACTTCTCGAACAGTCAAACAACCATTTCCATGAATCACAGTTCGAACTCTCTCGATGTGGTCATCATCTGTGGATGTGGAAGGTTGTCCAGGCTTGGGATCGTCACCGACCAACATTCTTCCCTCTTCAAAACGCTTGAACCAATCATAGCACTGCGTGCGACTCATATAGTCCTCCCCGTATGCTTGGCTAAGCAACTGAAATGTCTCTGTGAAAGTTTTCCCAAGTTTGTAGCAGAACTTCACACACACACACTGTTCTTCCAATTCCTTCATTGTCACTTTGGCACCAATCCGAAGAGCAGCTTGTTCATGTGCTCACTTCAGCGGCTGTAGCTCGCCAACTAACGGTCAGAGCGAAATGCGGCAAATGGCAGTTTGTTGTCTAAACCTGCCGCTACATGCGCTCAGTAGCCGCAGCGCGCTCCCTCTGCTGATTGGCATGCTATTTCAAAAGTTCGGTTTCTTTTTGAACCCACCTCGTATATATTACTGCACACACACACGAAAACCTTGAGTCATAAGTGAGCACTGTGTCTGTCCCCTTTCCTTTTCCAATCAGTTGACGCTGTTTTCGTTCTAAATACCTTCTAGGAACTAGGCCATCAAGAAACTGTCTTGCAAGTGCCCTATATTATCTGTGTTGTACAGTCCAGTTTGTCAGTCCACCTAAATTTAGCATTGTTTATATATTCTGCTTAAGTGCTTCAAGATTTTATGTATTTTATTCTGTACACTTCTACAGGTCAACACCACCACATATTTCATGTAAGTAAAAGTTACTATGCAGAAAATGCTCGTTTTATTTCAAGACCAAGCAGTTTAAGTGATAATGCATGTCCTGACTAGGTAAAGTTAGTGAAAAGTGACCAAACATATTTTTCAAAGAAAGGCTGTGTATACGTACTACAGGCAATACAAACCTCTATTTGCATGCCGCTGCTATAGGTCCCATGACCAGTGTGACTTGCTTTCTGTAAGCAGTACAGGCTGTACAGAGCTGTCAAGTCAGCTAGTCTTTAGTCTATCTAGCTTGCTTTCCTGGTGCTTTCATGTATACAAACCAGAAGGCCGCCTTCTACAGTATTATGCTGAAGATTATGAATGGTTGTCTGACACTGTGCCTTGCAAAGTACACAGGCATTCTGCTTACCAGGAGACATCATTTGTGCTGGCAACAGTAGGCGCGAGGTAAATAAAAAATTAAGTACACATTAATTTAAAAGCCTTCATCTTCACTACATTGTGCAACATGAGGATGCCTTTCCAAAGGAATGTAGCCAGTGCCATCTGCAAGCACATTGCTCACCAGCTGCAGTGGCTTCATATCGACACAGGTGACACGCAACGACATCATTGTGCTTGAAGTGAGGTGCATGTAAGGCACCACAATCCAATAAAACTGCTCATCTTTTATACATGTACTGCGTTTTTGCTTCCACTTTGAGGTTGACATGATGAGCCTGAATGCCATCAGCCATCCCATACAAAAACTGTCCCAACTTTCATTCAAATGACTCAACCTAACTGTGATAGGCTAGCAATTTTCTTGCTTGGATATGCTGTTCAGTTGGTGCATGTTATAGTGCAGGCACACCTCCAATTGAGTTAAGCATAGTGAAAATCAAGTACACTACATTGCCTACTTAAGCACATGAACATTTAAGTAACAAAATCTTTTTCTGCTCATGCATTGACCTACAGCTACAAAGGAAGACACAAAGACAGTGCAGACGTGTAGGTAATATCAAGCTTTGATGCAGACATAGTAAGCTGTGGTGAGGAATGAAGTGTAATCTGTGTTTCCACTTCTGCATGAATTTTGTGGAAGTGCTGGAGGGTCGAGGTTTTATACAGCTACTAATTTATGTATGTGGTCTAATAAACCATTGCAAAGTGAATGTGTGGCATCAGCAACAGATAGCCAGGCACTATCACAAAAAGAAGCAAAATAATGCTGGGGAGTGGTCGAAAGCTGCAGGTCTGGAGGAGAGAGACAAAAGGACAAGAATGCATCGATCAATTATACATGACTGAAGGCATGCACGGTATGTCGAGCAAGAAGCAGACAGAAGGAGTATTAAGGAAACGCATGAAGGAGAAGTCTGACAGTGTGTGAAGGCAAGAGCATCACATAAAAAAAAAATTTGAAGAAAGTAGCAAATGAATGGGGAGATCAGATGCCAAGGAGCAAGCATTTTCCGCTAGAAATGTTTTTGCTGTTGTGCCTTAGCCCTGGTGCTGTAAATGGAAGGTGGAAGAAACAAGTACAGTACAAGTTGAAAAAGTGTTGTGGCAAGCGTGAGCGGCATTAGATCGGTGCCTCATCAAAATGATTGAATTTGCAGTGCTCATCTGCACTCAACAAAGTGTGGTAACCTGTGCTGCTGGAAGTGTGTGAACTATCTCGAGATTAAATGTACAATCAGCCAGCTCTTCCAGATTCAGAAAAGACTTAAGACCAGAGGAAAATTTCAAAAATTACAAGACGGCAACCTGATTTGATAAATCATATTTTGGATGTTTCCAGTAGAAGCACTTGCACCAACGGAAACTAAGCTGCATTAAAGGTTGGACTTCAGAAAGTGCATCAACACTACACCAACGATAAATGCAATTCCACTACATGGATGACTTGCCTTGTATGAAAACATTGTTTTCACCTTTTGCTCTCCTGTTCGCCACATAAGCATTGCAGATTAAACGAAGTCTCACTGTATCGTGCGATGCGTTTGTCACTGGCTGACCACAAATGAATCGCTGTCAATGTCGTGTAATGAGCATTAAAAATTTCTCTTCAGCTCCTACTTCGTGACTGATGAGCCGGCTGTGCTTATATAGGTGCGGATCCACCTCCAAAGGGTCATCACTGAATTGCATTTTTTTTGACTGACTGCACATGTTACCAGGCTTTTTATCAATGTTTTCAATCACCCACACAGGCGTACGTTATCCTCTTCATTTGGTACAGAGGGTTAAACATTGACAAAATGATGCAGCTCAAATAGCTTGAACGTGTATGCGTTTTCTATCCGCAGTGACAGACAACATGGCTCGAGCGTTGCATAATGCCGTTTGCCTAAAGCCAGCTTCGCTGCAGAGCATCAGTGTCGCGCAAAGAAGCATGCGCATTGTATTGCGGCAAAGTATACCAATAGTGGAAAGCGGCCACTGTGATATACGTGCCCACTTGCCGTCACGTCTCCTGTCGCAGTACAAGCACGGAGACGCCGAATAAGTGTACTGGCAGGCATTCAGAGCTATTTCGCATGCGGTTGTAGCGACCTGAGCCCTTGTTTCGCCCACATAGAGCGCCCCTTATATGAGCTAGACATTGTAACAGCCGGGATTATTAACTAGCCAATATCAGTGTTACTGTACAGCTTTCACAAAGGTCTACTGCTATGAACTTTCATGACGACCATTTTTCTTTAGCATACATTTCTTCCGTATTCATCCGCAGGGGTAGTGTTTTGCCAGTGTGGCTGTACAGCTCTCACAACGACTACGGCTCAGATTGCATGGCGACGCAAGTTTTAGTACTTACACATACAGAGTACAAGATTTCCATTCCCACGAACCTCCAAGTGTGCTGTATTCTCAGTTACATTAAGAACTAATGCATCGGCACGGCAGTTAAATCATAAACTGTTTCCGTTCCCGCGATTCCCCTGAAGTGTGTGGTATGCTGACCTTGATCAACGACACTAATGAACAATGCATCGGCACGACGTAATGCTTTGCCACTAAAGTTATCCGAGAAGACACCTCACTTCCAAACGTATCCCCTTGCGACTATAAAATTTAATATGCTACCGTCTTAACAAAATAGCAACAAACTCACCTCGGACGCGGCTTTTTCGCCTTGCCGGCCACGCATCCTGTCGATTCTGTGCTGCAAGCTCGGCTAGGGACAAACGGAGCAAACGGTTTTCTTCCCCATAGTACGTAAACGACGAGAAATTTTGAGCACCTATAGTCTACACATTTCTCTCTCGCAACCACTGCTCCTCGCGCGTGCGCAGAAAGAGCGGTGAAATCCAATTTCGATGTGCTCGTCTTCCAAGCCGACTGCATCGCGGGATGGCCGCCGTGTTGGAAGAGCTTGATATTCGGTGACACATCGGGTTGAGTGTTTACTTAGGTACAAATACTTTCTGCCCGGAGATAATGGTTGCTAAGAACGAAAATAAAATGTTATTTTGTGCGAAGTAATGCAGCCGGTGGTTGTTTTGCACGCCGATCGCGTTTACTGCTGAAACCGTGCTACGATTGTGGACAGCAGCTTAGCGCTGCTATCGGGAGCTTGTGCGCGCGTTTTTTTTCCACTTCTGCGGAGCGAGCTACGAAGGAAACATTTCGTCACTTCGAGCCGGAATGAGGCAAGCTTGTGCTTTTGGGCGTGATCCTCGGGGTCTGCCGTCGGCTTCTAGTAAATGTTTCCAAGCAGGACAAAACTAACACCTGACAGTGTCACAGGCACGTACGTTCATTGTATAACTTCACAAGAGACTGGATTGGACAAGCGGCTGTGAGAGTGACGTCACGTACCATGCCAGACTGATGGACTACAACGGACGATGTGTGTGTGCTGTGCTATCTCTCCCTCTCCCCCTTCCCCATCTTTAATATCCCCCATCCTTCTCCCATGTGTAGGGTAGCAAACCGGTTAAGCTAAACTGGTTAACCTCCCTACCTTTCCTTCTCCACTTTTTCCTTCCTTCCTTCACAAGCTAAATCGGATACATTTAATTTAGTTTGTAAACGGATACCGCGCGTTCTCGATTCTGCCGGGCGACTTCGTCCGCCGTATACGCACGACGCACTGCGACTGCCGTGTGCGCACCGGTGTTTGGGGGTGATCGTAAGACGATCTGTGCACAGCACGCGTAAAAAAAACAACTTCAATAACCATTTTTCGCACTAAATCTTGTGGAAGGCCAATATAAGCCATTTGCGTGATTACAGCAACGTATATGTACTTCTTTACACTGATAATGAGCGAGAGTTTGCTACATTGCGATTTATGAACGCGGCTGTCTAGCGCGTTTATGAGCGGCTACTCTTCTCAACTTATTTATGACTGTTTTCTTAGACTGCCAAGATTTGCTGCCTGTGTAAAAAAAAAAAAAAGCAGGAACACCCGCTGGTGACGCAGCACTTTTTTTTTCTAAGTTATACAGGTGATGTATAAAATTGTTGTGCTTTTAGAGCGGGGTATGTAACATATGCATACTGACAGAGTGAAACTAATGCTACTGGGTGTTCTGTTGTTTTGTATTTCTTGTTATGCATCAAGCACAACATTATCTCGGTATGCACCGTAGCATTTTAACATAAAACATAATATGTATGCTGACTTCAGTTCATTGCATGTCCTCGGCTTACAAGCTCAAAATTTTAATCATGTGTTGTGAATATCACCTGGCCATTGGTTTCAAGCTCGAAATGCGTATGTATAAATGAGCAAAGGATAAGTGGAAAAAAGGAAGTATCATGGGCCTCGTATTGGCGATGTTTTTATAGACTGCGATCGTCACGATCTGCGAAAAACAAGTGCCACATGGGTCGAGTGACTCCAGGCGAGAGCGCGCTCACGTGCGCGGAGAAATCATGCGAGTACCTGGTGCACGTGAGGACGCGGAATTCTCGCGCGACAAGTGTGCCTTCGCGTGCCACGAGCACGGAATAACCGCGTGTGTTGAGCAACAAACGCGTACACGTGTACCCGCGTCAAGCGTGCAAGACGCGAACGATCCCTGCAATGAACTCCTTCGCTTAAATATCTTCTAAAACAGTGCCGAAAAGCACAAGCAAGGTGTACTTATACCTCGCAGCGTGTTTTTTGTAGGCTTGAAGTTCTCCCGGCCGATTCTGTGTAACCACGCAGAACGACGCTCTCGGTCATTTTTCCCGGTCGGAATCTAGAAAAAAGTATTTCCAGACTCAGTTCGGTTGCTGCATTCGAAGGCGCGGCAGCTAGGCATGATTTCCTTGCAATCAAACGCGAGCGCGACAATCAGAACACAAAAAACGTAGGGAACCTGCGCTGCCTGCGCTTTAACTCAGCCGGCCCGCCAGGCGCTTGGAAGGTATATGGCTTCCCCAAGGTCACGTGGTACGCTTGGGCCAATAAACGCGTCGGCGGCGCGGGGAAAACGAATGCGGTACTCTGAAATTTTTTCCAGTGACTCTACATTGGCCCGGTCGCATCATCGTTACGGAGCCTGCGCGCTGCGTTGAACGCAATTGACGCGGTTAATTATGTGTAATGGGAGTTATTTTCGAGATAGTGAGCAAACGTTATTTCGACTTCGCTACTAGACTATCGTTTGAGCCATTAGAGCGATGCCACCCGGCAGAGGTGCTACTGAGATGCCTGAACCTAGCTACTGCTGCGCGGGACTCCTATCTATTGAGCTGTGAGGATTCATCGGTT
Organism: Dermacentor andersoni; assembly: GCF_023375885.2. NCBI lineage: Eukaryota > Metazoa > Arthropoda > Arachnida > Ixodida > Ixodidae > Dermacentor > Dermacentor andersoni. Next base: position 182,851,219 of record NC_092819.1, on the reverse strand, counting down.
TCCTGTCCTTTTTAATTCAGGTTTGCATAAAATCACATGTTAGCGGTGAGCCACGTAAAATAGGTATCTAATGCCGCCGAAAATACTGAAACCTAAAGCTTGGAACCACCCTTTTGTTCCAGAACACTTAATGCTAGGATACACGTTTGTTAAATGCAAGATACTCAACTACTTCAGTGAAAGCTCGCCGTTCTTAAGACTTTAAAACGCTAAAAATGACGAGAACAAAAGCCAAATTGAGAACAATTTATTGAATCAATGCAATAAAAATCAACTGGCAACCATTTTCCAAGAGCCAGAGTTACAAGAGACGCGCTTTTTTGTTTGCTATAGCCACCTTTTCCTTGCTTTGTAACCGATGGTTAAAATCTCTGGAGAAAAAGTGCATCCTTGTCACAATGACAAAGTTCAATATCTGGCATGTGAATGCTGGCATGTGATCTGCACAGCCCAAGCGAGCAAGGCTGCACTTATCGAGCTGTTCTAGTACCTTCCAGAAAATGTTCTCACAGGCACCAGCCTCATCTAATGTGACAGAAACTACATCATTGACAAGTTTCATCACACTCAACAACTTAGCTGTAGGATGTTTCATGCAGCCTTCCTTGAAACTTCTATAAGCCGTAAGATATGCATCACGGCAAACAACGGGCACTGGACTGCTTATGTCTTCTAAGCACAGAAGGCATGATGTGTGCTTTTCAAATTTGTGCACAACATATCCACTCAAGTAGTAGACAATAGCATCGTCCACTTCCCCTTTGAAGTAGGAGTGATCGTCGTCCTGCTCTCCAGGGTTCCTGGCTGTTTCTGTCGTCATCTCCAGTAGCTTTTCTTCTATGCGTTCACGCAAGGATGCATGTTTGGCGCGGTAAAACTCTCTCGTCCTCCTCAGTGTGTCCTGTACACTGACAAGCACATTCCCTGGCACACCTTGCACACTCCCACGCAAAGCAGTTTTTATCGGTGTGTACAAACTCAGAAGGCGGAATATTTGGGTGAAATTGACCACAGTAGGGTGAGATTCATCCCCTCCGAAGGAACGGACAAGTCCGAAGTGGCGCTGGAAAAGATACATGGTTTGTTAGGCCACAAGCAACTTCATCACTTCAACACTCGTAAAGCAGCACCGATCACATTATCACCTCAAGGGGGTCCTGGTTCAACTTTGCCGTCAAAACATAGTGTGCACCCTGATCCAGTAAGAACTCGATGATGTCAAGCGTTGACAACAAAGTAACACGCAAGGACTCCGTGGTCAGTTGAGACGCAAAGAGCTTGAGACCTTTCTCCACGGCGTTCTTTTCTGTGACATTCAACATTTCCAAGAAGTCTTTGATGACCTGAAAGAATGAGGTAAAATGTCAGTAAATAACCATCAATATGCACGAAAAGACACTTTGGCTTGCCTGTATTTCCTTTGAGTGCCTTTTAACGCCTCTTTCAGGTAGCTTTATGTTCGAAGCATCAAACAGGTCATTAAGCAATTTGGTGAATGCTTCTGTTCCCTCAGAACCCATCATGCCTTCAGCACCGGCTTCTCTGTATATGCGGATGCCAATAGGTGTTCCACGGCTGAATAGCTGAAAAAAAAGTGCATTTATAAATTAGTTAAAAAATAACCGAAAATACTAAGCGTTGTATTTCACAGTACCTGTGTAGCAAGTCGAACGCTCATCTTCTGGAGGTTGTCCGGGGCAACATGTGCTCTGGTCAGTTTTGGCACAACTCTCGTATGTTTGCTCTTTTCGGATTCATACAGCGCAACATAATGTGCAAAGTTGATCTGATGATCTCCAGCCTGAAAAAAAAACCAAACAGTTTTCTGAGCTCCATTGCAATTAAGTGCACATATTTCTTCTTACCATTCCATAGGTGTGCTTTTTCAAATGATTTCTGATGCATTTGACTATGTGTGGAACGTCACAGATAAAGAAGATTTTCTGTGAAGGCTCCCAGGGGTGCTCGATGCTGTTGCATGGCGATATCATGTTTCCCGATATTCCCAGGTTCGTCCACATTGAGCGGTTATTACCTGCTCCATCACTTACGACAACAAGCACTGAAGCATTATGCTTGTGAAGCTGCAGCACAGCACTTAACAGGATCTGTGCAAGGATCCGTCCAGGTGCCGCACCTCTTGTGGCGAAAGATGCTATGGGTTGAACCCAGTTCTCAAAAAGCGGAACAAACATCAACACCAGTGCATGGTCAGCAAGTTGGTCGGTGGTGGCATTCATCACATCGCCATAATCAACAAAGCCATCCATCTTGTATGAGGTTTTGCTGAAAGCAACAGATTGCTTGAGCTTTACCTCATCGAGCAATAGAACACCGCACCTTCTGAGGCGGCTCTTCTCACGAAAATGCTCTCGGATACTCTTTAGCGATACCTCATTGAAACCGTACCTGCAGGGAATGCCACTAATAATCTGACGAAGGCGTGCTCTTGTAGGAAGTGGCAGAAGCTGCATATCAGATAACAGTTTGTAAGCTTTTGGGCTTGAAATCTGCAGCAAAAGGCATGTCATTAACCACTCTTCTGTGTACCGCCTCCCATTTTTCGATTTTGCCTTTGCTGCCTGAAAAGCAGTCCTGAAAGCGAGCTGCTGCTTATCTGGAAGAATGTCAAGTGCACGTTCCACTCTCTCTTCTGTAACATTCTGAAGTTTTTTTTTCATGGTGGTTAATTCTTTCTTCATCTTTTCTCTCTGCATAGTTGCTCTTAATGCCTTTCGACGCAGGGACTTCACTTTAATGTTCCTATATTTCAACTTGTTGCTTGTCTTGCGACGCCGTGAAAAGAGCTTGTGCAAACTCCGGCATTCGTGGCACGTTGCAGTTAGAGACAGAATTGTGCATGATTTGCGATGCCATGTTTCACCATTTTTAATGGCAACAGTTGATGACAAGACACAGGGGTAATTATCAGCAGGGCAACCTTCACAAAAATTCAGCCTTTCAATACAAGAAAGTAGCAACTTTAGGTCATCACATGATTTCAGTTCAATGCTCGCCTCAGAAGCATACACAGCCGATTGCACACGTTGCCCCTTGGCACTGACAGAGGCAGTCATGTCTCTCGACACTAACACAGCCCTGTCGATTGCTGGAAGGTCTTCTCTCATTACCAGCTTGTACACCACGATTGTAGGGCCAACCACCTCAAGTAACCAACCCTGCAACCGTTGGCCTGCTGCTGCCATGCCACACAACTCATTGAAAAGCTGTATGTTGTTCTCCTGCACAACATTGCTGTCAATGTCACCACTGGAAACGGAGAAGTTCGACGTAGCAGCCTCTTTGTCGTTCTTTTTTTGCCCTTTCTGACGCTTAGGCCGAGGCGGTGCACGCACGGTTGGAGCCTTGCGTTTTCGCGCTGGCTTCGACAAGTATTTAGGGCAATTGGGAAAAATGCGCGGCACGGCATCTTCCTTCAGAGCCCACTTGTCACGCGGTATGACAACTACGTCACCATGAACTTTGTGAATGAAGTCCTTCGCAATATCTTCCTCGTGAAAGTGGAGGTCGCAAACGGCGCATGAGCTGGATAGCTCCTTATCCGATCTGGGTATAGCCCGTCGCCACTGTTGAAGGCGGACCTCGTCAGCGGGTGGCTTAAAAAAATGTCTTTTTTCAGCCGTGGCTTTCGTCGAATCGTAGCCACTTCGGCAACTAGTCACAAAGCAACGAGGCATGTTTTCTCAGATTCAGGACCACGTCACAGCCAGACACGACATATATGCACTTGTGATAATCAACGGTGATCAACCGTAGTCGCACATTACGTTGAGAAGCTGTTCTTGCCTTGATTTGAAGTGAGCAAGTCAAACTACGTCGCACGATCCGCAAGACGCACAGCTCGGGCGCAAGGACGCCGCACGTGGTCGCGAATGTGACAACTTGCAGCGGGAGCACACGCCGCACGAGCTGCGTCGATAGATCTCGTTGGCACTCACAGGGATAGTGATCACAACACAACACACTTGAAGGTAACGAAGAAACACTCGGCACGGGGCCAAGCCTGCGCTGACTTCGCCAGAGAAGTTGCAAGAAGACAGACGCACCGCCGACACTCGCCGAAACAGCCGTCGCCAGCGTCAGACCCAACGAGACCGGTCAAACATAAAGCCCCTCAATTTTTCGAAAGTAGCGCCATAGATCTTTCCGCCACCCCGCTCACCCTGGCGCATTCTCCTCCACACACGAGCACATCGAAATTGGATTTCACCGCTCTTTCTGCGCACGCGCGAGGAGCAGTGGTTGCGAGAGAGAAATGTGGAGACTTTAGGTGCTCAAAATTTCTCGTCGTTTAGGTACTATGGGGAAGAAAACCGTTTGCTCCGTTTGTCCCTAGCCGAGCTTGCAGCACAGAATCGACAGGATGCGTGGCCGGCAAAGCGAAAAAGCCGCGTCCGAGGTGAGTTTGTTGCTATTTTGTTAAGACGGTAGCATATTAAATTTTATAGTCGCAAGGGGATACGTTTGGAAGTGAGGTGTCTTCTCGGATGACTTTAGTGGCAAAGCATTACGTCGTGCCGATGCATTGTTCATTAGTGTCGTTGATCAAGGTCAGCATACCACACACTTCAGGGGAATCGCGGGAACGGAAACAGTTTATTAATTAACTGCCGTGCCCATGCATTAGTTCTTAATGTAACTGAGAATACAGCACACTTGGAGGTTCGTGGGAATGGAAATCTTGTACTCTGTATGTGTAAGTACTAAAACTTGCGTCGCCATGCAATCTGAGCCGTAGTCGTTGTGAGAGCTGTACAGCCACACTGGCAAAACACTACCCCTGCGGATGAATACGGAAGAAATGTATGCTAAAGAAAAATGGTCGTCATGAAAGTTCATAGCAGTAGACCTTTGTGAAAGCTGTACAGTAACACTGATATTGGCTAGTTAATAATCCCGGCTGTTACAATGTCTAGCTCATATAAGGGGCGCTCTATGTGGGCGAAACAAGGGCTCAGGTCGCTACAACCGCATGCGAAATAGCTCTGAATGCCTGCCAGTACACTTATTCGGCGTCTCCGTGCTTGTACTGCGACAGGAGACGTGACGGCAAGTGGGCACGTATATCACAGTGGCCGCTTTCCACTATTGGTATACTTTGCCGCAATACAATGCGCATGCTTCTTTGCGCGACACTGATGCCCTGCAGCGAAGCTGGCTTTAGGCAAACGGCATTATGCAACGCTCGAGCCATGTTGTCTGTCACTGCGGATAGAAAACGCATACACGTTCAAGCTATTTGAGCTGCATCATTTTGTCGATGTTTAACCCTCTGTACTAAATGAAGAGGATAACGTACGCCTGTGTGGGTGATTGAAAACATTGATAAAAAGCCTGGTAACATGTGCAGTCAGTCAAAAAAAAATGCAATTCAGTGATGACCCTCTGGAGGTGGATCCGCACCTATATAAGCACAGCCGGCTCATCAGTCACGAAGTAGGAGCTGAAGAGAAATTTTTAATGCTCATTACACGACATTGACAGCGATTCATTTGTGGTCAGCCAGTGACAAACGCATCGCACGATACAGTGAGACTTCGTTTAATCTGCAATGCTTATGTGGCGAACAGGAGAGCAAAAGGTGAAAACAATGTTTTCATACAAGGCAAGTCATCCATGTAGTGGAATTGCATTTATCGTTGGTGTAGTGTTGATGCACTTTCTGAAGTCCAACCTTTAATGCAGCTTAGTTTCCGTTGGTGCAAGTGCTTCTACTGGAAACATCCAAAATATGATTTATCAAATCAGGTTGCCGTCTTGTAATTTTTGAAATTTTCCTCTGGTCTTAAGTCTTTTCTGAATCTGGAAGAGCTGGCTGATTGTACATTTAATCTCGAGATAGTTCACACACTTCCAGCAGCACAGGTTACCACACTTTGTTGAGTGCAGATGAGCACTGCAAATTCAATCATTTTGATGAGGCACCGATCTAATGCCGCTCACGCTTGCCACAACACTTTTTCAACTTGTACTGTACTTGTTTCTTCCACCTTCCATTTACAGCACCAGGGCTAAGGCACAACAGCAAAAACATTTCTAGCGGAAAATGCTTGCTCCTTGGCATCTGATCTCCCCATTCATTTGCTACTTTCTTCAAATTTTTTTTTTATGTGATGCTCTTGCCTTCACACACTGTCAGACTTCTCCTTCATGCGTTTCCTTAATACTCCTTCTGTCTGCTTCTTGCTCGACATACCGTGCATGCCTTCAGTCATGTATAATTGATCGATGCATTCTTGTCCTTTTGTCTCTCTCCTCCAGATCTGCAGCTTTCGACCACTCCCCAGCATTATTTTGCTTCTTTTTGTGATAGTGCCTGGCTATCTGTTGCTGATGCCACACATTCACTTTGCAATGGTTTATTAGACCACATACATAAATTAGTAGCTGTATAAAACCTCGACCCTCCAGCACTTCCACAAAATTCATGCAGAAGTGGAAACACAGATTACACTTCATTCCTCACCACAGCTTACTATGTCTGCATCAAAGCTTGATATTACCTACACGTCTGCACTGTCTTTGTGTCTTCCTTTGTAGCTGTAGGTCACTGCATGAGCAGAAAAAGATTTTGTTACTTAAATGTTCATGTGCTTAAGTAGGCAATGTAGTGTACTTGATTTTCACTATGCTTAACTCAATTGGAGGTGTGCCTGCACTATAACATGCACCAACTGAACAGCATATCCAAGCAAGAAAATTGCTAGCCTATCACAGTTAGGTTGAGTCATTTGAATGAAAGTTGGGACAGTTTTTGTATGGGATGGCTGATGGCATTCAGGCTCATCATGTCAACCTCAAAGTGGAAGCAAAAACGCAGTACATGTATAAAAGATGAGCAGTTTTATTGGATTGTGGTGCCTTACATGCACCTCACTTCAAGCACAATGATGTCGTTGCGTGTCACCTGTGTCGATATGAAGCCACTGCAGCTGGTGAGCAATGTGCTTGCAGATGGCACTGGCTACATTCCTTTGGAAAGGCATCCTCATGTTGCACAATGTAGTGAAGATGAAGGCTTTTAAATTAATGTGTACTTTATTTTTTATTTACCTCGCACCTACTGTTGCCAGCACAAATGATGTCTCCTGGTAAGCAGAATGCCTGTGTACTTTGCAAGGCACAGTGTCAGACAACCATTCATAATCTTCAGCATAATACTGTAGAAGGCGGCCTTCTGGTTTGTATACATGAAAGCACCAGGAAAGCAAGCTAGATAGACTAAAGACTAGCTGACTTGACAGCTCTGTACAGCCTGTACTGCTTACAGAAAGCAAGTCACACTGGTCATGGGACCTATAGCAGCGGCATGCAAATAGAGGTTTGTATTGCCTGTAGTACGTATACACAGCCTTTCTTTGAAAAATATGTTTGGTCACTTTTCACTAACTTTACCTAGTCAGGACATGCATTATCACTTAAACTGCTTGGTCTTGAAATAAAACGAGCATTTTCTGCATAGTAACTTTTACTTACATGAAATATGTGGTGGTGTTGACCTGTAGAAGTGTACAGAATAAAATACATAAAATCTTGAAGCACTTAAGCAGAATATATAAACAATGCTAAATTTAGGTGGACTGACAAACTGGACTGTACAACACAGATAATATAGGGCACTTGCAAGACAGTTTCTTGATGGCCTAGTTCCTAGAAGGTATTTAGAACGAAAACAGCGTCAACTGATTGGAAAAGGAAAGGGGACAGACACAGTGCTCACTTATGACTCAAGGTTTTCGTGTGTGTGTGCAGTAATATATACGAGGTGGGTTCAAAAAGAAACCGAACTTTTGAAATAGCATGCCAATCAGCAGAGGGAGCGCGCTGCGGCTACTGAGCGCATGTAGCGGCAGGTTTAGACAACAAACTGCCATTTGCCGCATTTCGCTCTGACCGTTAGTTGGCGAGCTACAGCCGCTGAAGTGAGCACATGAACAAGCTGCTCTTCGGATTGGTGCCAAAGTGACAATGAAGGAATTGGAAGAACAGTGTGTGTGTGTGAAGTTCTGCTACAAACTTGGGAAAACTTTCACAGAGACATTTCAGTTGCTTAGCCAAGCATACGGGGAGGACTATATGAGTCGCACGCAGTGCTATGATTGGTTCAAGCGTTTTGAAGAGGGAAGAATGTTGGTCGGTGACGATCCCAAGCCTGGACAACCTTCCACATCCACAGATGATGACCACATCGAGAGAGTTCGAACTGTGATTCATGGAAATGGTTGTTTGACTGTTCGAGAAGTCGCTGATGAAGTGGGTATCAGCATAGGATCATGTCATGAAATTTTGAGTGACAAACTTGGGATGCGTAGTGTCAGTGCAAAATTTGTGCCACGTTTGTTGTCTGGTGCACAGAAGCAGACCCATGTTGAAATCAGCCAGGAAATGCTTGCCGCTGCCAATGACGATGAAAACTTTCTTAAGAACATCATAAGAGGCGATGAGACATGGGCTTATGCCTACAATGTTGAAACGAAAGTGCAGTCGTCGCAGTGGGTGGCCAAAGGTTCTCCTCATCCAAAAAAAGCACGCATGAGTCGGTCAAAAATGAAGGTGATGTTGGTTGTGTTTTTTGACTGCAAAGGCATTGCCCATCAGGAATTTGTGCCACATGGTTAGATGGTAAACAAAGAAGTTTGCCAGGGAACCCTAGCATGTTTGAGAGATTCTGTGTGCAGTAAGAGGCCTGAATTGTGGGAAAATCAGGCTTGAATGTTGCATCATGACAATGCCCTGGCTCACATGTCGCTCCTTGTTCGCAGCTACTTAGCGAAACACCACACTCCTTTTGTGCCCCACCCACCATATTCTCCGGACCTAGACCCTTTCCAAATCGTAGAGGAGATCCAGGACAATGCGAAAACAGACCTGCATGCCATTCCAGAAATTGCATTCCAGGAGGCTTTCCAAAAATGGAAGAAAAGATGGCAAGAGTGCATTGCCAGTAGAGGGGACTACTTTGAAGGGGACAGCACTTAAGATGTTGTACCATATGCAGCAAAGCTGTTATAGCAAAAGTTCGGTTTCTTTTTCAACACACCTCGTATGCACGGAAAGGATGAGGTTCAAGGCAGGTACAAGAACACACAATGTGAGGTCGAATGTAGAGTTTAATGTCCAAACCACAGCAGTAAGCTGGTAACCTTTAAATGGTAAGCAGAACAGTAATGCTACGGGAACTGTCATGCCCTTCATAATTGTAACAACTGTCGGAATGTTGAAGTGTCTTTTCAATGTCCCATTAATTTCCACTATTCTCATTCTAAATGGGCAAATGCACCTCCATTCGTTTACCATAAGACATATCAAGAGATCAACCCCACTAATGCTAGTTCTTTCTAGGTAGCTGAAGCAAAATAGCATTTCGTTCAGTCAGTATTGATGCACGTTTTCAAACACACCTATCGTGAAATAGCTCAGTTGTCCATCTTGAGCAAGACAGTTATTAGCTGGTATAATGTCAGAATTTGTTTATCATTTACTGGTAGACCTGCTGATGATAATGTAAGCAGAATGCTGCTGAGACCAATGAGAAAGTGTGAAAAAGAAAATAATTATTACATTGTTCCAGCCATCATTCCCTAAGGTGTCCACCCTGCCCCATCGTAAGCAATCACTTCACATCCCAGCATGCATATCTTGTGCATTTCTTTATTTCACTCTTTCTCTATTGTGTAGGACTGGCCATATTAGCTTAAAGCACTAGAAATCAATAACAATGACATCAGCATTGCCACTGAGGAAAGACTGCAGTTAAAGAAAACAGAACAAAATCATACAAGGAAAGTAAGGAACACACACGAGCACCTATTCACAACTGGAAGTTTATTGGTGAAAAAACAGGTACAACCAAAATTGATAAGGGAAAAAAATGTTCACGGGAAAACTGTACATGTGTAACAGAACCTTGTCGGTGCATAAAGAAAAAAAGACTAAATGTTAACCTCATCACCCAAAGGGTCCCTGAAACTATTTTAGTTGTGTGTTACCTACACGTACACAGTATCTCTTCTCGAATGGTTACTCAAAAAAGTTTCATGTCACCATGCTATATAAAGAGCTGCAAGTGGTTAAAAATTACCCTCTTCTAAAGCCTTTCCTCTCCAATGTCACTTTTATTCTATGTGGCCTTGGCTATGTCCTGCCTCATTGGACACGACATTGTACAGTGACAGTAGTGTTGGCTACTTGCAGTTTACTTGAACCTAGTGTGTCCCTGTGTCACTTAGAGATGCAGCTTTTTTTTTTGTTATTGTGGTGATGATGGCCTCAAAACGAAGTTTACATAGAGCGCTTATGTTTTGTACAGTGTGCAGTCGCGGTAACTTACTCTCTGCACTCACCTGCAGTACAAGAATATAAGTGCAATAGGTACAGTGCAAGTTTCTGCCACCACATGTACCCCTCTGCTGCTTTGCTTTGGTTGCTGTCGTCACTGTGCTATTGTTAAACATTATTGCATTCTTTTTCGCTCTTTGCCTGCACATCTACAGCCTGGCACATCTATAGCAAAGCCCTGCTTTTTTGGAGAAACTCTCTAACTCATACCTTCCCTACCACACACATACAAATGTACTATCGACCCAAAAAGTTAACCAATGAAGGGATCTCACAAAAAGCTGAATATCTCCGCAGCCTCAAAACGAAGCCTGGTATTCCCATTTCCAGCCTCTACTAGTATATGCGAACATTGTGATGTACGGTTTTACTGGCTACATTTAAAGGCTGCTCGGATATTTAGCGTTTTCTGAGATACCGTGGTCCGTAAACTTTTTTAGTCGATAGTATGTGTGTAGACAACAGTGGCAGACAATCTGCTATCTCAGGCAAGTCTACCACTGGACTCAAGAAACATCTACATGTCTTACATTAGTGTGTTTACTTTTACAGGTACATCAATTACTATGCCTTCATATCCTACTAAAAATAAGCTTAACCCATTAAATACCAGCGTGACCATATGGTAACGTTAGTCTGCACAGTGGATTTCAATTAATTAAGATTAGCAAAACGGCACCAAAATCGCGTTTGACATGCCGTTAGACAGATTAGGGTTCCCTTTATGGATACCAATTGGCAGCAGGTGCCCGTCGTTTTGTGGGAGCCCCTCGCAAGGGCGGGAATAAGTTGCTGTGCGAGTAGCGTCGCCATGCATCACTCCAAGGGATGCTTTTTTTTTCACTACTTGTTTGAGCAATAGTCGGATATCCTTACCTCCATATTGCTCTTTGAATATGTGAGCTACGATGAGCATTTGTGAAAGATTAATGTTTGATTTATCCATGAACGAGCGTGTTATCTTGCGCGTTGCCATATGGTCACGCTGGGCCTTTAGGCTACCTAACTTCCTATTTTTTTTTAAAACTGCATTCTCATCTCTTGCACGGCTGCTGGCATGTTCCCGCAGTAGTTATTTCTTATTTTATTGTCTGAATAGGTTGATGTTGGAATAAATAGCGAAGATACTCAAAGACGACGATGACGACGTGTCAGTGATTTATATCGACCGCGAGACTCTAGCACCTATTTGGATGAAGAGTCGGCCGATGAAGACTCAGGCGGGCTCATTGACAATCTAGTCGGGCGGCAGCTATGAGCCGGCGCTGAAACTGTGTTCTCTGAAGGACGCCGCATTGGTGGATCCGACTCGGACGATGACGACCCAGGCGGGCTAGGTGACGGAACATGAGAGGTTTCTTCTGCTGTAGTTGATGCGGCCATTCCTGCGAAATTAGTCACTGCTTCTAAGTGGACGAACGGTGATCTCCAGAAAAGCCTTGGCATATTTCCCTACCCAAACTTTGCTGCTTACAGGGACTTTTCACCTGTTGAGTTGTTCGAAATCTTTTTTGACGAAGCCGTCGTGGAGCTGCTAGACGAACAAACAAGAAAGTATGCGTTATTTTTAAATATGCCCGATCCGGAGGTTACCAAAGAAGAATTAGGTTTTCTTGGAGTGCTCGTTTTGTCCGGCTAAAACCGCTTGCCAGGGAAAAAGTGCCACTGGGACAGCGGCTTGGATATGAGCAACACGGTGGCCTACAAAGCTATGCGAAGAAATCGCTTCGTACAGATAATGCGATGGCACTATTGATGGCACTATTGAAAGCAAGGTTTCTGGAGCACTTTCAACCTGTGCGTCACATGAGCTATGACGAAAGTATGATTGAGTATTATAGTCGTCATGGCTGTAAAGAGTTTATACGCGGAAAGCCTATCCGCTTCGGGTATAAAGTATGGTGCCTAAATGCCAAGAACGGATACCTTGTACACTTCAAAGTGTATCAAGGCAAGCAGGGGATCCCGTAACATCTGAAAAATATGAAAAGAACTTCGGAAAAGCAGCGGCGCCACTTCTTCAAGTGGTGGATGAACTCGCAGCAGAGATGCACGACCTTCCTTTCTTTTTATATTTGGATAATTTATTCACAGGCATGCCACTACTCAGGCATCTCAAGGCACAGGGCTACGAAGGCACCGGGCACAGTGAAGCAGAACCGTGTTCCCAGAGAGTGCCCTATCGCACGACCACAATTCGTCAAGCGCCAACCTCGCGGGCACGAATAGCTCGTGCTGAGCGACAATGGGATAATTGCTGTCCGCTGGATGGGTAATTCTGTAGTAACGATCGTAAGCACCATTCATGGCGTAGAACCAATTTCATCTGCAGACAGGTACTCTCGTGTTCACAAGTAATGCACAAAGTATGACGATGCATGTGTATTCCATGATTTAAACCATATCACCCTAAATAAGTGCTCGACTATTCGCAACGTATGTTTTTTGTGATGTTTCATAGCTTGAAATAAATGTTTTTCAATTCGCGTATTTTGCTGTAGCGTAAGGGCCCAGTGTGACCATATGGTCACGGGCTATATTTCAAAATCTAATTAGGCAAGAGTAATAATTTTTTGCAAGTGAATTATTAGTACAAAGGTAAGTTAATATATTAGATTTATTTCAACATAGCAAGAAAAAAAAGAAACCGGTCCCTAATGGGTTAATGAGGAGGCTTGCTTTGTGTATTCTTAATGATGTCATGTGGGAAGCCAATCCACTTCATGAAAAAAGATCACTTGTTCGTTCTACTAGAGGTGGCTCAAAACCTCGGGAGTGGTGCCTCTGTGACATCTAGCAATGGTGATGTTTAATACCTAATAATTACACAATTGATGCAGAATACCTAAATTTTATTTCATCATTCATCATTAGTACAGAAGGAGGTCCCGTAAGTTACAAAAACTGTCAGTGGGACCTATTAGTAGTTTAACAATATAGTAATTAATACATTATGGTAACATAGCAGTGATACACATCAGAATACACGAAGTTAATGAAGCAAGTAATCAAATACAAGGAAGGTGCTTACAAATACAAGCAAATGAAATAGATGCTGCGTATAAATAAATAAAAATGTAGTAATTAGCACGTTATGGAAACATAGGGATGACACATATCAAAGAACACAAGGGTAATGTACGAGATAATTAGAAACAAAAATATGCTTACAATATGCAAAGTACAAGTGAAATATATACTGTGCGACAAAAACCTTCAAATTTCTAAAAATAAGGAAGGAAAAAATAAAGACAATGGGATATGGAGAATAAAAGCGATACATTAGGCAAATACAGAAGCACTGGAAGTGGTAAAATAAATTTGTATATAATATATGTTCATAGTAATGAGTATGTAGCCAGTAGTGTCGATAGTAAATATTTCTTCATATCTCTCTTGAATGTTAATGTTGTGCAGCAGGCTTTAATATGGGGTGGTATAATTTAGTCTTTAATCGCCATAAAAGAGCAGTAAACATTGACAATTAGTGTTTATTTGAGAAAGGAAAGAATTGTTAGAGGAATATCTAGTATTGTTAGTGTTGGTAAGAGCAGATATATTAAATGCTGAACCCTTGATCATCACCAGTAGGTGCGCTACTGACGGTGCACTTGCACAAAACTCAAAATAATTTCAGAGCCCTGGAAACGAAGATTTTTTTTTCCCTACTCGTCAGGTGTTTCACAATCTGCACTGATGGCGTTCTTCTCGAGTATGGCTGGAGTACATATTTGTGCTGTGCAAATGTTCAAAATGTCAAATGTAAATCAAATAGTTGTTGACCATTTGACTTGTATTCAATTGGAGAACACGCAATTAGAAGTGATCAAATCTTCCTTTCTGTCAATAATTACACATACTGGAATCTTTAGGGAGAAAGTCAGGTGCATGTGGTGACCATTCTCAAAGGGAACTGCAGTTCCTGAGCGGACATATACAGCAGGTACTTTTTTGCTTTGCTTAGTAATTTCTAGTCGCGCAGTAAGGACGCCTCGCCTTTAGGCAGCCAACGGATTTGTTTTCTCAATTGAGGCTGTAAAAATTATCATTTGGACAATGTGAACATGTTCCTGATGTCATCTTGGTGCGGCAGATACTATCACCTTTCAGTCACTCTCATTTACAAACTTATCAGTTGGCCAGAAGCCTGGTTTGACTGGCATTACATGTGTCAAACAATCTAAAAAACATCTCTTCTAAAGCTTTCCGCGGTTTCTTTTCCACCTCTCGAGTTTCAAAACCCGCCATAATGCCTTTGGCATTGTGTGCTGCTAATCCCAAGGGTGCGGAATCAAATTCCGACTGCAGCAGCTGCATTTCCACGGGGAAGAAATGCAAGAACACCTGTTTACCATGCATTGAGTGCACATTGAAGAATTCCAGGTGGTCAAAATTAATCCGGAGTCCCCCACTATGGTGTGTCTTATAATCATGTTGTGGTTTTGCACATAAGACCCCAGACTCACCTCTTGTGTTCCCTGTAAGTAGCATTGGTTACACGCATTTAAGGCCATACTGCTCCACTCAAGGCCCATATGTAGTAGGGGTTTTCATATTCTGATATTTCTGGATAGAATTAAATATGGATATTTGACGAAACTGACCTATTGATTATTGAATAACAAATATGTTCACATTTCAGAGAAGTGTGGAGTATTTTTGAAAAAAGAAAGAAACTTTACATTGCAAGGGTGGACTTTTAACATTGTTGGTACAACATTTTTTTAGTGCTTAGCGCAGACAAGACAAGACAGACGAGAGAAGAGACACACACAATTGGTACTTTCAACGATTTATTGGAAGTTGGATCACGGGTTTATACATGCAAGCATTTGCTAGCATTCTTGATAAACCTGGCCAGATTGATGTTATATTCCTGTATTGCAGACAGGAAAGCATTTGAGCTTGTTTGACACTCTAAACTAATTGAGAAGCTCGAAATCACAAATCTTCTGCCATACTTAATTGGCTGAATCTCTGTATACTTAACTAAGCACAAAAAATTCGTCAGCATAAGCAAGAGGCCAAGCAGCATGCTTGGCCTCTTGTCATTTTTAATATATATTATTGATATAGAAGTAGTCAGTCACCCCTTTTAAATAAAGTTGTTTGCTGATGATTGTTTTTTATTTAATGAAATACATTTCTGCGAGCCTAAACTTCTGTTATTTCAATCTCAAAATTGGCCTTCGTCGGATAATTCGAACCTCACTGGTCAGATTCGCCCAAATACAGCTGTGTTATGTGCTGAAGCATATGCAACTTACTGTGGTGAAGCATACCAAAAATGGAAAAGGGCCACTGTCACAGGACATAGCACGTGTTCCTTGATTATACAGGCATGCAGTCTCCTGTCACAGTAGGAGCACCTAGCCACCTAATAAGCATACTGGCAGCCATTCAGAGCTGCTTCTTACGTTTCAGTGGTGATTTGAGTCCTTTTTTCACCTTCCATGCATGTCTCGTATATGAGACCATTAATGAAGCCTAGTACATGTTCTTTAAGTAAATGTGCCATGCACAGAGAAGTGGAAAACAATCGTGTTTTGGGAAAGCTAGCAAAAAGGAAGGCAGTAAGTTGAAAAAACTGCGATAAGCCGAGGAGATGTTAAAAGCCAACAAAAGAGGGTGAATATATCAAACTCTGAAGGCCTGCCCATACACCTATTAGGCGTCTTGGTGCTCATACTGTGACTGGAGACTGCACATGTGCATGTACGTAAATTAGGGAACACGTGCTGTCTTGCAACAATGGCACCTTTCCCTGCTTGGTATGGTTCTATGCATAACATGGCTGTATTGCAGTGAAGCTAACATTAAGAAAAATAGTAAACTGGGCGAGTTGGTAGCTGTTGATCGTTGCAGGTGTAGTGCTAAACTGAAATGCGACCAAAGTTAATTTTAAAGGCAAATACTGCAAAGTGAAGCAATGGCATGTTTCAATGTTTTTCATGCCTTTTGTTTAATTCGACCAGTCTCAATGGTCCCGTCAGGATCGAATTAACGGGCATGCCTCATAATCAGAACTGGTTTTGGCAAGTAAAACCCCAGAAAGATGATCAAATTAATGGAAGCCGACTGTATATATGGCTCATGAGTAGAGCCACACTGTCTAAAACAGGTACAACAAGAAAACACCAAGAAACCTAAATGATCCATTGCAAATGCAATCAACTTTCATGGCATGCGCAAATAATCTAACTTTCTCACGGACAATGATAGTGATAGTTTGCTGATACATTGGTCAGCGGCCGAGAGGATTTGCCCAGTTTATACTATTAATGTTACACACTTATGCTTATCCCTGTATATAACAGCGGTGTCATTTAGAAGAGGGCGACATGGACATGTATTGCAATGCAAAGCAAGAAAATCGTCACCTGATACACTATATTTCTGTGCTCTCTTAAGTGCTCATTAATGCATCTTCCGGTTTGGGCTATGTAGCATCTACCGCATGACAGTGGAATATGATAGACCACTCCTACAGCGCATCCGACGAACTCATCTTTGCGATTCTACCACAAACCGGCTTTTTTGTCCTTATTGGGTTAGTGGTTTTACACAAGGTGCTTAGCTTATTTGGAGCTGAAAAAACACCCGTACGTTACCTTGGCTTCCTTTCTTTTTCAGGCTATATCTGGTGCATATACGGAATCACAGCGGTTTTCACCTGGTCACAGCTGCTAGCTCTTGCATTTGCACGGAGGCATCGTCTCGAACGTTCCTGTTTCAGCAGCCTTACTGCCACCGACACCAACACGTGGTTAGGATAACCAGCCTCTTTAAGACTTGCAGCCTGTTGCTGGAAACTGGTTTTCATTAGGACGTTTTTGAAACACGTTAGTTACGAAGGGTGTAAGATTGGGTTTGTTGATAAATTATGCTTCAAAGTCAGGTTAACAGCGCAAAGCCACCAGAAGGGATAGAAGAGAGAACGGAGCGCTGAACTTCCAACTGTTTATTTTCTTTTCAGAAAGCATCGCTATTTATACAGTCACACAATAGCCCAGCAACCATACTTAGAACGCTACGACAAAGCCACACAAAATTCAACATGGTGATAGCCCGAGGTGTCTGATCTCCTTGTCAGTGAGAGCGATAGAGGGGTGCTGATGCAACCATCCTTTAAACATAGAATTTCTCCCACTTTGATTATCTCACGTGTAACACGGTCTCCGTGTTTTGCAACGATAAAACATTTTTTGAATTTCGGCCTACATCCACATTCCCAGTAGTGGGCACAAAGCCATCCCTATTAGTTAGTTATGCCCCTCTTCACCAAATTCAAATGGGCTGAATGAAATTGGAGAAGGGGTTTCTTAGCTCATGGACTGTAAGCCCAGCAAGTCCTACTGTCAGTAAAGATGAACTGAAAGTCAAGAAACTGAAACGTATTGCACTTCAAAAGTCACTTCAAGAGGTCTCAAACACTCGCAAGAAATCTTAGACATCAGGACATTTTTCTAGAAAACTATTACTAGGGAAATCCAGAAACACTAAAAAATTGTTGACAAATCTAAAAGCTCGCTGAAAAACTGTTAGTCCCGTGAGGTGGTCATATATGTGCCTATCTAATTGTGCTAAATATAGGTTGCTAAAGACGGGAGCCAGACACAACCCTATGCAAATGCCTTTCTTCTGCAGATTCAGCCTATTGTTCCACTGTGCAAAGGTTGACGACATGTAAAAACACCATAATTCTAAATACCCTTCTACTGAAACAACCTGCTTCCTGTGAAAACCTTACAGCGCCATATTTGTCAATACAATCCTCGACACATTGGATAAGGTCATTGAGCAGGATAGAATAATATAATTCTTTGACCTTAGCTGAGAAGGCCTTGAAGCCCTTTTCGCCGTGAAACCTAACAAAATCAAGGATTCGTCAGAACCTTTTACAAGAAACTGGTCATCAATCTCTTTAACATTCAGCTTTGAAACCAGGTACAGGGCAGCTTGCTTCTGCCAGGTACCCCTTTCGGAAATTATGACCCGAAAAGGAACATCCTCCTTGTGCACTTACTAAAAATTACATCTCTGAGCTTTTCCTTAGTTTATCGAGATTCAACTTTCTGTAAATTTCACTTGGTTTTGCTGCTACTTTCATAAGTGATACATCCTTGCGCTCATTGAACACTGCAGAAATTGCTTGACTGGCTTTTTCCAAGAAACATTTAAAGGAAAAAACTGCAAAACCACCCTCTTTGTCAGCTGGTATGACACACAATGAATTACTCTTCAGGTAAGACTACACATTTACAGGTAACTTAGAAGGTTGGGGGCTTACATCATAACAGGGCATCTAAACCTTCCGAGTTCATCCTCACACCATCTTCTTGCGGGGCTCTTCTGGACACTTTACTTATGACGGACAGGGAAGTTCCGGTTTAGTCCAGCTGGTAGCTTGGGCAAATTTTGGACCGAGGCCAAGAACTTTGCACACACTGTTGGGAAGGATGAAACCTTCAGAAACGTAGACATCACTTGTTGCTTTGTGTCAATCCTTGTTCACGTGAGCCCGTAGTAGTCTTATTTGAGGTTGTCAAAGGAACTTGGTGACCTGATCAGCTAAGTGCAGGTGCCTCCACAGAAGATTCCTTGCAACGCACAGCTCATACTGATCAAACATCTGCACGCTGAGATAATCTCTGTGGAGACACGCCTGCTGAAGTCGTTTAGCACATACAATCTTCAAAATTCTTTTTCCGTGACCGACATCCGAATGGTGCGAAACCAGTAAACAACGATTTTATATCTTGTGGAAGCTGCTTGTTATGAATACAGAACCTTAGGACACACGTGCTGCTGGCAGCCGTGGCAATGAGGGCAACAGTATGCCCAGAATCCCGAGGAACATATTGAAAAAAGCCTGTTGTACTAGAAATGAAATCGACAAGGGTGGCAATATGGGCTTGTTGGTCGGTCATCATGGAATGGTATCTGGGTAGTGCAGCAAAACACGGACACAATAAAAGAAAGCTAGAACTACCTGTGAGCACATATGTATGCACAAGTGCATGGTTGAATAAACTCACAGGTGTTTAATTTGTTTTCTTCTGTTGCTACTTTTTCTTGCATTTTGATTGCTACATATATTGTAATTCCCGCAA
The DNA here is from genome assembly GCF_023375885.2 of Dermacentor andersoni. Lineage (NCBI taxonomy): Eukaryota > Metazoa > Arthropoda > Arachnida > Ixodida > Ixodidae > Dermacentor > Dermacentor andersoni. The sequence continues at coordinate 182,831,747 of NC_092819.1, read as the reverse complement.
AAAGCATCAGCTGGTAGTCACCACTGTATTTTGCTATGCAATTTGTATTTTGTTATGCAATCTTAGCATCTCAGCGCGCGCCTGAAGGCGAAATTGTTGCCTAGGTAAACTATCGCCGAAGTGGAACGTTTCAGAATACGTCCCCAAGTATGTGCACAAATACTTCACTGAAAAACATTTCAGGCGTATCTTTGCTTTGTTTTTACTAAAATTTCGCAGCAACACAGCATTTCTTTACTCCAAGTTATTTATGAATCACTAGATGTCATTATCTACGTCGTTCATACGTACTTTAGGCAGTGAAAACGGCACACCCACCTGCGAGCTTCTCCGATACCGACGTGTCTGTTATAAGGCGATGATATATATATTATTCTGGACAAATCGGGCGAAGCCAACATGCTAAGCATATAATGAGCGATGAGTACCAACAAATGGGATCTTGTTTTGAAATCTAACTAGAACTGAAGCAAACGAAAACGCAGGTTAAGATTACGGTAGATTACGGTAGAGATTACGGTTACGGTAGTACTCATGTAGTGATTTCAATACCACTTTTCATCAGGCCTATAACAAAGTGGCGGTCAGATGCAGCTGTATACCGATAAAGCATGTAGTTAAATTACAAATATTGCCCTTGCAACGAAGGTCGGCGCAAGCTGGCTGAGAGGGTTTGCTTACCTCCAGAGATGGCGCGTATACAAATACACACACGCATCGATGCAGGACTTTCTAGAGGCTCCACAAATACTCACAGCATCTATTCAATGACATTGCGTTATGCATAACGGCACACGAAAGCTTCGAGACTCAGCTGCGTTAGTTACGCCAACTTCGAAAAGTAAACAGGAAGCTGCCATGGCACTTTTTGCAGGAAGCAGGTGGCGCTTCGTGCATCAGAAACCGAAACAGAAACTAGCAAAGCCAATCTTTTTTTTTTTTTTGTAAGCGTTAATCTCGTTTTCAGCGCTCGGAAGTTATTCTATTAGTTTGTTGCAGGGCGTCCGTGTCATTGAAAGATTCAGTCCCAGTTTAAATAGTTTAAATTCTTCAAACAGTTTGTATTTTTTGCACCGCCACTACACAGAAGCGTTTTATAACGATTTTTATTGATAAATCGATATGTGGCCATTGTTTATTGCGTTTTGAAGAGCACTCGCTTCGTCTTTCCAACAAGACGCGTAGGTTCGGCGCTCCGATTTGCATTTAAGGTGAGCTTTTGATAGCCTTGCTTTATACATTTACGCGCTGTAGATGCGTTGTGACGCCTTTCAGTAGTTTGCGACGACGCAGAGTATAACAGCGGAGTCCGGCTGTTTACCTTTAACATGATAAATGAAGCAAAACCTCGGTAGTGCATCGTAAATTTTTTCTAAACGCAATGCAGGCACCACTCGTACCGTTAAAGCATGACTGTTAAGAAGCATTTGTAGCAGCTCATCTGCCGCTTTACCTTTCTTTACTGCTCCGTATTTTTGTGTATCCGGATATTTTAATTTTATGCAAACCACCCCTTCCGTGTGAAAAAGAAAGGAATTTAAGGAAAGGAAGATGCAACAGTTGCAAGTAAGGTGCAACAGTTGTGTGAAATAAATAGTGCTTTACCAACATCTGTAGTGACTTGGTGATCGTGCGCCTTGGGCGAATTCATTTTGTGTAAAAATGTGTTCCGGCTACTTAAAAAGTAAGCGTGACGTTGTGGCATCAACTGCTATCTCTCTTGTTGAATGAATTTTTGACAATACGTCATTGTCATGGTGCCGAGGCAAAACACAACTGAAAGTCACCTTGCAACCAAAACGTTGCCTTTCAACATACGACAGGAACACATAAACAAAACATTAGTGTATGCTTCAGTATACCTTATTTTTACAGCTATTTTGAGCTATAAAGCATAGGTAGTTGTGAAAATGAGAGGCAGCTGTGATGGATATAGAAGAGCATAGTGTGCTTGCAATACCTAGAAATTTTTTAAGGATGAAATTTCAGTACTTGAAAACAGTGCATAAAAGTAGAGCACTGCATGGACACTTTTCCCTGGCCTGACCCGAGCCAGTACCATGCACTGGTCCACCCTTGTCTAGCTCGGCTAGGTTTGTCCAGTTAGCCCTTGAGCCTCAGTGTAGCATGATCCACCTCTCTGTTATGAAGATGCCAACTGCACACATATTTGCTAGATACAAATCTTGCTAAGCAGTTTTCCTTGTGTTGCTGCCGACAAGTGGCAAAAAAAAAAATTTGATTTTTGGCACCAGTAAATAATTTGCCGCCTTGTATTACTTTAGCTGTGGTCATAGTAATGCAAGCACAAAAAAAATTTAGAAAATTCCTCAGAGCAATGAAATTAACTGACATGGAAGGAAATAAATTATGGATATACATTCACCAATTATGTTGCACGTTAAGGTGTAGTCCAACCGACTAATGGTTTCCATTTAATTTCTTTATTCATTGTTCAAGCAAGTTGAATGAAGTTCTGTAATTCATTGCATAATTACATCAGCATGAATGAATTCTTGATTGAAAGCTTTCTTCAATAAATACTTGAAGGGGGCTGCTGCGAAATTTCTCATTGGTAAAGGGGATTTGGAAAACAGAAAAAAATGTAATGTCTCACCACAATGGCGATGGGATCGGTGGATGAACAGGCGACCAGAGTGCGGTGGCTCCGGTTTGAAGAGGGAAGGCAGGCGGCGGAAGATGGTGGTGGCGTCCTGGCCAGGCAGCTGGGCGCAGAACTCGGGCCCATAGCCCGACTGCTCTCGTTCTGCCCACAGGCGCAGAAACTCGCCGGTTTCGAGTAGTAGTTCACGATCGGGTAGAGTGGCAAAGCCCAGGAACGGGTTGGCAGGAGGTCCCGGTTGGGTAAGTCCTGGTGCCTCGGGTCCGCAACCTGCCAACTGTCTTGAACTCCTGGTCCGGTGGCCGACCTTCTCTTGGCGTCGCTTCTTGAAACTCTCCCTTCTTCTGCCAGCACACCTCGCTTTTCTGCCGCTCTGGTCGATTTGTCCTTTCCTGATTGGTCCCTGGAAGCTCCGTGTTTTCTTCTGATTGGATGCCTTTTCCTTTTATTTTTTTCTTCTTGTGCTGCGTGCTCACGTGCTGGATGCTCTTCAACGTTGTCTTCCATCTAGTACAGAATTCGCCTCTGCGCGCACATTCTTTCTCGTCTGCTTCTTGTCTCTCTCCATCTGCCACACCGTGTCACGCACTACACACCACACTATGTAGTACAGACATTCATATTATTACAATCTCATCGAGAGATGCTCAAAAGGCAAGCCGCCGCGAGGAAGAGATGAAGTGTGTCTGGGCTTATAGCGTGAGCAAGTGTCGGGCTGGCTTTCTGGCTCCAGTGTAAATAGCCTCTTTCATCTGTGTATTTCGTCTGTGTCTGTGCAACATTCTAGTGGAGGTTAGCGATCCCCGCCCTCGTCATGGCACTCCGAAGTGGTCGGTACATCGAGCTTGTCACCATACCTCCCGGTGACGAGACCGCATCTGCAACGGCTTCAGCTTGTCCGACTGCTCTTATCGTCATGGTTGCCCAACATCGTGACCCTGGTCTCTTCTGTGGCCTGGAAGGACAGGACGTTGATGAATGGCTCAAGCTCTAGGAATGCGCCAGTGCTAATAACAGGTGGAATCCAACAATTATGCTTGCTAATGTAATCTTTTATCTCGGCGGCACCCCACGCGTGTGACTCCAAACGCATGACGAGATAACGAGCTGGGACAGTTTCAAAGTAAAGCTACGAGAGCTGTTCAGCGACCCCTTTGGGCGCAAGGTTGCCGCGAGAAAGGCTTTTGCACCTCGTGTCCAGACATCTACAGAGCCATACGTTTGATACATCCTAGACGTCTTGGCTCTTTGCCACAAAGCCCACGATACTATGTCTGAAGCAGATAAGGTGGCTTAAAGGCATCGCCGACGACGCTTTCAATTTTCTTGTTTTTGGCAACGTCTTTCCTATCGGCGCCATGATAAATAAATGCCGTCGCCTTGAACAAGCTAAGAGCCGCCGTATCACACACCACATCACGCAGCTACCCAACACTGCTGCTACGTCGACATGTGAGGGTCCAGCACATCAGACGACCACCTGTGATGACCTAACCCGTATTGTTTGCCGCCAGCTCGAGGCCACCTGTTGGCCAGCCTTCTCCGCGACACCTTCCAACCCGCCAGCAACCACAATTGCCAGGATTCAGGCCCTCGTCAGACAGGAATTTGAGAACATGGGTCTGAACTCTGTGTTCAACGACTCAACCCAGCGTTCCCCCGTTCTCTAGCGGCCATCCTCGTCCCCGGCACTCCTTTTCTGCCACATATCGCAACCCGTCCAAATGGCGTACCCCTGATGACAAGCCGATCTGCTTCCACTGCTGTCGCATCGACCACATCGCTCGTCACTGTCGCAACCAATGGCCACCACCTCCTCGGCCATACACCTCCGCTTATTCCTGCACCTTTGGACCTACTGTTCCCTATGCCACCCGCCTAGAACCCACTGCCGCTGTTGCCCCACCTCCGAACCTTCGCTACAGCCACTCGCCCTCACCTCAACGCCATCAGTCTTGTTCGCGCCAGGCCCGTCGCTTCTCCTCGCCGCCTATTGCCTCCTGGATGCAGCCAAAAAACTAGGCACTACAGCTTCTCGAGGTGAAGCTGTGTTGTCGACCCTGCCCTCAAATTCTCTGCTCATGTTACCTATGAACCAAAACTTTCTTGACGTTGACGGGTATCCTGTGTTAGGTTCGACCAGCGGGGGCTGGCGATCTTCGAGGAAGGGACCGACGGAAAGGCGCCACCAGGTCTGCTGTGACGACTCGCTTTGAAAGGGCGACCAGACATCAGTCCCCAGCCCATCGGCGCCACCACGGCTGTGGCGGCGACTGGTTTTGTTAGGAGGACAATGCGCCGCGTCCCCAATGGAAGGGCGCCGAGATGGCTAGACACAGTGGGCGAAGCAAGTATTGTTAGCGTGTACACCGTCAAGGTCTGCTTGGAGCAGGGGAGCTCCTGGAAGATATTTTGCGGTGCCGTCTCATGCAGCTTAAAACCCATCTCACGCGTCAGTCAATAGACAGATGCGGCGGCCACTGACTGCAGGGTCAACTCTGGGATAAAGCGACGCCTGCTCGGGTCAAGCACAGTGTCTGCGAAAACCCTCTCACCTTGGTGTGGTCAGTGCAACCTGTGCAGAAGTGAGTGCGTAAACCCTCCCCCTCAAAGGCGGGTTGGTTACGATGACTTTGGACGCTCCGAATTGGTCGGCGAACTGCCGTTTTCCCTCACCTAGGGATTTCGGGAGGACAGTGTATTTAAGGAGCCGTTGGCGGCTCCTCAGGGTGCATTCCTTTTTCAGTCATGTTAGACTGATGAACTGTAACATTCTCATGCAGATACTGTAAATAAATCCCAGATTCCTCGTTCTTGATGAGAACAAGTGTCTCCCTTCAACAACGTCCTCAGTGTGGATAAGTTCGATGACCGCATGGGCCAGCTACCATCTATTTCATGCCCGACTCCAACCATTACACCTGTCACTGCACTCATCGATGCAGGAGCACATGTTTCTATTATGAGTGCTGCCTTCCGACGACGACTGAAAAAGCACTTCACCCCAGCGTCGGCACGCGTTGGTCGCGTTGCGGATGGCGGTACTGTGCCTATCATCAGCATATGTACGGCATGTGGGAGCATCGCCGGCTGAAAAACTCCTGTCCTCTTCACCGTGCTTGCTCATTGCCCCATGACCTAATTCTCGGACTCGATTTTCTCTGTGCGCATTCTGCTCTTATTGACTGCTCTGCCAGTACCCTTTGCCTTGAGTTGCCTATTCTCGTAGAACCTTCTAACACACCCCTATGCCGCTTACGCCCCACCTGCTTTATTTGCCTGCCACCGAAGTCAATAGCCTATATTGAACTGTTGTGTTGCCCACCTGTTCCTGATGGCGAGTACCTCATCACTCCGCTGCCCAACATTCCACTACAGTATGACATCACCGTGCCTCACAGCATTCTGACTGTTACTGCTAACCGTACTCGCATGCCTATCTTTAACTTTGGATTGGGAAAGCAAATCCTACTGCAAGGTATTTGCCTTGTCAACGTTGATTGTCTCGGCGACCATCACGTAGCAGCTTTATCAACCGATGGTTCTTCTGAGCTTAGCAGGCCCCTCGCACCAGCCTCGGGCACCGATGCCAACATAAAGAAAATGGTTGCGGTGGACCTATTCTCTGTGCAGGCTGACAACCTTTGCCAAGTATTATCGTCCTACCGAGATATTTTTTACTTCAAACGATCGCCCTTTAGGCCAGACGCTCGCGGTCCAGCATCGGATTTCTACTGGCGATGCTACGCCTATTCACCGATAACCGTATCAAGTTTCTGCATCGGAACACCGAGTAATTCTAAGTGAAGTGAACAAAATGCTAGATAAAAACATCATTAAGCTTTCTTCGAGTCCCTGGCCGTCGCCTGTGGTTTTGGTTAAGAAGGACGGCACGTGGAGCTTCTGTGTGGACTACCGTCATCTGAACAAAATTACTAAAGAAGGACGTCTACCCGCTCCCAAATATAGACGATGCCCTTCACTGCCTCCACGGTTCCAGCTATTTCTCTTCTGTTGATCTTCGTTCTGGATACTGGCAGATTGCTGTTGGCAATATGGACAGAAAAAATATGCTCATTCAGCTTAGTAAGTTTAAAAAAGTAGGGTACGCTGTTCACTCCATAGAGAAATGTTTTGCGTTCCTGGTTCATTGGCCTTGAGACCAAATTGCCCTCGCTGTACAGAACTATGACATGGTTGAACTTCAAAAGTTCCTCCCATGAGAATGCAAAGAAGCTCTCCAGTAGGACGGGTGCACTTGTCCAATGTGGCTATCACTAATATTACCCACAGTCAAGATTCTATGGCACATATGTTTCTTTGATTAACAAGGCCAACGTAAAAGCAAGATGTGTGTTTTTACACCATAGATCAGCAGCACATAAGCTCCACCTTAAATGTGATTGTTCACCTAAATCTGCCTGCATTTGGAAAGTTAGTGCAAACCTTAAAATTAAATTAGATTGTGGAGTTTTACGTGCCAAAACCACTTTCTGATTATGAGGCATGCCGTAGTGGAGGACTTTCGAAATTTCAACCACCTGGGGTTCTTTAACGTGCACCTAAATCTGAGTACACGGGTGTTTTCGCATTTCGCCCCCATCGAAATGCGGCCGCCGTGGCCGGGATTCGATCCCACTACCTCGTGCTCAGCAGCTTAACACTATAGCCACTGAGCAACCACGGCGGGTAGTGCGAACCTTCTTTGCTTTTCGCACCCAATTTCAAAGTGTTTGCCCAGCCCTGTGCACTGTAACTTGATGGTTCCAAATTGCTGGTTTTTAGGCCCCCGCCCAACTGGTTTGTTGAAATAGATGTTAAAACGAATGACAGCTACAATTGCCTGGACACTTATGAGATTCCACTGTAATTTCAGTGGTGTTCACGGCAACAACAGATTTGGTGAAGTGAGGGACAGGCAGAGTGTTAAAGAGGACTGTGAAATCCATCAAACAGTTATGTTGAGCTAACAATGTGGACTGATTGTATAAGGCGAGCAAGCTGCCAAGAATTGCTAAGCTTGATGTGCAGACCTCATTTCTTAGGCAAATAAACTGTGCAATGTCTTGTTTTATTATTGATGACTGCTCTGCCAGTCTGCCTGAGTTGTCATTTTTTTGTATTTATCATAAAGCAGGCACTTTCATGTTTTTGTAGCTGTGTGACACAGAGTCATTTGTTTCTTACAGCTGTCATCTTCTCGGAAGCAGGCGCTCATGCTTGGAGACCTGCAGAGCACGAACTGCAGCATGTATGCCGAAATAAACAGCTATTGCCTATTTAAAATAGAACCAATGTAAGGCAAGGCCCCTTTTTTGCTGTACTGTGCTTGCGAATTGCAAGGCAATGATAAGACACAATGTAGAAAGAAACATTTTCTTTTATTTGGCGGACATTAGAGTGGCATCAAAAAAAAAATAGACTATTGAGCAGCCCAAAGTCAGTCACTACACTAAGTAGCTCCACTGCAATTCACATGACCTAGGAATTCCAGCCATACAACCAAATGATTATTCGTATAAGTGACGATCAAGATCATTCTTCACTTGAATGCCACGGAGCGCTGTTCAGTAACAGCAGTCAGTTTGTGTCCCTGCAAGCAGGAATATTAATTCGTGTTTTGGTTATTGGTGACATAACAAAATTTATAGTTTTCTGGCCCATCAGATGTTTGAATCAGAAATAACTTCTCCAAAGATGTACACCTTGTCACCGGTACATGCAGGATGATTTGCGGTGGCCAGAGACTTTTGAGTGGTACTTCGGTATCATCATCATCAGCCTGGTTACGCCCACTGCAGGGCAAAGGCCTCTCCCATATTTCTCCAACAACCCCGGTCATGTACTAATTGTGGCCATGCCGTCCCTGCAAACTTCTTAATCTCATCCGCCCACCTAACTTTCTGCCGCCCCCTGCTGCGCTTCCCTTCCCTTGGAATCCAGTCCGTCCCCCTTAACGACGATCGGTTGTCTTCCCTCCTCATTACATGTCCTGCCCATGCCCATTTCTTCTTCTTGATTTCAACTAAGATGTCATTAACTCGCGTTTGTTCCCTCACCCAATCTGCTCTTTTCTTATCCCTTAACGTTACACCTATCATTCTTCTTTCCATAGCTCGTTGCGTCGTCCTCAATTTGAGAACCCTTTTCGTAAGCCTCCAGGTTTCTGCCCCGTAGGTGAGTACTGGTAAGACACAGCTATTATACACTTTTCTCTTGAGGGATAATGGCAACCTGCTGTTCATGATCTGAGAATGCCTGCCAAACGCACCCCAGCCCATTCTTATTCTTCTGATTATTTCCGTCTCATGATCCGGATCCGCAGTCACTACCTGCCCTAAGTAGATGTATTACCTTACGACTTCCAGTGCCTCGCTACCTATTGTAAATTGCTGTTCTCTTCCGAGACTGTTAAGCATTACTTTAGTTTTCTGCAGATTAATTTTTAGACCTACTCTTCTGCTCTGAAGTGGGTCTAAGAAGAAGAAGTTAGACCCACTTCGGTATCAATGGAGGTATAATGTGTGTGCATGCTTCAGTACAAGGGAGATTGGAGGCAGCATCAAGGCAACCTATAGGCACTGTATGAAAAATCTTGAAAGCTATGCTATTTGCTAATGCTCTTCTGCCCTCTGCACTGATAGAATACTTTCCAGGTTTAATTTCAATCAGAAAAGAAATTTAGTATTTTCTGATGCTACCTTGACATGCAAACAAGTTTTTGTCATGTAGGAGGAGGAGGGGAGGGTTAGGTTAAACTAGAACACAAGTTATAAGTTTTTCAGCGCCCTATTTCATGTGTGGTACACTTTCTTTAATTTGGCTTGCTGACCTGGCAGTCGCATAGTCTTGGGCCAGGGATGACTGGATGGGAGAAGACAATGAGGGATACTGTTCATTGTTTAATATGCGCTTGTGTACTATAATATGTAAAAATAAAGAAACGAGTGATATTTTTATGCTTCAAGCATTTTGCAGAGTGAAGTAAAGTTATAACGAATTTTTTTTTCTCTCTAAGAGATGAGAGAAGATGGTGTTGCTTGCTCATGATGTTGCTGGGATACCCTAGTACCTAGCTCATAACTCTTTAGTGCAGTGAAGATCACCAGGTAGAAACCACATCAATTTGTAAGAGTTATGAATCTTCAGCATGAAAGTAAATTAGTGCTTTATTTTATTGGATACGTTCCCCTTTTGGAAAGTTCTGTGAACAAAATGAAAATTTGCAAAAGGAACAAATAAGAATTTGGAACAAGCATGCTATCAACACAACTAATGCAGAAGCAGAATTTAGTCACACTACATACCAATAAGGACAGTGTAGGTGTGAGAACGTTGCTGATACTTTCCTTTTCCACCTATGACAAAGGAAAAAGTATACTTCAGTAATTCAGATGAGAACACAATTCTTGTTACACCAGGTGTGGCGAGCCCGGGAGACAGCAAGAGCCACAGGAGTCCTGGACTAAGGGCGCCTCCCACACAAGCAGAAAGACACCCGCTTTTCCTTTATTTTTTTTAATAAATGTTTTTCCTTCTCCTTCTTATAATGTTCTTTAGTACAATGGTTTACCTGACTTGGAGGCAGTTTTATCTCTGGAGCTCCTATCTGAATACATGGGAAAAGAGAAATAGTTTTTCTCTGAAGCCAGCAACGGAATTCGATGAGGTTGGTTACATGTAAAAAAAAAAAAAGCTGAAATGTAGCGACTGTTCTAGGGGGCAATTTTTTGTGGCAGGAAATTTTGAAAATTGTGAAATTAAAAAGACTTTCGTATGAAGTTTACAACTTGATACAAAAGCTATGAAATTGTAAACTTCGTGCTTATATTTTTTAAGTTTACTGACTCTCAGCAATTTTTCCTAAATATTCAAGGTCCTAAATCAAAATTATGCAGCCTAGAATGACTAAATTTTATCTTTTTCTCTCAAATGCAACAAATTTCATTGCAATTATTCCAGTAGTTGTCTCAAAAGCATTTCTGCATTTTACATGTATTTGAATAAAGAGATTAGAGTTGGCACTGAACTAAAGCATCCTCCTCAAGGTATGCACATCATTTCTGGCCGTAAGGTCAGTTATCAGTCGACACTCTACACTATAAAAGAAAATTGCCTTTTTTTACACTTTTCCAGCAATTCCAACTTAGTAGCATGCTTAACTGAATGCAGCTAGGAAGAAGGAAATTTGACAATTTTTAGTTTATGTGCAGAATTAATGCATTTGTATGTCACTGAATTTTGGCCTTCATGAGCATTCATATCCTTGAATTTTCTTTCAGTGTTGAATCGAACATTTTGTACAATACCTGAAGCAGCCATCAGGCCACTAAGCAACGTAAGGGCAAATAAGAACTTCATGTGGAAGCACTTAAAAGGGCTTTTCAATTCACCTGCACAACTGTCAACCAGTTAACGGCGGTTCACGAGAAGTTCAGAAATTGTGCAGCTTGTTTCTGCGGTGCAGGCACAGCGCAACACTCGAAACGAATGCCAAGGTGCAGATGCGGTGCAGGCGTTATGTTATGCCTGATTAATGTGCACAGAGTGCGTACATTTGAAAGATCGTGAACTACAAGTATTATCAGCTTGTGGGCCTAACTACAAACCACATCTGTACACACATCAGACGTGCGTAAGCGGGCTTTTAATGGCGCTTGCGCCCATGTGCTGGACTGTCTGCTGCGCTGCTGCGTCGCACCTGTACGCCTGCACCAAGTCGGCACCGACAGCGGAGTAGGTGCAGCAAAATGAACCAGCCCTGCACCTTTTGAAATGAACGGAGTGGTTCAGCAGGCGCCATTGCTGCACCACTGGAACGAATGGCAGGGTGCAACACCTCGTGAACTGGTTCAGGCGGTGCAGGCGAATCGAACGCACCAAAAGTTAAGCACATTCAGGGGCGCTATAACATAAAATGATTTCAAAATGTTTTGATTCCAATCTCCTGACATCAAATTAACGTAACCACCGGCGCAAGCATCGGGCAGTGACCTGCAGCGTGGTCTGAACAACCCAATCAAACACTCTCCTCGTTTATAGGAGGTCACCTTTGTTCACTTTCAAAACCAATAACATTGCCTACACTCAGTGGTTTTTCTTATCTAATTGGCTGACAAGAGGCGAGGAGTACGGTCTAGTGGAGGGGGTTTCGATGGGGCCGAGCCAGCACAGTGAAAACAGATAACCGCATGAAGAGGGTCGTGCTGGCTTCTCCGATTGGTCTGCTTCACCTTACTTAGCTTGCGGTGGCTGGTTGAAAATCGCGGCGGCTTGCAACAGAAGGATAAGAATGCCGCTAAAATGGATCCTCAGCAAGAAAGAGTTGGCAGAGTGATGCTGTATACATGCCGCAAGGGCTCGATAACGTTTTACTCCCATGCAAAAATGTTTATCATGTGCAAATAAATACATGCTGACCGGCAGGTGCGAGTAGCGAGGGCCTGCGCGAGCGGCGGGCAGCCACCTTCTATTCCTTTCAGAACGGGGCAGTCTCTGGCTATGCAGAAAAATTTTCAGTTTTGTTCGGCATGTTAATGCTTTTTTTTTCGCGTACACGTCACTTTGATGCAGTGAGTTTTTGCGGTTTTGTGAGGTCGCGTGACAGCCAGGCGAGGTGGTTATTGCCCAAAAACATTGAACCAATAGCAGAGGGCTAATGGTGAAAAGGCGTTGAATCAGGAACAATTATTTTTCTTTTGTGCGGTTTAATCATTCATAATCATTGTGTACATGTATATCAGATGGAGAGCCATCACGGTTTTCGTGACGTCGCGTGACAGATTGGTGAAGTTTGGAGTGGCCTGAAAGAGTTTAGACCAATCGTGGTGGGCTGATTGCAGAATTGGAATAGAAAAGTTTGGAATCATTTTATGTCATAGCACCCCAGGATTCTACAGGGGGCCATAGAATGTAGACTTCCATGCAAAGATGGCCAACCTCACAAGGTTCACACGGATGATGTAATGAAGTCAACCTAAGCTGATCTCAACCTCCCAAAGAGATGCGACATTGGTTGGCTGTTAAAATTTTTTAGCTATGGCAACCTCATGGACAAATTTGAGGTTGAGTGAGGTCGAATGCTCGGTGAGGTTATATTTCACAGCAGCGGATGTGCACATTTCCACCTCATGAATAAATATGTGGAAAGGTTTATGATTTTACTGATATGAAGGGGTAATTATTTAATACAATAGCCGCAGGCAGGAATCTGGAAGTGGGCTTCACCCCAAGCCACCTGAGGCTTTGTTTTCAGTTTGCATAGACAGCTCTCATCACATATGAACCATAGGTGTACATTTCTTTTGCTGTACTTCAGATGTGTGACACCACCGCAGTTGGATATCTTGCATCGGCCTGTATCCTCTGACCTTACTTTTAAAAGACAGTGAGTCACATGCCAAACTTCTTCCTCGTCAAGTATTCCTGCTCTAAACTAACAAATGACAGTTGCTGCCTCTCATTCAGTGTTGGCCAAAGACACCTAGCCAGAATCTTGGTACTGAATAATGAAACTACGCAAGGCAAACATTCTTTTTCAGGTATGGTGCCTGTAGGCAACAATCGTCAATAAAGGGTTAATGAGAAACGAATTAAAAACCGAAATACAGTAGAACCTCGTTGATACGATCTTCACAGGAACTGGAAAATAAAGTGTACCATAGGAAAATCGTATTATCCAACATATTATCCAACCAAATCGGATTTTCGGGAAAAGAAAAAAAAAACTTAACATTTCGAAAAACGTATTAAGCAGAATCGTATCGAGTTTCCACTGTAGAAAAAGAAACGACACTGAAGCTTGTCACAATTTTTTCTAGAGTTTAGAAGTCTAGGGCCTTGATTTAACGCAAGAAATGAATAGTAAAAAATATCATGTAAGTACCGCTTTAAAGTTCAACATCTTGATACGTATTTCTGCACATTGAGACGTAATATTTACCGAAGCCATAAGACTCTTAACTTGCAGGCAAAACAAACATTTACAGTGGTGCACCTTCAAATGGTGCAGTCAATTCTATGGACCTAATGCTTGCATCTTGCACACCTGCTCAAGCCAGAGGCAGGAAACTAGGACAACCTCCAAAACACTTCAATTATCTCTGTCTGAAAGAGAGAAGTGTGTTTTATCCAGCAATTCTTGACATAGCCTGACTGGTCTAAAGGTAAATTGACAACTATGTTCCTCACGAAGGCCTGATTCACACAGGTGTTATCGGCCCCATCACGGTACACGCGTCTGTCCGGACAGAGCATTTCCTTGCCGATTTCTCCGCAGAAACAAGACGCTATCGACATTTGCTGATGCTCTAAACATCATCAGTATCCTATGTTAGAGGAGAAAATGGTGTGAAAACCCTCTATTTTCACAGATACAGGTTCCGTAACATTTGGTGCCGAGACATAACAGGATGGTTCAAATGTGTGAACCAGAATTAACTTACAATGGCACTTGAACATAAGATAAGTTAGAGAAACATTGCTGTAAACAGATGGCAACACAGGTGAAAAGTTTTAGATAATGATGCCAAAGGACAGACACCATTGCTTGTAATGCTTCAGTAGAAGCACAAGGTGAGATTTTCAAGATCATAAGCTGGAATCTAAACCACGCAAGGCAAGCAAAGCCCACCTGCCAACTGTGTTCACAGCAGCCTACACATATTGTCAACCCAGGTGACGTTTCTGTGGCCAACATACCATGGCAGTTGTGCCAGGATGACTGTGGACGCAGATGGCAACGTGCCCAAAGCATTCTCGCCTTGAGCTAGCATTGCAGATGCAGCCAAGGAGCGCCTGCTGCATAAATCAGTCTTGTGTCTGGAAGCGTCCACAACCTCCATGAAAGTGTTACAGAGGAAAAGACATGCACCAAATATGTTTACTGAATATTTACAAAAGCTGTAGCAGCTGACAAGATAGTAGTTAGCACGCAAAATCCAAAAGTGTTCCCTTTTTCATCAGCCTTTTAAAATATGCTCTCTAGATCACTAGACTATCTAAAGCAGGAACAATCGATCGATCCTCTTCAAAAAAAGACAATACAGCACTGACATGGATACTCACATGAATGAGCCCACTTCATGTGTCGACCACTCGAATCTGTTTTAAACACAGGCCTATTTCCAAAGCTCCAACTGCAGTGCACTTGCTTTTATGAGATATGTAAATTAATTTGGGCTAGTTGATGGGTCTTAAACGAATGCACAGTGCAAAACAAAATATATATATGGAAGTGACAATGTGGACAGAACAGTCTTCCAACTGTTTCTATTAGATCATAACCTCCCTATATCGAAGCAACATATAGGGAACTGACAGGTAAAGTGAAAAAAGTGCCAGTCCTGACTACACTTCCTTAGGCATTCACGTATTTTTCAATGATATCCCATTCATGCACTGCGTGCACAAGAGACAATTTAAATATGACAAGCCTTTGGTGTAACTTAGAATGATCAGGGGTTCCCTGCAGTGCGATTAGGTGACAAGTTTGGTTCAGTACATATTGATTGGTTTCATTGCATGGTATTTATATAATTGGTATATTTACAAAATATTTCGCCTTCTGCCTAATGTGAAATTTGAGTGCAGCTCTATACATGTTTCCATTTCGCAATATGTTGGCTAGCATGGACAATCTGTCTCGTGTGGCACTTTCGCAAACAAAGCGAAGTGTGGCACGACTGCGTTGCTAATTGGAAGACCACGAGAGCAGCACATGGGTGATGCGTGGGCGCAATTCACAGCAGCTGCCGCCGACAGACCTCTGGTCATGCAGCGCTTTGTTTCCATACATATGATGCGCACTAGTGTGGTATAAAGGCATCCAAGATTTTCCTTCCTAGGAAACATCTAATGAAGCAATAGCTCCTAAGAAGGCCACTATCCAAAATAATCAAGAAAGGAATAGAGAAAAATGTCACAGAAAATCACATCAAACTAGGTAGGAGCATCAAAAATTGACCAACATTCTAGGCCTTGCCCTTGGAAAAAGACTTGCAGCAAGGTTAATTGAGCACAAATGATATGCAGGTATTCTATGGAGTGATGTCAAGCCTCGAACACTGAGCTCTGCTCTTCTGCAGGACCTTCGTGATGCACATTTTAAATGCTATTCTTCTGGCTACTATGGCTTCCAGGAAAATTGGTCATCCTTAAGAGGACAGGACACCACCATAGTACATTTTCAGGCATATTACTTGCACTAGCATACAAAACAATTAAGGCCTACTGACAATGAACAATTGCGGCAGGACACAATAGCAATGACAGTATTTGGAAGGATGTTTAGACAACAGACTAAAAAGAGTGGACTGGAGGTGAAACCAGTTCTTTTGGTGAAGTATTTAGCTCGGCTTTAAACAGTGCATTGCTTGCATACAGGGTAACATACTTGTCATGTGCAATTTTGTAACAGTGTACTTATGATGGAAAATTCTGATCAAAACCACACAGTGGCATGGTGAGGCATGTGGTCAACACAGTGGTTTTAAAGCATTGTTTCGTGCTGAGTACTAAGTAGCAAGTTCGGTATTCCCACACAGCAGCCAGGTTAATGAGATCAAAAATGGGAATAAAATGTCAAACCAAGTGACAAAGCATGAAGCAAGACCTATAAAGTTTCAAAGTTCTTTGAGTCGTGTGTGCACCTTGTTGGCAAATGTGTGAAATTTCGACGCAGAAAAAATGTCATTGGAAACAACTTGCCAAAGATAATCACTTGTTTATCAACAAAGCGAGATTTTATCACACAAAAGTTCAAAAAAGCCTGCTTAAAAAATGAAAAACACCAGTAATTTTGACCTTCTCTTACATTGTACACCCTGTGATTAAACTGTCTATGGCATCTCTAGCATGTCATGCGGACCAACACGCAGACAAGAGACAATGCCAGCAACTGCTGCAGAATAGGCGAAAGCAGAGAAAACAGTGATGGCACGAAACAGGCTGTAGCATTACAAAAAGAAAATGCACAAGTTTGATGACAAATGATAAAAAAAAATACAATTCAGAGCCCTTCCACTATGTGAAGATGGAAGACCAGCTGAAGCTGTACTTGTTGACAAGCATATTGAGTTATATATGGTTAATTGCTATATTGATTAAATAAAGAAACATACACACAACTTCGTTATCTTTGATATTCTATTTACTTTGTCACCATGGTAACCATTGCTTTGTGGTCACTGTGATATACTGCAATTGGTCGCCGATGCTTTCGTGCCCACTCCTGCTTCTGTTTGCAAAGGTGATCCTCACGCGCACGCTGTTCTTCATCGGTCACAGAGCAGCTATGCAACATTACGGATCTGCAGACAAGACGGGTCTGGCTATAGCAGCTGCCCGTTGCCTTCACGCTGATGCTCACACCGGTGCTCTTAACATGCACATCTTTCTTCTTCAGTACGGACTAGACGCGCCCTGGCCATAGCAGGACCAAAGTAAAACTGCTGATAACGTCGCTAAGCAATGTCGACTTCACAGGAAAACGAGGCACAGACATTGGTGGGTACACAATGACGTTTTATTATTCTGCCATCCACTCCAGAGCCACTGAGCACTGCTGGCGCACAGCAGGCTACTGTGGATTCAATTTTGTCGACGAAACTTTTTTCTAGACACCCTGTCGATGTATGCACTATTGGTCGTGGTCAGAACCTAGCCATATACAGCTTCGCTGTAAAAATAGCAGGGGAAACGGAAGCAGACACGTTGAATGCATCACTAAGGAATGCAGCAAGCAAAAAGATGCAGTTTCTGCAGCACAAGCCATGACCTTGTACAGCTTGTGGCAACAAAATGCAGCACAAGCAGATAGCTCAATCACTTCGCAGTTGTTCTAGCCTTGTGAACTGGAGCAACTGGCTTTCCTGTCCAGGAAGCACGGGCAACGACACTGCACACATGTTGGTAATATCAAGCTTTGATGCAGACATAGTAATGTGTGGTGAGGAATGAAGTGTAATCTTTGTTTCCACTTCTGCATGAATTTTGTGGAAGTACTGGAGGGTCAAGGTTTTATACAGCTATTAATTTATGTATGTGGTCTAATAAACCATTGCAAAGTGAATGTGTGGCATCAGCAACAGATAGCCAGGCACTATCACGAAAAGAAGCAAAATAATGCTAGTGTACTGGCAGGCATTCAGAGCTATTTCGCATGCGGTTGTAGCGGTCTGAGCCCTTGTTTCGCCCACATAGAGCGCCCCGTATATGAGCTAGACATCGTAACAGCCGGGATTATTAATTACCCTTGCGCACAAGCACCTCA
This sequence comes from Dermacentor andersoni, assembly GCF_023375885.2. Classification (NCBI taxonomy): domain Eukaryota; kingdom Metazoa; phylum Arthropoda; class Arachnida; order Ixodida; family Ixodidae; genus Dermacentor; species Dermacentor andersoni. Next base: position 182,813,853 of record NC_092819.1, on the reverse strand, counting down.
GAAACGCTACGAATCTGCACCACGTAACCAATATCAGTGTTCCTGTACAGCTTTCACAAAGGTCTACTGCTATGAAATTGCATGACGGCCATTTTTCTTTAGCATACATTTCTTCCGTATTCATCCGCAGGGCGTGGTGTTTTGCCAGTGTGGCTGTACAGTTCTCACAACGATCTACGGCTCAGATTGCATGGCGACGCAAGTTTTAGTACTTACACATACAGAGTACAAGATTTCCATCCCCACGAACCTCCAAGTGTGACGTATTCTCAGTTACATTAAGAACTAATGCATCGGCACGGCAGTTAATTCATAAACTGTTTCCGTTCCCGCGATTCCCTTAAAGTGTGCGGTATGCTGACCTTGATCAACGATACTAATGAACAATGCATCGGCACGACGTAATGCTTTGCCACTAAAGTCATCCGAGAAGACACCTCACTTCCAAACGTATCCCCTTGCGACTATAAAATTCAATATGCTACCGTCGCAACAAAATAGCAACAAACTCACCTCGGACGCGGCTTTTTCGTCTTGCCGCCCACGCATCCTGTCGATTCTGTGCTGCAAGCTCGGCTAGGGACAAACAGAGCTAACAGTTTTCTTCCCCGTAGTACCTAGGCGAAAAAAAATTTTGAGCACCAAAATTCCCCATATTTCTCCCTCGCAACTATTGCTCCTCGCGCGTGCGCAGAAAGAGCGGTGAAATCCATTTTCGATGTAGTCCGCTTTGGGTTCCGTTGCTGTGGCTTGGCTTTGGCTTGTGACTCTGGCCGCGCGCGCCGGTCGCGCGACCCCGGAGACACGCGGGCGTCGCGCGCGCGTGCGTTGGTTGCTTCGGAGGCTATTACTTGCCTTCGTCGTCTGCTTGGCGTTCCTCTTTCGGTGTCGACCACGGCTGGAAGCGCGATACGCGTTCGAAGAAGTGACGGATAATGAGTTGCACTGCCCTTACTGGCTTTCTAAGTAAGCCTTTTGCAGGCTACGCTATCAAATGGAGGGGACTTGGGTGCAAGCGTACGAGTGGCCATTCCACGCAGAGGAAGGAATATTGCGCGCTGCGGTTCATCGCCACCGGCCTGCAGCTCCCAGAGGTCGGTCGGACGTGAAGCATTCATCGGAATGACCTAGATCTCTGCTGCCGACACTGTCCACAAAGTTGCTCTCGCAATTACTGTGTAGGCCGGTTGAAGGGCTGGGTCAGCTTTCCCGTGACCTCAGCTTCAAAGCCAATGCCAAGGAGATATTTGCATGGTGAGATCGAATTCTCAGTGCTATCGCCAGCGTGAATAGCTCGCAGATCGCCGTTCAGCAGTCAGAAGGGTTCAACCTAGGCTGTTTCAGTACTTCCTTCGTTCGGCTGATAAAACTATACAGTCAGGACGGGAAGATATTGTGGAGATCTCTTACTAGGCCGCCTTCTTTTTCTCTGGCTCGGGAGTGCCACACTTTGTTACTCAGTTTTACGGCACAGCGCGCACCGTCAGCACCACACTCTTCGATTTGACTTCGCGCAGGCAATGTAGGGCCCGTGTATCGTAATGTTCGATTTCAAGTTCCATTGCTTTTATCACGCGACGCGCCGTAGGGCTTATCGCAGGGACAGCGGCAGCACGGCGGCGAGCGAGTCATGTCCGAGCCGATGACGAAGGGCGAAAACAGATGGAAAATTGATATAGTCGGCTAGTAAAGGTGTCCCTAAGAACCAGTTCACGGTTTTGTCGCGCTCGCTACTTGAGAAGTGCCGGCAGTGCGTTCCTGTTGCGTGCATCGTGCGAGATCCTGGTAGCAGACGAGATAGCTTTAACTCATTTACGCTTGCAATACCACCTGTGGGCTGAGAATTTAAAAAAATGACATTAATAAATTACTTCTGCATTGCGTAAACGCCCGGCACCACACGTTTATACTTCAGAACTTGGCGTATAATATTTAAATTATATTTTACATTTATTTAGCAAGCAGAAACATTCTGCAATTCCTCGATTAGCTCGTCATATAATGACGTACACTTCAGAGGTGGCACCCTCTCATCTATTGGTCGCGTCCTCCCCTTCTTCCACCGCCGGCTTGGAAGTGGCACATCTAGTGACGTAAGCGGCGAAGCGAACGGTTCGTATTCCGAACCGTTATAAGATTCGGCCCCTGGACACGCATGGCGGCTGAACGGCCGCCATTATCCGCGATGTTTACTCTCTGATTGGCTGTCGAGAGGTCACGTGTTTTGAAATTTGTGCCGGGAAGCGGAAGTATTGCAAAATGCAATTTTGCGTTTTCATCAAGATGACGAAAGGTGACGTGGAGCTGCAAATTTTATGGACTAATACATTTTTTTGGTCCTTGGCAGCTATATTGCGATGTTAGCGCTTCAAAAATAATTTGAGCGGTAGCGCGCAGAAGCCAGTGCAATGCATGTGCAATTGCGCGAATATGTGGTGGCGATCCAAGATGTGCGCCATGCCAGCTTGCTGATTGGCTGAAGGAATATCTCGTGAGGAGCGTCACAAGAAGGGCTGTTTCGTAAACGTCATTTTGACGATGCGTGACGTTGCGCTGGGCCGCCATTGCTGAGATTTTCCGCCATAATTTTTGCTGCGACGAGTCGCGCGAATTATGCTAATGAGCAGCCATATGCAATGGCAGCCTAGAGGAATGCGTATCGCCACATTTTCCCCGTCGTTTGGCACGACGAAAATCTTTTGTTCATAACGCGTGCTCATAGTATTTCCATCGCTCTCGGGTAGTGTTGACATTTTTGTTTGGGGCCATCATTTTGTAAAAGAACGCGTTTATACGAAATAATATTGGTTGAACATAGCAAACTTTCGGCAATGTTGTCCACTTTTCACTGCTGCATTTGTATTGTAATCAAGATTAATGCCTTTTTGCACAATCAAAAGTTATGACAACGGCCTCTTTCCAATTTATAAAAAGAAATGTACGCAAGGCGGCGCCTTGAAGTTTACTCCCTCGGTGCGAGTAACCAGCGAAATGAACAAGAGATGGCAGCGCCGGCGCTTGCGTCGCGCTAGTGGATATCTCTGGCGCGCGCAAGGCTATCGGTGATACTCGGCCGTTTCTCAGCCAGCCGAGTCGGGCTGAGTCACTTGCGTTTCACGAGATAGCGATGACGTGGCCTAGAACGTGCGCGCATCACCACTGGTAGGTCGCGTATGTTGTCTCAAGCAAGAAAACAAGCGCGTTGGCGCCAACCATGCGATGACTCATTCCATTTTCCGGGGACACGCATCCTGGCTATTGAAGCAGACGACGGCTTGTACGCAGCAGACGACGGAAGAGAGAAGCGTTTTCGACGGAATAATCATATGCTTTGAGATAGCTGCTTTATTTTTACTGCGGGGGAAAACTGTTTTGCTTTATTGATAACGCTACATTCAGTGCCTTCATTTCAGTTTCTTAGGCGAAACGTTAAGTTGGCGTCACGTTACGTAGGCAAAACTGGGCCACCAGCGCCATTTTGTTTGCGTCGCGCCTACGTCGCGTGCGTCTATTTGTCGTACAAAAATCCCTCACGTGACCTGATCCTAGGTGCCTAGGGACAGCATCATTTAGGGATTTTTGAGAAGGCGCGATGCTGGCGCCGAGCGACGCCGTGGCGTGTTCGTCCTCGGCGTGATCGTTCTCTGGACCGCGCGTTGTTCAACATTGCTCATGTAATCGTGCGTGCGTTGCCTGTGTGTTGGTTGTAGGTTCTGTGTTACTTGGCGGAAAGCTGTGAGTAGTGGCGGTGCGGCAATGCGGCTTTGGCCTCGATGAGCTCTGGCACTACAGAATCTGCGTTGTGTGACCCGTGCTTTCTTGAGAACCCGGCGGTGGTGACAATTGTAATATCGAAGTGGCCTAGCGCCTCGGCAGCGAAGTTCTGCGAACCGCGATGTGGCGTCACCGTGTCCGACTTTGCTTAACGGACATCGAGGGATGTGCTGCTCGCTGCAAGTCATGTAAATGCAACTGCGTCGACCGCCCACTGTTCAGCGCTGAATGTGTGTTTGGTGTGCTGTGCTTGAAACGAGTGGTGCAGCCGTGCAGCGGGGGTGGCGGACGAGCAGAGTGGATTAGGCTTTGCGCGTTCACAGACATGTGCTCCCGTCTTGGTCTCATTAGCGGCTGTCGCGGGATTGTGGTGTGCTAGCTCCTTGCCTAGCATGAAGTTTACGATGCTAACACACAGCATGTTCACGTTTTTCCGCGTTATATGCCATTAGCATGACTGCCGAGTTGAAAACGAGACATGTAGTGTTCTTTGCGTTTGTGTGTTGTAAATTACTTTCTATTGTGGAAGTTCTGGGAGTCTTATTACGCAAGGAGTGCGAACGTAAACATAAACACATATGTGTGTCTGAAATTTTGAATTACCCATAATACCCTTTACGACTGTTAAGTGGGCTACATGGCCTGTGTGAATCAGCTACCGTATATTGCGACGCTCTTGTTTCCGTGTGGTAGACCGATGCATGGTGCGCGTTTATTTCTTACTGTTGTAAAAACCATTTGTTTATTCACTCAATACAAATGTACGGCTTCTTCGCCGCAGTACAGCTTAGTTACGCGGTGAAGCATACTAGAAGTGGGAGGGGGCCGCTATCAGCCAGCATGTATGTCCACTTAGGTGACCTGAGAGGCGGCGGGTGCGCGAGTGTATAATTTAAGAACTCTTATTATGTCCAGTGACAGTGGAGATCATTAACTGTAGCACCAAAGTAGTGGACCACTACCAGAACAAAGGCATGTAGTATGCCCATCTCAATTCTTGTGCTTATGCCAGTCTTATTTTTTACAGCAATAGCTGCTATGGGCTAACTCCCCTGGTTGTTCTGATGTCTACTGGTGTTGTCACTGGAATTCCCGAATTTCTTGCTAGAATATTGCAAATAAAGTTCTCGTTGTGCTGCGAGGATTCAAACATACGATCAAAAGAGTGGCAGTCCACAATTCTACATTTCAGCCACTCTGCTGAAGGTACAGTCGTGGTGAATACTGATCCCGGAGAGCGTGATCTAGCCAACAGGTGCCTAGATTGGCTAACACCTGCTCAATGCCTGCATACTGTATATAGAGCTGGCATCCACACCTTCAAGTTCTTGCACATCACCTTCCCACTTGTGAAGGCAGTCCTATGTTAAGTTTTCTTCTTGCATGTGATGACAATGATTGGGTGCATCTGCTTCATTGATCTTCTTCTAGTGCTTGGCTTCTCAGATTTACTGGATGGAGCTGTTGGTGTCTTGTTTTCCTCAAGCAAAGCTCGAGACATAGCAATGCATAGCCCAAATATAGATTTGAGAAAACCAAAACGAATTCAGCAGTAAGAAGCTAAAGGGTTGTTTTGGTGTAGATCAGTGGCTAAGTCCGGATATGAAAGAGAAGGAAGAAAAGCCGAGTCTTTCCACTTAAACACTGAGGCACAACTCCCACAAATAAATAGGACTCTTACTTATTTTACTTTTTTAAGGAGATTACCGACTTGCATTGGCAAGTGTTCACTTCAGCAAACACTGCATGAAGTAAGCTTCCTGTGCATATTTCACCAGCTACTGCATCATTGTTTCACATTATGAGTGAAACTGCAATTTTCTTTATGCCACAACTTGCCCAATTTTGTGTTTTGCAGTGGGATGTTAGCAGTGCTAATAAGGCACCTAAATACTCATGAATAGTAATACAGAGAAAAAAAAGTAAGAAAGCAGTGGCTTTTTGTGCGTAGACTATGCATACACCTGGTGCTCTTATGGTCATTTTTTCCCTATCCGCTCAGCCATTCTAAACAAGAAAAGTTTATAGACAATTAGTTTATACACAGACTACAACTAAACCACAGGTATCGTTGATAAGCAAAGTATATTTATTCGGTAACATTTTCTGCAGCCCTGCTATTAAGCTTTCCTTCCTTCCTTTTCAGCTGTGCAGGTTCATTAAGAAGTGATGACACAGTTTGACAATTTTAATCATTGAAAGACTTAGCGAAACCTTTTTCGGGTTGTTTTTTCTTGGTTTCAGACTCTGCACATTGCATTTTAAGGCATGTTTTCTGTGTTTGCTGCTTTTTCTTTATGGCTAGGGCATGTCAACATTTTTTACACCACTTCAAGTATGTGGTGCCATAGACTGTTCTTAGATGAAGTCTTGCCCTTTCATTCTGTACAATATGATGTCGGTTTTTTGTGTCCAAGGCCGTTTTACAGCGTGATTGTAGCATTTTGCTAAGTTTTGCCTCTGTCACCCAAGCTTGAAAGATTGCTACCCACTGGTGGTGGCATGACACATGTCACGTTTCTTTTTCAATAAAAGGAAGTCTGTCACTTATCCTGTGCGCTGGTTGCCTTTTGTCTCTTTGAATTGCAATTTGTTGCCTATATTTGCTCTTTTGTTGCATTTCAGATCAGGAATGGCTATCATAATTGACATTTAACCATATTGCACACAATGTGGATGATATGTAATTGCAATATATGGCCACCATAAATATAATTGAAGTTAATAATTCAAGAATAGTGCCTTTGCATGGTGGTACAGCCATGAATTGTGGCTATAAGGTACCAGCACTGCAGATAGCACTGCTTGTGCAGAATATAGTGCAGCTCTACTATTTTCAAACATCATTGTTTTTATCTGCATTTGTATAGCTCCAGTTTCTGTGAACAACACACATCTGGTGGAATAGCCAAATTTCTGCCCGTTTTCATGTTATTAGCATATTAGTAAAGTCAGTCGTTTTTATAGTAGCCTGCTTGCCCAGTGTAGAAGCCGCAGCAGGGTGTCAGGATCTCATACACATCTTCAGCTTTGCAGGGGACACAGCATCTGGCACATAGTTTGTCACAGGCCATGTATTCGGGGCAAGTTGAGTTCACTCACTAGCAATGGGAGAACCAAGCTTGTCGGATATGAAGTAAACCGCCTGTATACTCAGTGGCCTTGATTTCGTGTGACATATGTGGTTATAGCAACCCTTGTTTTAAGCACTTCTTGTCTAGCAGCGGTCGTTTGCTTTTTGAAACAGGATAGCTTTCAGCAAGCTGGACAGGAATAACACTGAAAAACCAGCAGATGTTAATTGTCGCACTTATCATGCGAATCTTCATACAGTATGATGAGGGCGTAAATAAATGAGGGTGTTCCTCAAGGCCTTGTAGCACATGTTACGAGTTTGGAGCAACATGATGTATAGCACTTCTTTGATCGCATGCTATAGGTTTAGCAGGTGTGGCCATGGTTGAAGTGCAGTGCAAGGTCAAGAAAACAGATATCTATGAGCAGCACCCTGGTAAGGAGACTCTGGGAAATCTAGTGGGAAGCCTGTTGAGCATCTGGTTGACCCACTTGCTGGCTCCACCAGGCAAAGTATGATAAAGAGAAGGAAGTCATCAACACATCAGAAGGTTTTTACATATAAACACTGTGCTAAGGTCATAACATGCCAACAAGCCTTAGTGCGCAGGCTATGCACGACCAACTACATATGCCTTCTGTTCGGACATTGCTCATTGTAACTAACAAGGATGGAGTGGACAAAAAAAGAACAGCAGCTCCATTAATTTAGTTTCACTGGTATCGACGGTGTTTTGTAAGTGTACATTGCCATACTCCCCAATGCCTTCTTGGGTGACATCAGCAAAGACCAGCTTGAGGCAAGGGGTAATAGACGTCTTTACAAGCTAAAAATGCATGAATGCATGAAGAGCACATTGTGTCCAAAAAGTATGCACTTCACAGGGGCACTGGAGAAGGAACAGGTTATTAACAGTGGGCAAAGACAAGCTACTAAACACCCAACACTGTTGCCATGTAACGACCTCTGAAACAATCCCTCTTAAAGAGGAAATCATCTTTGTGTATCCATAAAGAGGGCAGATGGGCAAAGCCCCCTTCAGTAATGCTGCCAGCTTCAAAAGCCTATTTTGCACATCCTGAATGCTTCCTTCTTAAGACTTTGCTGGGTGCAAGCATTCTACTGTCCAAAAGCTGTCATTCAGAGCACTGTTGGTTTGGTGGCAATAAATTTCAGAAGCAATTGCAACAAACCTCCCTTCCTAGTTGGCCTGGATGCTCACTGTGCTTATGAAGCAGCACCATGAGGCAAGCAAGGTGAATGGATGCCTCCAAGCCCTTGTTCGTTTATCACACTGTTCTGTTAGTAACAACCATGAGACTTGAAACCAACAAGCTCAAGCTCAGCACTCGCATGGTTACTGCGGAGGATTCATAAAAAGCACAAAAACAGAAAACTCAAGGGAAAGGATAAAGCACCATTTAACACTTAGTATTGCTACAGCCCACCCCCTTCTTTTATTTTGTCTGGTCGTGCTACATCTTTTTACTATATATAGGCATGAACTTAGGTGATGTTCCCAATCAGTGTCCAGTACTTATATACACTATGTGCTGGTTCAAAGAGGTTCGAAACACTGCAATGGAAGCTTGAAGTAGAAAAGGTGCCTGGAAGAAAAAAGAAAGCTGTGCTGCAACCATCTTGGCAACATCTTGTCCCCTTAATAAAAGTTGTGCTTTCATATCAACTTGAGCCCTCCAGTTTAGAGTAAAGTACCAGTGTGCTTATGAACAATGAATCAATTCTCAAAGAGCATGTGCAGTCCAGCCAAAAGCAGGGGCAAGAATCTGCAATGTGCTCCTGCATTGAAGGTGAATAACACGTACCATAATGGCGAATGTGCTTTAGTAAGCTTCATTGCAATATTAATTTGTAATGTACAAAGAATTGCCAATAAAGCTTACCACGAGCACAGATGCACTTGCAAATTATATGTCACAATTGAAAGTAATGAGCACAGTGTAAACCTATGTGCCCTTTCCACTCTTAGTATGCTTTACTGCACGATGCTTATTTACACCCCTGTATTGCGGTCTAGCAAGCTACAAAAGAAACGTTGCATAATTAGGCTTTTTACGATTATCTTTCTCGCAATACACTATTATTTCGCGGTGAAGCCTAAGCAATGCACTGCAGTGAAACATACTAAAACTGAAAAGTGGCCACTATCACTGGCCATAATAAGACTTCTTTAATTACACACTCGCGCACCCGCCGCCTCTCAGGTCACCTAAGTGGACATACTATGCTGGCTGATAGCGGCCCCCATCCCACTTTAAGTATGCTTCACCACGTAACTAAAATGTACTGCGGCGAAGAAGCCGCACATTTGTATTGAGTGAATAAACAAGTGGTTTTTACAACAGTAAGAAATAAACGCGTACCATGCATCAGTCTACCCCACGGAAGAGCGTCGCAATATACGGTAGCTGATTCACACAGGCCGTGTAGCCTACTTATTAGTTGTAAAGGGTATTATGGGTAATTGAAAATTTCAGACACACATATGTGTTCATGTTTACGTTCGCACTCCTTGCGTAATAAGACTCCCAGAACTTCCACAATAGAAAGTAATTTACAACACACAAACGCAAAGAACACTATATGTCTCGTTTTCAACGCGGCCGTCATGCAAATGACATATAGCGCGGAAAAACGTGAACATGCTGTGTGTTAGCGTCGTAAACTTCATACTAGGCAAGGAGCTAGCACACCACAATCCCGCGACAGCCGCTAATGAGACCAAGACGGGAGCACATGTCTGTGAACGCGCAAACGAAGCCCCTAAGCCACTCTACTCCTCCGCCACCCCCGCTGCACGACTGCATCAATCGTTTCAAGCACAGCACACTAAACACACATTCAGCGCTGAACAGTGGGCGGTCGACGCAGTTGCATTTACATGACTTGCAGCGAGCAGCACATGCCTCGATGTCCGTTAAGCAAAGTCGGACACGGCGACGCCACATCGCGGTTCGCAGAACTTCGCTGCCGAGGCGCTAGGCCACTTCGATATGGTGGCTAGATAACTTCGATATTTCAATTGTCACCACCGCCGGGTTCTCAAGAAAGCACGGGTCACACAACGCAAATTCTGTAATGCTCATCGAGGCCAAAGCCGCATTGCCGCACCGCCACTACTCACGGCTTTCTGCCAAGTAACACAGAACCTACAACCAACACACAAGCAACGCACGCACGATTACATGAGCAATGTTGAACAACGCGCGGTCCAGAGAACGATCACGCTGAGGACGAACACGCCACGGCGTCGCTCGGCGCCAGCATCGCGCCTTCTCAAAAATCCCTAAATGATGCTGTCCCTAGGAACCTAGGATCAGGTCACGTGAGGGATTTTTGTATGACAAATAGACGCACGCGCCTACGTCACGCACCTAAGAAAATGGCGGCATGTCCAGGGGCCGAATCTTATAACGGTTCGGTTGGGGAACCGTTCCTTTGGCCTCACCTGATTGGCCAACACATTGATTACGTCACAGGTCGTTAGAGGCAGCGAGGCGGTATCGCAATTTTCGAATACGTCACGCATCTGTCAATCATCTTCAAAGCGAACCGGTCGTAGGAACCGGCGAAGGGGTAGTCCGCTTTGGGCTCCGTTGCTGTGGCTTGGCTTTGGCTTGTGACCGTGGCCGCGCGCGCCGGTCGCGCGACCCCGGAGACACGCGGGCGTCGCGCGCGCGTGCGTTGGTTGCTTCGGAGGCTATTACTTGCCTTCGTCGTCTGCTTGGCGTTCCTCTTTCGGTGTCGACCACGGCTGCAAGCGCGATACGCGTTCGAAGAAGTGACGGATAATGAGTTGCACCGCCCTTGCTGGCTTTCTAAGTAAACCTTTTGCAGGCTACGCTATCAAATGGAGGGGACTCAGGTGCAAGCGTACGAGTGGCCATTCCACGCAGAGGAAGGAATATTGCGCGCTGCGGTTCATCGCCACCGGCCTGCAGCTCCCAGAGGTCGGTCGGACGTGAAGCATTCATCGGAATGACCTAGATCTCTGCTGCCGACACTGTCCACAAAGTTGCTCTCGCAATTACTGTGTAGGCCGGCTGAAGGGCTGGGTCAGCTTTCCCGTGACCTCAGCTTCAAAGCCAATGCCAAGGAGATATTTGCATGGTGACATCGAATTCTCAGTGCTATCGCCAGCGTGAATAGCTCGCATATCGCCGTTCAGCAGTCAGAAGGGTTCAACCTAGGCTCGTTCAGCACTTCCTTCGTTCGGCTGATAAAACTATACAGTCAGGACGGGAAGATATTGTGGAGATCTCTTATTTGGCTGCCCTTTTTTTCTCTGGTTCGGGAGTGCCGCACTTTGTTACTCAATTTTACGGCACAGCGCGCATCGTCAGAACCACACTCTTCGATTTGACTTCGCGCAGGCAATGCAGGGCCCGTGTATCGTAATGCCGGTTCGATTTCAAGTTCCATTGCTTTTATCACGCGACGCGCCGTGGGGCTTATCGCAGGGACAGCGGCAGCGAGGCGGCGAGCGAGTCATGTCCGAGCCGATGACAAAGGGCGAAAAAAGATCGAAAATTGATATAGTCGGCTAGTAAAGGTGTCCCTAAGAACCAGTTCACGGTTTTGTCACGCTCGCTACTTGAGAAGTGCCGGCAGTGCGTTCCTGTTGCGTGCATCGTGCGAGCTCCTGGTAGCAGACGACATAGCGCTGCGCTCTGCCAACTCATTTACGCTTGCGATACCGCCTGTCGGCTGAGAATAAAGAAGAATGACATTAATAAATTACTTCTGCATTGCGTAAACGCCCGGCACCACACGTTTATACTTCAGAACTTGGCGTATAATATTTAATTTATATTTTACATTTATTTAACAAGCAGAAACATTCTGTAATTCCTCGATTACCTCGTCATATAATGACGTACACTTCAGAGGTGGCCAATGCTGTCAGAAGCGCCATCTCGCGAGCGGGAACCGAAGGGGGCCACTTTTGCCGCCGCATCCGGGCGGAGTTTGCAAACTGAAAGAAGTAATCTAGTAACGTTGACGAGGATGGC